>NC_049206.1:8776725-9076725 GCF_013347855.1 Anguilla anguilla | reverse complement strand
GAGAGTCTGGAGCGGTTTGTCGGTAGTCTGGGGGCATTACCGGCAGCCATATTTCCAGGCCATTGAGCAAAGTGTAGCTCAAGTAGCTCATTCCCCACCCCCCCCCACCCCCCCCCCCGCGCTTGGCTGTGAGAGGGAGGGGCCAATGTGGTGGGACATGCCGGGAATCAACAGAGTGAAGCGCGTTACACCTCCCTTGCTGGCCGCACACCAAACCCCCCCCCCCCCCAGCTCCGCGGAGACGTTCCATTTCTCTGTAATTTCACTCATTTTGTTGAGGTTAAGGCGAGGTTAAGGACCTATTCCATCAGATCAGGGAGGGGAGGGGAGGGGAGGGAAGGGAATGGCAAGCTGCCAGAGGTCCTACAACTGTAGACAGAGGTCATGTGATGCTGACATGTCTTCTGTACCATTGGCTGCCTGGGCTTATAAAATAACTGGGCTTCACTGGGTTTTAAAAAAAATAGTGAACCAAATAATTCAGGCACCTTCCATTATGGTCCCACTGTTTTCACTCATCTTTCCACCTTCCACCATATAAGATTAGAACTGAACAGAGTAGACCATCTGTACTGTAACATCATGAATCAACCCACTGAACCATCTTAAATGAGTTTGTGTGATGTGATCTTGGAATGTAAACTTATTAGCCTGCATTTCTCCTTCCAAGCTGAGAGGTGATTGGTTCCTTTTTCTACCAATGGCAGAAGCTTCTGTGAAAACATAATTACTAATTTTCACACATTCGCAGTAATAATGACAATAAAATGAGAAGTCATAACATTTTTATCATAAGGAAATGAAGATACTAAATCTTCACTGCCGTCAGATGTCGGATTGAAAATTAGCCAGGCGGCGGCTTAGACCACAGTACAATAGGCAACCAATCACCTCTCGGCTTGCGGGCTGAAAAAAGCCAGTGAACAATGAAATGGTGGCTTCTGGATTTAGGAGCTCCATCTGAAAGGTGGTGCCCTGGAGGTGCAGGTGGAGGACGGAGGTGTGACGAGCCTGTCGAAACCCGCTCCCCTGCCCTCGTAGTCTCCTCAGCTCGTTTTGGTACGGCAGTTTCTTCCTAGTGATATAAACTGGAACTGAGTTCAAATGCCATTTTGACCCCCCTCTGTTTGGGGCTGATTTACATGGGGAAAACAAAGTGAACCCAAAAAAATAAAAATAAAAATGATGCAAGATGATCTGGAAAGACGTGTTCAAGACTTAGTCTCCTTTAGTTTTTTTTTTTGTGGTGGGTTACAAGTTTTAAGTCCTCCACTGCGGTCGCAGAGAGATCAAAGCCATCCATCTTCAATAAGTAGTATTCATAATATTCTTATCAGCCGAAAAGCTTAGCGGCCGACTATAGAATCTGACACGTAAAGCTTTCAGAATGGAACCACCTCCCACTCCGCCATTACCCAGAGCACTTTACTTTTTTTATAGGTCAAAAGCATTTGCGGCGTAGCGCAGGTCGCGCATATACAGCATTCATTCTAGCTCGCTAGGCCATAGCATGTGAGGGACTGAACCGGACCTGTTGGAGGGTAAAGTTAGAGGACGGTTGAGAGATCATTGAGGGAACACGACCGAAAGTCTTATCTTTTTTCTCTTTCTGGTTCACAGTTCCGGAGACGCGATTTTCTGTCAGCTTCTCCGCCCCGCTGTGCAGCAACGCAGGCGCGACCGACTCACCTCAGCCCAAAATGGCCCGTTAGATCTCGGCCGCTAAGTGGCGGTGCCATTGTTTGGCTAGAGCCGCCATGAAATATTAATGATTTTGCGATGCAGACTCACCCTCATCTCTCTCCTCGCACTGTGCGTGACCTTGCCGAGACGAGAACAACAGCAAAAAACCGCCAAGCAACAACAGCAGATGCTCAGTGGGTTTAGAAATAAACGGAAAGCCTCCAAGAGCTTTTGGGAGGATTTAGCGTTCCTGAAAGAGGCCGCTGTCTCGGTGAGCGTTGGCTCATGGCGGATTGGCGACGCCTCCTGTCAATCCTTCAGGATGCTCTTCCCCACGGACAGGGCTCCGCCCCCACACGCAGGGCTCCGCCCCCACGGACAGGGCTCCACCCCCTCTGACACGGCTCCGCCCCCTCATGTGGGGCTCCACCCCCACGGACAGGGCTCCGCCCCTTGTGTCAGAAGGTGCTGATTTTGGAGGAGTGAGAGGCCACAGGCTTACGAATGGCGTCTGATCAGAAAGCTGCGCCGGGTTGTGACGGACTTGGCCTGTCTAAGGACAGGGCCTACGTGGCCCAGCCCGCGCTCGTTCAGTAACGGTTTGCGGGGTCGGTCGGTGGATGTGAGACCGTTTCACATCTACGAGCTCGACGTGCCAGATCCCGCGAAGAGGAACGGCCTTTTCAGAAAGCAGAGGTTGCGTTAAGGGGAAGTAACCGCGCGTTATTGTTATTTAAAGCACCCCTGAGCATCAGCGCGTACGGCGGTGCGCGCCATCCATTATTAAAGGGCTAACGGCCGCCTCTCCCTCATTGGCTGCCCCCGCGAGGCTCCATTAATGCCACTCCGATGTCTCATTCGGCGCGTGGTGCCCGTCGGCGCCGGATCCGGAGGCGGCGGGACCCCGCTGGCTTTCACGTCCGATCGGCGGCCGCGAGAATCGACGCGGCGAAACTTCGCTAATCTAGCGCACGGGAATGCGCCACGCCACAGCCGCGCTCGACGAGGGCCGTCGGCCTGGAGACAACGGTGTGAGCGACTAACTCGCGTTGCCGAGCTGAAGGTTAACATTCCGGTCATGTAACGCTCTATCTGAGGATGCCCCCCCCCCCTTGCCCCCCCCCCCCCCAGCTGAGTACACCATTAAATATTAACGCCAGGGAAAAGCTGAAAAGGTCTGCCCAGCGTGTGACTTAGAACTTGCACATACAAAAGAGTGACGTATGTTCAAATATCAAATTGAAAATACTGGGAGTGAATTCAAAATAATTTACACTGTGTTATAAACTGCAACTTATTGCTTTGATATGCTGTATGTTTTATTACAGTGGTTCCCAACCCTGTTAATGGAGATCTACGGTGTGGTAGGTTTTCACTGCAGCACTAGCAAAGCACATCTCATTCAACAACCAGAGGTCTCATTGAGCTGCTAATCAGTGGAATCAGGTATGCCATGATTCTTCTAATTAGCAGCTCAATACAAGATGGTACATTTCCAGGAACAGGGTTGTGAACCACCGTTTTAGTATAAACAAAGTGCACCTGTCAAACACTTTGTTTACTCTATCTATCTACTGAATGTATTGTTTGGTTTGTTGCTCAACTGTAACTGTCCTTCTGTGCCTGTGTCTGCATCTTTCTTTCAAAATATAAATAATGGTGGCTGATATTTGTATAATATATGACATTTTGGAAAGGGACTCATTGTTTCTCATTTAGATGGGTTCTTAAATTGTTTTAGTGGGGTTACTGTAATGTATTTTGGTTCGCCTTGAGTTGTGTGGCATATGTTTATCACCCGTCCCACTGCAAATAGTCTGTTACAGGCGATTCCTATTAGGGGCTTCAGGGTTGCCATGGTGATGAACAATAATCCTGAAGCGGAACTAAAACCACTTTCAAGTGGGATTAGAGGCGGGGGTCAGGGTCAGGGTCAGGGTCAGGGGTTGAGTCTCCAGTCCGGGTTTTTACGTTTCTAATTTCATAAATAATTATTTCACCCGGAGAAAGATTTGGTGTAGCGCGGAAATCACTGCACGCGACCAATCAGCCGGAAACACAAAACCATGGTGTGGCGACTTCCTGTTCAAGGTCCCGACTTCCTGTTTTACGAAACTCTCTGTCAGGTCAGTGTCCTTCTGATTTCAGCCACTGGCCCATTGGAGCGCCCTTCTAAATAAAACTGCTTGCCTCTAAGGAAATGTGCAGAAGTATTTCAGTACTGCACATATCGATAATCTTTCTTTCATAGGAGTGATGATGTAAGATGTGGCTGGCACATCGGGGGTGGTGCTCAGTGTTTGTGCGTTCACTCTGCTCTGCTCAAGCCCGTTTTTTATGTGAAGTCAGACGTTTGTCTAAGCAGTCGTTCAGACGTCTCCGGTATTGGTATCTGAGTTATTGTTAATGAACTCTCGCTCCTCCCGGAGGACTTTGGTCCGTCTCCAGCGAACGAGGAGTTGAAATGTCACGGTATTTTACGGCCGTTTTTTTGTGCTCGGTGTTGGTCCCGGTCCTGGGCGCCCCCCTGTGAAAACGTGGATTCCTTACGTTCGCTCAGGGGAACGCCGTGCCCCAGTTTACCGCCACGCAGAGGAAGGCGAGGAGAGGAAAGTGGCAAAAACGTCGTCCTTTTTCCCGAAAGTATTCTTCCGTTTGATATCTGTGTCGGCGGCGTCTTCCGCTGCCGTCGTCTGGCATCGGGCGCGGGATGAGAAACGGGGCGCGTGACAGACGCGCGCGAACGACGCGTTGAAGCCCGCGGTTCATTTAATGGCTTCTCTAATAAGCCGCCAATGTTTTTTTTTTGTTTTTCCCCCCGCACACGCTGCGTTACCCCAGAATTCCCCCCTGCGCGCGGTTCTTCCGTCGTGCCGTTCCTGGTGAGAGGCGCGCCTTTTTAATGGAAACAAAATGACGGCAATATTGCCACTGTTTGAGTGTAATTGCTGCCTTTGGGTGGGCAGGGGAATGCATTAAAGATTCAGTAAAAGCATATGTCAGGGGGCTTTTTTCTCCCCGCGCGTTGGGAACGCTGCGTCTTTCCCGGGGCTGGCGAAGATGGCTCTGAAAGCTGTGGGAAGTGGGGGGGGGTACTTTGTCCCATTACATTTCCGTCCTGCCTCCCTGTTGCCGCGGTTGCATGGAAACGTGTGGAAAAAGAACACACGGAACACTAAATGCAGTGATGTCACTCCGCAGATACACTGTAACTGCACTAATTAGCACTAATTGGTTCTGGGCTGACAGATCATTTTGCATTCTCAGGGGAGTTTTCTTTCGTTAAAAAAAAAGAAATAAAAAAAAGTGGTTGTACAGGAAAATGATTCAATTTGGATTTTACATGGGGATTTGTCTGAGCGCTGCTTTTCAGAAGTCGCGTCGATTGGCTCGCTGTTCCTCTTGTATGGCGAATTGCCACAAAGATTGAAAAGGAAACAAAATGCCTGTCCGTCTGTCTGTATGTCTGTCTGCCAGCGGCCTGTTTTTGTTTTGTGAGTGGCAAGTGTTTTGTGTTTACTGGGTCAGGTTGGTCGGGTACGATGGAAATCTACTTAATGTGATATCAATTTTTCTTATCACCAGAAAATTGCATTTTTATTGCTCCTAGGTGGGGGGAAGAACATATCAGGCAACCCCTGGTGCTAATCCAGCGAATAAGAAGATCAACCTGGTGTGTGTGTGTGTGTGTGTGGAATCCCTTTCAATTTATAACCGGAATTTGACAAGTAGTCTTGCCCACGGCCCTGGAGGGAAGGCGCTTCGTGAATATGCAGAGTCACGAAATCCGAATTTCTAACAGATTGGATCGGAGGGGGAAATGACAAGCTCCCGGCGACTTCATTAACCCACAGATGCTAGGACCCCACGGCGGTCCGGCGCACTGCCTGCTGATCAGTTTCCCATCGCTACGCGGGCCGCGCCCGGGCGGATTCTGGCGCTTATCCGATGGGTATTAATGTGGGGGAGTAATGGGAAGCAAAGCCGGGCCTGCTCGTGGTCCCCCCCTGCCCCCCGCCCCCCGGCGGGACCGTGGGGGCGGATGCGTCCCCCTGTCCCCGTTTCCAGGGTGAAATCCGCTCGCGCGTGTAGCGGATGAGCGCGTGCTGGGCGTGCGGACGGCCAGCTTTCTCAGGGAGAGGGGAGAACAGATTGCCTGCCTCGCTGGGCGCCGGCGAGATCGGCAGGCAGGGAACCTCGCCCGCCAGAGAGAGGGAGAGAGAGAGAGCGCGTGGGCGGTGCCGGTGCCGGTGCCGTCGCGGTTCCTGCACTCCACCTCACGGGTGGGGTGGGGTGGGGTCGGGGGGGGGAGCGCGGCGTTGGCGGTGACTGAAGCGCGGACAGGCTGAAGCAATGCCTCGTCACAAAATCACTTCCCCCCCCACACAGCCAGTGTAAAGGTCAAAGGTCACACTGTATAAGCTCAGGGGAAATAAGGCGGCGTGGCGGTTCACAGGGACTCCAGCTTATGTGTTTTAGCAGAAATGAGCCAAACAAGGGCCTGCGGGGGAACCTTTCTCACCCACCTCGTTTGTCAGGGCAACTAACAGTAAAGGACCTCTCCAAGGTCTGCCCTTTAACACATTTGAACAAGTATGTACTTCCCACAACTCCATGACAGACACTCCAAACACCATGACAGACACTAGGTATATAAGTTTGTTAATTCAACAAAGAGAAACAGCAACTCCCTTGCATTCGTTAATAGCTGAGTTTGGACTAACAGCTGTGCGATTGTGTTGAATTTAATACTTTGGCTTTTTATATTGGAGGGAAAGAAATCTAGACCCTGGAGTGTTTGAGGAGAAACATCATTAATTAAATATCTCTTTTTTCTGCCTGCTTTGGAAGTCTATCTAATGATCTGGCATATTATTCTGAAATCATATTCAGCAGAGAGCGCAGGAAAGACCAGCTCATCTGTAAAAGACAGTCTTCTGTCAATAGCTCCTTAATGAGCTAGTTTCTCATGAAAAATAATTCACATTTATTGATTTCTTGGGTATTCTCAAGCGTTCTGAAGGACACTGCCGTTTCTCCAGCCTGCTCTAAAAATGTTTTTCTCATCTTCTATTAAAATAAAAGCTTGTGTCCTGTGCTCTGCTAAAGCTTTGTTTGAAGAACTCTGATTGCATTGTGGAGAACATTTCCTATTATATAAACATTATCTGAGGGAAAATATGTGTAGTGTCAAATCTTTCCCGTTGAAACTGTTTTAGACAGTTGGAGCAGTGTTGAAAACCCATAGCCTAAATCATGCATGACCTGCAGTGTGTGTGTGTGTGTGTCATTGGCTAAGTTTCAAGCCTTGCTTTAAAGCTTTTGAGGAAACATCATGTGTCTCACCAGGCAATGTACTTACAGTACTAAATATATTAATAAGAGCCAATAGGTTTTTTTTTTTCCTTTGAAAAAATAAAACCTAAAGAAATTCAAACTTTTTTTCTGGCAAGCTTAGTAAATGCAAAAAAAAAATAATGCTGGGGCCAGCCACACATTTTCTCAGTGATGTATTGCCCTGCGCTCATTAACAGTTTCCTGCAAACAAAAAAACAGATCGAGCATTTAGCAGCATTTGGACGAAACAGTAAATTATTAGTTTAATACGCTTGTGCTGAAACACAGCACATGCAGTTACAGGCGTGTTCTAGGTTCAAGGTTCATATAGAAGGTTATATAAGGTTATCTTTGTTGTCCCCACTAGGGGAAATTTGTTTTGCAGCCAGGGTTCACATAAAGACAGCATACGAAAGGACAACATCACGACACCATCAACACAACGTAATGCAAAAGAGTAAGTGGAAGAGTAACCGGCTGCTCACAGTTTGACCCCTGGAAACCGCTCCGTCAGCCCACGGCCCCGCCCCGCCCCGCCCCGCCGTGCCAAAACGAGGCTGTCAGCGCTTTTGGGAGTTGCCCCCGCGCGGGGGCCGGTCCTGTCCTAACCAGCCCTGGCCCCGTAATGAGGCCGTGCCTCGAGAGGGAGAGACGTCCTCATGGAAACCGCCCCTCGCGGGTGACAAAAGGTCTGGCGTCGGGGAGCAACGAGGTTCCTCCCGACGACCGTCCTTCCGTGAACTTGCCGAAGCGGGACCGCTCTGTGGTGCTGTGACAGGGGTTCGGCTGTTACTGCCGCAGTACCCCTCCCTGAAGGCTTCCTTACCCTTTAGCATCCTGTTGTTGGACAAGTAATGAGTCACAGCAACGCAAACTGAGGTCGATGATGTCTGCTGTTCGTACTGCTTCCAGTGAAAGATAATTGGCTATACAGACTAATCGCGATAAATTACAGCGAAAGGGAAATGGAGTGAAAGATGGATTTTCCTAGTGTGCTTGCCCGTTTCATTTAATCATTGCTAAAAAAAAAAAAAGAACATTAAGTTTAGGTGAGGCTAGTTTATCTCTTTTTTTTTTCATCCTGATCTTCCTTTAAGAAGTTTTTTTATTGTTGGTTTTTGCTGTTTCTTGTAAATTGTTGGTGTGATTTCTACGTCAGTTACTGATTTATTTGAGTTTTTTGTACGAAAACTGCTTTTGACTTACAGCAGTGTTCATGAAATTTCTAAGATGTGTATATTACGCAACAACACCCGAACACAATTGCAAAAGACTGCAGTGATGCCTCCAGAATATCTTCAAAAACTGCCTCTTGTGCCTCTTCTGCTGCTGGTATCCATACACAATTTCCAGATAAACTGTGGTTGCAGAACAGATTTTTAGTCTCAAATCATCTTCAGTTATGTTGCCTCTATTCAAAATGGTCTTTCTGTTGCAGTAAACCGAAGGACGATTGTGTGTCCCCGTGATGACATGAAAAGCTGAAGTTGAAAAATCCCATCATTCCTGAAGTTACACTGACACAATTACGCTAATTACATCTGCCATATTCCTGATGCGAGCCTGAATCATCGCTGAGAGTTGTGTGTTAACTTTCCCCTTTCCGCAGGAGGAGAAGTCTGGAAGTCTCCATTTATTAAATTGATGGTGTAATTCATTGGTTTTCAGGCTAATGGGATTTGTAATTAAAGCTCTGCGCAAAAGTGACTCAAACAGTAAATCTTCCTATTTAAACTCGCAAGGGTTTAGATATACAATCCTATTAGCTGCAGCAGGTTAAGGACCATTTTAAAAAATCAGAGCTTAGTTCTTTAATTGGCTGCTAGGCTGCGAGCGGTGACCTTTCTTCTGAGATAATAGGCCCCGTCGATGTCTGAGATGGCGCACCAGTGGGCTGTTTTGACATTAGTGTGTGCGAGAGAGGGAGTTACTACGCTATGGAATGGCGGAACGGAATTGAAAAGAGGTATGTTGGGAAATGGGGTTTGCGCGTCACGCTGAAACATATTTATTTGCTCTTGTCTCATTACGGTCAGCCGAACAGTTCTCTCTGTAAGCATTTACAGTATATATACCTTCTGTGTTATTGCTGCTGTCGACCTGCAAGGGTAATTATTCTTTTGGCTCGTCCCATCTTAGCGACAGAAATGGTTCCAGGCGAGTTATTTATCTTTGCCCGTGTTGTTTTGAATCGGAGTACGTCCATTCATTTGAAGTACCGGTACCTGTGAAGATAAAGATATCGTCCCTCCTCCCCAAAAGCACACACGAATACACACACACGTAGGTACACAAAATAGACACACAGGTACACGCACACACACGCACACACACACACGCATACACATGCATGTACACACACAGACACCCACGTACACACACACATGCATACGCATGCATGTACACACACAGACAACACGTACACACACACGCACACACACAAACACACATACACACTCACGCACACGCACACACACACACACAAACACACACACAAACTCAGTGGGTATCTGAACTTGGGGATATCCAAGCTCGAGGCTTTATCTCACATGATTGTGGCACGTTTAATTTTGTGATTGAATTATGCATTGTGTAATTATGTACAAAATGCAATAATGAAAAATAACGGTTTATTTAACAGTATTTGCATTCATGGACACATTCATTCCGAATACACGCTGTAGGGATGTCTGCTAAATAGCTTAACAGCGATAAGAATCTTTTGGGGCGTATCTAATGCTATAAATCAGCTAGCGATCTGGCCGCACACCAGCCTACCTCCTCTCCAAGAGAAGAAAGAGCTCGGTGGAATATGGCTGTTTACCTCACAGAAATACCGCACTTCCCTCAGAGAAAGGAAGTGGATTTCCCAAGTTGTGCTATGTGTGAGGTTCACGGGGGGGGGGGGGGGGGGGAGAGGCCTGCCTCCATAATGCTTGACCTTTTAAGCAGTGCAGAATTGAGGGCAGGATCTGTGGCAGTTTAATTATAGCCCTGACCCCAGTTAGATTAAACCAACTGGAAAGGTCTCGGTAATGTCTTCCAGGATCCCCAGCATCTAACATCCGCCACCCCCTCCCCTCCCCCCCTCCCCCCCACTTCACCCGCTTCTCCCTCACAAATTATTAATTTTTTCTTTTTCCCCCCCCCCCTTGGATTTGGAAATTGACACACTTCAGGGAAAATCAATTACAGAGCACACTCGACCCTAAAGCCCAGGAACACCCCCCCATCCCCCCCCCCCAGACTTATGCGCAAACGTCGCCGTAGGAAGCCTGTAAACGGAGCCGTTTTGTGTTCCGAACGGGGGGGGGGAAAAAAACGATCGTTTTCATTTCTCGCGCGCAGAAATGTGGGGTTTTTCCCGAAGGGGGGGGGGGGGGTGCACGTCGTGTGCAGCGCGGGGTCTGATGTCAGCGCGGTGTCTCCGGCCCAGTGAAGCCTTCAGCGTCGAGCCGCTGAGACTGTTTGTGAAGATCTTCCTGCTAATTAGGGAACGAGTGGCTGGCGCGCGAACACACGCTAACGCACATCAAAAAAGAAAAGCCTCGTTTGGGATAAAAATGCGACTTTGTTCGCTGTTCGCCTTGTGATCTTGATTCAGATCTGAACTGTGCTAATGAAGGCTTTTTAGCCTACTGGAGCCCAAGCACAGGAATCTATTTTTGTTTACATTTTTGTGAACCAAAGTAGATTTTCTGTCCAAATGCAATTAAAATGTATTTACTTGTATCTTATGTTCAGTCACTGTGTCATTGGCATGTCCTTCATTTTCTTCTCTACTGGAACATCAAGTGTGATATTTATTACTTACCCTGCGGCATTGCTTACCCTGCGGCATCTACAGTATTGTACATACTGTCCATACTCTTCAATATATCCATTGCTTTTTTGCTGCTATCCTTTTCAAAGTATCATATTCTATTTCTCTTCATTTTGGCCATTATAAGGTTGTGCTTCGTGCATTTTTGAATACAGAAGGATTTGATGGGCGTGGCTGGTGAGCAGTTGCTTACTCGCTATGCAGTTACATCTCACAGACTGGCAGCAGTGGATGTTTGCTAGCATCTTCATCTCCATATTGCAGTTCATTTCTTTCCTTTCATGAAGAGTGTATATATATATATATATATATCTCCTTGTTCTATGATATCTTGTGTTTCATCCAAAAAAAAAAGAGCAAAGTTCAGCTTGGGTCTCCATCGCAGGAGTTTGATTTTAAGGACTGAAGTCGTGACGCTTTATTTTGTTCTGATTTGCACATCTCCCAATCATTACCCCGAGTCTTTTTTTTTTTTTTTTTTTTTTTTTTAGTCACGCAATGTTCTGAAAAAAGTCTGTGGATGTGCGTCATGCTGTGCTGTTGGGAACATTGAGCTTGCTGTGTGTGCGCGTGTGCCTGTGCTTCTCTAACATCGCTGTGTTAGTCTCGTTAGGCTGCGGCGGCGGGGACGGCGGCCCCGGCCAGGGCGTCGCTTCCGAGGCGGCGTCGCGTCGGCGTGGCGTCTTTCACGGCGGCCCGAGATGACAAACTGTTCTTTTGCGCCTCTCGGGTGGGAGGGGGCCGTCGTCCCCCCTCCCCCCTCCGGCAGGGGGCTGTGCCTTCGCCGCTCCGTAAAAAAACACATCTTCATTTTGTCAACATGTACAACTGGGAACATTGGACTCACTCCCCACTCCCCCCCCCCAAACCCCCACACAAAAGCTAACAGTACCAACAAACAACCTCACAAACAAACAAACAAACAAAAAACATGAACAGCAAAAGAATTAATATGGCATGGCACCTCAAAGGAGGAAGTTTGTTGACAACGTGCCATTTTCACATATTGTCCCAGGCTCCAAGCCCTCCCACTCCCTCCCTCCCCACCCCACCCCAACACACACACACACACACACAAACACACTCGCACACACACACAAACACACACACACACACACACACACACTAACACACTTGCACACACACACGCGCGCACGCAAACACACACACGCGCAAATACACACACACACACAAACACACTCTCACACACACACACACACACACACACACACACTAACACACACGCACACAGGCGCAACACACTTGCACACACACACATACACACAGGCGCAAACAGAACGCTGCCCACTCTGTTCCGAGCCACTCCAGACTGTCAAGATGGCTGCCGCGGTCGGCGAGCGTCCTCTCCGGTGCCCTGCGGTTAAGAGGCCGAGCCATTAGACTCGCTGTGCTTTTTATAGCGGGTCAGCCAGGGGGAAAATAACGGGGTTTATGGGTGTTGGAACAAGACCGTTCGGGAAAAGGGAAAGCAGAAGAAAGCTCTGTTAAAAACAGTGTTCGGTCGAAGAGGCGGGGGCGGGGGGGGTGTGTGGAGAGTACCTGAAACAAACCCGAGACGGCCCTTCGCTGAGGGAGGCTAGTTTACCGATCGACATCGACGTCCTTGCGGCTGGGCGCCCCGACTCGGCTGATGTTTTGGGGGAGGGGTCGGACGGTTTGAGCGCGACCCCGCTGTGGGGCCCGTGCTCCGCGGCACGGTTCGCGCAGCTAGCGGATGTGCTACCCGATCGATGGATAGAGCTCCTCGCTTTCAAACTCCCTGGCTTAATTAAGGTTATTTGGGGATTTGGGTGCCGCTGCTGCGAACCACAGGGCTGTATTGAGCGCAGTGCCACAGGGTTCTTCTGCGCTTCTGCAGAGGGGGGTCAGATACTTTTAACAAATTCTGCGTACGGACCAACATTTTAACAGTTTATGAGTAAGGTGAATTTATGTGTGTGTGTGTGTGTATTTTAGTGTGTGTGTGTGTGTGTGTGTGCTTGCGTGCATGTGTGTATGTGTGTGTGTATTTGTGTGTGCATGTGTCTGTGTGTGTGTGTGCGCGTGTGTGTCTGTGTGTGTGTATTTGTGTGTGCATGTGTGTGTGAACAAAGTAAATTGTTTTTTGCAATATGCATAATTACTTCTTATTCTGAGGCTGAATTAGTTGAATATATCGTTCTATCTTCAGTGATCAGAGGGGCAGGGATATGTATTTGGCGCGGTTCATTTGGTTCCCGGGCCGCCAGCGGATTCGCCGTACGTTTCCGTTGACCTATCGCAACCGACGCCGCCTCTCTGCGCAGCCGATGACATCATCTTCCGTCGAGCGGTGGCGCGTTGTTCCGGCGCGGCGGCGGTCCGGAGCCCGCCCCTCAAGGTCAGGCTTTGCGGCGGCTCGGACGATCGCACCCGAGGGCCCGGTTGGCACCGTTCCCCGTGCCGACGTGAGCGACGCGGCGGTCTGGATCGGCTAGCCGTGCCTTTCTCGGTGCAAACACGGTATTTTTTTATTTGAAGGTGAAAAGAAATAAACACTTTCGGCCGGGCCGGGATGGGGGGCGGGGGGCAAGCGAGGGGGAGGGGGGGATCAGCTTTTACGGGATTAGAGGGATAAAGTGTGACAAGGGCAAATCTTCATCCTCTGATAACACTTTTAAGGTGGGTTCACACCCAAGTTGATCACGCTGCACTGTTGTGTAGTGCTCACTCATAGACCTCTGCAGTGAAGTCACAGAACGCACACAGGCGGCTAGCCATTTCATTTGCCACATTACTATGTGTTTGTCTGTCTTTTCCTCTGCTTTAATGATTTGGTATTTTAGTCCAGACTCTGTAGACTTTGACTGAAGAAGAAGCTTCACTCTTCCCTCGATAATGTTGGGGAAAGAAATGGGCAAATAATCACTCTCCTATCTTTTCCTGTACTCAAGCCACATCCATTTTAGATTTGTGATTTATGTTCCATCCCTGGAAAAAAAAAGAACCTTTATCTGAATCCGTCCCTGGTTGATAACCCAGCCGGTATTAATCATTCACAGATGAATTGGGATTCTGTGTTTGGTGCGATGTCGCAGATAGCTCCATCCTGATGCATTGTTAAAAATCTGGGCTATGTCGCTAATTAACTTTGATTGGTATTCAGCGCACGTCTGTTAGGTCTGGTGAACTGTGCAGTTCTGTCTGTAAGACTTGACCAGGGCTGGATTTCCTTCCTACGGGTGCTGTCACAAGGCACGCTTTCCGTCTGAACTTTTTCCAGTTCTTTTCGTTTAAAAGGGAGATCTTCTTCTCAGTCATCGTTGAAATTTGCAGTGAAACATATTTTCATATCTGGATTTTGTGGAAATTGTCATTTGTGTTCAAGCTCCAGTATGTCAGACACACTTTATTTTCCATAAGGACGTACATTTTGTCTGAATACTTGCAAATATGCCTAAATGGAAAACACCACAGCCTGCAGTGTGGTGATCATCCAAGGAAGTGTGTAATTTAGTGATCGTCCAAGGAAGTGTATAATTTAATGATCATCCGAGGAAGTGTATAATTTAGAACTGCTACAAATTCATTATCTGGACCAAAATCGAATATCCAATCAAAAGGTTAGAGAATCAGGGTGCTGCTAGGTTTCTGTGTGGTTGTGCTGCACTGCTCTAGTGTATGGATGAACTCTATGGTTGGGCATCAAACCTGGGCCCTGCCAATGCCAACCATGCCAGCAGACCCATAAGATGATGCACAGTTGGCTCTGGCATCGCTAGGAAGGGGAGGGATTCAGGCAGCCAGGATTATAGGTTCTCATCACTCACCAGCGACCCCCTGCTGGTTGATCAGATACCCACAAGTCAGGTTGTTGGGCTACACCTTCGACAGACCGATCGTGCGACACAGGAGCCTGCTGTGCATTTTTAATACGGAGCACAACCTCAAGTAAGGAAGGAAGAAAAGCTTGTGTAAGCTTCAGTTAATGCAGTATTTATATTATGGTAATAATGCACCGGCATACTTTGCAGCAGAACACACTATAATCGAATCATTCACCTTTCAGTGCATACACGGCTCTGACGGATCTCGTTGTGGACGGGGTTGCTGGTTCGCGTGAAGCAATCACAGAAGGAGCGCTGGTTTAATTCGGTGCTGGTCCGTGTGGGGACGCAGCTTGTTTTAACTGTCAGGTGACAGATGTCTCATTCGTCTTAATACAGACACACGAAAGCCTCGCCTTGCTTCCTGCTTGATTGGGCAGACTGTTGAGCTCAGAGTCCATATTTAGAAGCCATGGGGATTTTAGATGTGGAGAAAAAAAAGTAAGTTCGGCGATAATTTCTCTCATACAAACAAACAAACAAGCTGAAAGAATTCCCTGTTTGCCGTGGGAAGCACTGGTACAGAAAAGGGGTGTGGCTTTGCGCAGTAATGTATGACGAGATGGGAGGCGAAGCCCTCTGCCTGGAGATAGCAGGCTGGCTGTGAGTAGCTCTCTGCATGCATCCCCAGTGCAAATATAATGTTTGTAATGTAAGTTTGATCAGTTAAAAAAAAAAATAAACTAAGAAATTTGGAAGCCATGTGGGAACTAAAATGACAGCTATGGACTCCTATAACCCTTCAGTTTACGCAATATACTTGTGGAAATTTCCCGCGGGTGACATCGCCAGCAGTTCTGGAATTTTCCAAAACAGAGCTGTCTCACAGAGAGGGTAGCAACTGGACTGTATGTTTTTTTTTTTCGAGCTTCGAACATTCTGAGACCACCTTTTTGGCTATCCCATTTGGTTATTTTTATTCTCTGTGGTGTCTTTTTTTTATGAAGAGGCATTCATTAAAAATGCACAATTCAATGAAACAATGGACTTAAAAAAAAAAAGCAGAGTAGCAGTGTGGAATACTGGGCTGCTTGAAACTGCCTTGTCTGCAACAGGAGTAAATCAGTCAGGAGCTAGAAAGCAATAATGATGATGTATTAGTGCAGGGAGCGGAACTTCAGTGTATCAACAGTATTTGCTTAAGATAGCTAATTATTTTGCTATTATAAAAGCAGTGTGGCCTCATATCTTTTTGTGACTGTCAGCAGAATTGACCCTGAAGATGATATTCTTTGAAAAAGAAGAAGACCCCCCCCCTCCCTTTCCCCCACCCTGTCAATTTAGTCTGACTGTCATCAATATGATGTATGACTCATCAAGCATCCATCCAATCCATAATGCATGACTTACCAGCTATCAGTCCAGTGGGAGTTGCAGTGTGGCTCTCTCTCTCTCTCTCTGTCATAACAAAGCCTGTCTGCGGCGGCTGGGCTGGGAGAGACCGCGTGACGCCGCGCGCGTGTACCTGAGGCTCCGCGCTAGCGTCGCGCGCTCGTCATCGCGCGGACCCGGCGGCCTCCACCTGTGCGCCCGCGGACCCGGCCGGCCGCCCTCCCCTCGTGCGCCACGCTGACGCGCACCTACTGACGCCGTAGACGAATGCCCGCCTGACGCCGGGTGCCGCCGAGGCGGTGATTGACGGGCGGGGGTTTCTCGGGGGGGGGGGGGGGACGCCGTGTTAGACTTCCCAGCCTGCACTGCAGCAGAGGGAAAGGCTGAGTGCATAGTGCAGGCGTGCAGGGGCCATGGGACGGGCGGGTCCGGCTGGAACATTGAGTCTGGGCTTGGCTTTGTCCCGAGGGATGCAGCCCTCTGATTGGCTATCTTGTGCCTTCTCGCGCCTTGGAAACACAGCGTGTCTCCTGGTCGATTAAGCCCAGTCTGCAGGTCTGTGTTTGGACCTCTGCGATGGAAATCCCCCTGCTTTCCAGATCCTCGCCATGTAAAGCGGTTCAGAAATAAACAACCTGCCGTTAATTAAAAGCAGTCAAATAGGTTCTTTTGAAAATGCTTTTTTTTGTGGTGGGAAGGAGGAGTGTGAGGGGGGGGGGGGGTGGCAGGAAGGGGGAACCTCCTTGCTGCTTTGGTAGGCACCTTTTATAACGGTAAATTAGTTTTGCCTGGCATTGTGCCAGTATCCACACCCTCCTCCCCGAAGGCTTTTAAAAGCCCATTGATAGATCTAAAGGTCTATTAGAGGGATGGTTTGAATGTGCCAATTGTTACTGAAGCTCACAGCTTTAACCTGCACGATGGCATACGTGAGCAATCTGGGTGGCTGCTGCCTCCTCATATCTGGGCGGAAGTAGCTAGCAGGCGCTGCTAGGCTCCAGCTGTAATTTTGTCGAGACCCCAGCGCCACTTCCACTTAAAGCCGCTAGGCCGGGGGGCTAACCTGCTGACGGCGATACATTGACCAACTGCAGAAGGAAGAAAGCTTAGGCGCTATTTATAGCTGCATACCCCTGCATTTGAGTCTATAATTTGACTGTAAATAATTAATATTACCTATCAGGTACCTGTATTGTTTACGGTTCGTCTAATTCGAAGTCAGCATTTTAGCACATGGCGAAAAGGAAAGGTTGCTTTCTGCAGAAGGTGAAAATGGTGTTTGGATATTATTTATATTTAACCTCATTTCATTAATAATTTCTGCAAGGGAAATACAAGGGAATGTGTTGGAGTGAGTTTGAGCTATTAGATGCTGTTAGTTTATGTACCAGCACACAGTGTAATGTTTTGCTGGTGTAGAAAAGTCAATACACAATGCCAACACAGTGTGCAGCAGGCTTTGTTTTGTGCATTCACACAAATACACACACACGCAAGCACACACACTCACACACACACACAGCCACACACACATGCACACACACACACACGCCACACACACATGCACACACACACACACACACACACACACACGCCACACATGCACACACACACACACTCACACAAACACACACACACAGCCACACACACATGCACACACACACACACACACACACACACGCCACACATGCACACACACACACACACACACACGCACACTCAACACACACACACACACACACACCCTAACACACACACACACACACACAGCCACACACACCCTAACACACACACACACCCACCCTAACACACAGTACTCCCTCTGAGCGCTCGTGCTAGCGCAGGCGCTCGCGCGGTGAGATTGATGGGCAGGCGTCCGTTGCAGTTCTCATTGGCCGGCCTCCCCGGCTCTGGCATCGATGGCGGCCGCGGCTGATAAGGTCGGCCTGCCGAGGCCCGATAAACCCCCTGGACACCGCCGACAACTCTGAGCGCCATCGCTCAGGATGAGTGGCGGCCATAATCCATCTCCGTGGCAACCGTCCGGCAGCCGCCACCTCTGGGGGTCAGCCGGGTAAATTGAATGGCGCAGGGGCGGGGAGGGGCTCTGATTAATTATCACGGTGATGATCAGATAAGAGTAATGGGGTTAATCGCCCCGCGCGGGGCAGGTGTTGGAGGAGGGAAGGGTCCCCGTTCTGCCTGCAGGAACTGATCGGTGGGGACTGAGCCGCTCTCTCAGCTCTCGCAGCACCGGTGTGAGAGGCCATATTTCATCACCTGCAGTTCTGCCCTTCCTGAGGCTTTTCTTGCAGTCCAAAGCCCAGCTGAGACCGGAAGATTCTCGACATGACGAGCTGAAGCTGGTGACTCTTTCCGAGGTTCTAAAACTCGCCACCTGCGAGGTGAGTCACCTGCAACAGCAAGCGCCGGCATCCGACGTTGTTCTGAGACGGGGAGGTCACACTGCTGCAACCCCTTTCTGGAGCATTCTGAAAGGATTTCATTGAGTCGTGAGTCTTTGGTCTGAACTGAGCTTTAAATTGAGACTATCCATGGTCTGATTAATGCCATGAGTCTGGGAATGCGTTACAGTTGCTTTAACCTCTGTCTGCTGAATTCATTAGAGGTTTGCCGAGACCAGAAGCGGTTTTCTTAGTGCGCTTGTTTTTTCTTAAAGAATGCACTTAAATGGCAATCGATATGTTACATTTGACGAGATCACGTTTGGCATTTTTGCCTTCAAACATATGGCAAAAACTTTTACTGTCTAAATGGATTCTACTTGCATAAAAAACCATAGCCATGAGTATTAGACAGCATGACAAAATGAATTATTTTACACATTCTGGGTCTAAAATGGCCCAGCAGGAAGTAGTATATGTGTGACATCACTTCCTGTTGTCAAGAGGGTTTGTACCTGTTTTCAGTACGCAAGTGTGGTTTACTCACACAGTGAATAGTTGAAGCAATTGTATTTCAAGAGCTGAAATAAAAATGAGTCTACTTCAGAGTAAGATATGCATACCCTAACCAGCTTCAACTACGGTGCTTTTATCCTGTAAGAATGGTGCATATTTTCTTGGATTTTTAGTTGTTTTTTTTTTGTATTTGAAAGAGCTTTGTTAGCAGTATTTTTTTTCATGAAAAAGCGTCTGGAATATTTTTTCCAATTTGGCTGTTGTAATAGATTACTGCCTCCTCAGTTCCATTCTGTCTTACGAATGTCATGAATATGTAGGCTCTGGGCCTGTTGTCATGTCATTCATGCATGTCATTGTAATTTGGAGGGAAGAAAAGTGAGCAGTCATTCTACTTCTGCCAGATGGGCTGTTGTTCCTGATGACATTAATGAGAGGGAACGGGTACACATCTGTTTAGAGGAAAATTGTTTTTTTTTTTTTTTTGTGGGGGGGCGGGATGGGGGGATTGGACTGGGGAAACCATTAGAATCAAGCATAGGCCTGCATTCTGAACACTGCTAATGCTGAATGGCAAGGCAATATCTAGGAGCACCATCCTCACTCTTTGATTACTCTCTTAGTTCCGTCCTCAGGTTCCAACCTCAGCCTTTCCATTCTGCCTGCTTATCCATATTACGGATCTGGGGTTTTCTCAGAACTCTGTGATTGCACCGTTCCATTTGCTAGAGATGCTTCAATTAGTGGGAGATGTGTCTTATTAGAAGAATCAGAATGAGGCCAGTGATGTTTAATGAAAGGGGAACTCTAGGAAAAAAAAGCTATTTCACTTTTTTAATATATTGGCTTACCTTATGTTTTTTTTCTTCTTTCTTTGTTTTCTAATAAAACTACATATTGAGGTTCCCCTTTCTTGTGCCTTAAAGAAGATGAGAATGAGTATAAATATTGATTGAAAGCAGCAGCTGCATCAAAGCAAGTTAATCCACGTTGCCTAATTAGGGAGCGTGCTTTGAAACCTTCTGAAATGGAGTACTTCAGAAAGTGCTTGTTCATTTCAACTTGGCGGGCACTTTCAAAAAAACAAGTACGTGAGTTGAATTTTTCAGTCAGTTGCTTTGCTAGGTCTCATGTGTGGTCAATGTGGGAAAAGCATGATGTTTCTTGCATTCTCTAGTTTTGTATATTCTCCCTCTAAGAAGAGGAAGTAAATGCATCTCTGGTAGTTCCTCAGGGAGTTTGAATATGACCTTAAAAAGTGATGTCATGCAGTTGTGTTGGACCAAGCATTCATCAACCAATCAGTGAATTGCATGATCCTCGTGTTGTTCTTTACCCAATTAAAAGGCAGCTGTACAGCTGGGTTACAGGAAATGTATGACGTTAAACTGGACACATAGCAAAACGCCCTGAAGGATCGAATTAGGAAATAAACAACTGATGCATATGTGTTGGATACTTCATTGGATTTGCAACACTTTTTGACAAAGAGATTACTGGATCAAACCTCAGGTAATACTGGATTACATGGGATTATTGGTAACACTGGATTATGGTTCAAATCAGCGTAAAATACTTCACCTGATATACTGTTGCGGAAATCCTTGTGCGTTAAAAACACGCGAAAAGAATTCGCATGGGCAGTGAAACCTATGCAATGAATGGGATCAGACTGTAAATACTGGATTCTGAGTGTGCAGTGTTTCCATAAAATCATATTATCATTTTGAAAGGTACTCTTGGCTGTCTGGGCCTAGGCCACTTAATCCTTTCCACTAGATAACTGGCTAAACATTCCCTAGCATTCCCTATCCACCTTGATTCCTTGCAAATAAGACTTGGGATCTCACTTGACTTACCTGGTTAAATAAATATATATAATATATATATGGTAAATATTTTTCCACTAAAATTGACACGTGGAAGGGATGGTAGAGACCTAGTACAAAGATTCAATGCGGTCTATGCCATTGTACCTTGGAGCAAGATAGTTAACCAGAAATGTCCATCTGCTTGAATTGATATTATGAGAAAACTTTGAAACAAAAGCATGTGAGTCTAACTAAGCTACAGTGCGTGAGTACATAAAAGAGCATGCGGTAAACAAACAGCAATGATAAATCCCTATGCGCCGGTCTTCATGAATAACTAACTAAATTTTGTTGTGTTTACCGCACACCCTGACGCTGGCGGTGTTTGTGATGTGGTTGAAAGCCTTTGTACTCTCCGGGCCTGGCCGGGGCTGGCTGGCAGGGGAGGAGGAGGAGGAGGAGGGCCGCTCTGAGACTCACCCGCGCCCGCTTCGTTGCGTTCCAGCTGGGAGAGGACACCTTCAACAGGGCCAAGCTGCTGAACATCGGCTACACGGAGGCGCTGAAGGACGCCGCGTACGACTGCTTCATCTTCAGCGACGTGGACCTCATCCCCATGGACGACCGCAACCTCTACCACTGCTACGACCAGCCCCGCCACTTCGCCATCGCCATGGACAAGTTCGGCTTCAGGTAACTCCTCCGCTCTCTCCAAGGCAGTTGGCGAGGGAGGGGGGGGGGGGTGGGGGTAGGGGGTGGGCGGACGGGAGGATATAACTGCAGGGTACTGCTGGATTTTGTTACTCAGAATCTTGCTTTCATCTTAATCAAAAAACGTATTTGATAGTTGCGGATGAAGAACCAAAGAAATCAACAAGAAAAAAAGATTAAAAATTATATTAAGCCTAGATATTAAAAAATATTAAGCCTATTTTATTCAGTTGAGAACTTTAGATTTTAAATTATTTTGTTTGTCTAGAATGTCCTTACATTGCCCATCACAGGAGAATTTTGAGTTTTTCTTTTGGGGACCATGTCACTGACACAAAAATAGCAACATGGCAAATCACATTTTATTCAGTTAGCGAGCTCCTAATCAGGAGTGAATTTCATCAAAATGGCATTTTTTTGATTGCAGTGATTGCATAGGGTCTTTAAGTGTTTTTCGGTTAAGGCAGCTGATTTAACCCATTTTCTAAACGAATTCCTGAAAAGAACCCATCAGAATCTGTGACTCTGCAGGACCAGTGATAGCCACCACATCAGCAATAGGAGGTGTGTGAGAGGGGGGGTCGCATTTCATTACCCTGAACAGAAGACTGAACAACCCGAATATGATTAATGAAGAATATAAATGCCCAGTGCATCAGCTTTGTGAAACATTCAGTCACACAACCAACGCGTAATGATAAAACTGAAGTGTTTTAAAATTGTCCGTCATAGTATATCTCGTGTGAAACGCTTTATGTGAGGGAATTCATTCCTCCCGTTACTCAGCTGTGGTGCTCCGGATGATTTTAAAGCAGCGGTTGTAAGAATCAAAGTTATTTCAGAGTCACCGGCGTCGTTCGGTAGCGCTGGAAGTCGTCACGGTCGTCCGGCGGCCTTCCCCCCCGAAAATGTTCCATTTCCTCTGCAGCGCTCGGCCCGTCTCTGTCGCTTCGGCCCAGAGGGCTAACGCACCCCTGACACGTTGTCGCCTCTTATCGAAGGAAGTGAGCGATGACGCCGCGCGTCTGGCGGCTACGCGTCCTCCCCGCAGCGCGGATCCGAGGCGGTGTCTGTCCGCCCTCCCTCGTCTTGCGGCGAGATAATCGGGCCGGTGGAGAGACGGAGCGAGCGGACTCTCCCAGGGCCGGCCCGTGGCATAAACGGTCTATGCCGTTGTTTAGGGCCACGTGGGGGGGGGGGGGGGGGGGCCACACGATCCAATGTTTATCTAAGGTATTTTCACAATTAAGGTATTCGTCCCCTTTCGCGGAACTAGCGGTATAAATTTTTAACGGAATGGCAACCCCCCCCCCCCCCCCCCCGCTCGACGGAATCTAACAGCACCCCCCCTCCCCCCCGCGCAGGACAGATTTGCTAAGGGCCACCGAAAT
Source organism: Anguilla anguilla (assembly GCF_013347855.1). Lineage (NCBI taxonomy): Eukaryota > Metazoa > Chordata > Actinopteri > Anguilliformes > Anguillidae > Anguilla > Anguilla anguilla. The sequence continues at coordinate 9,053,850 of NC_049206.1, read as the reverse complement.
CCTAGGGCCGGCCCTGGGTTTGACTCCCGAAAACCCCCCCCCCCGTTGCTACGCTCGGGCGGTGCCGAGGCCAGAGGGCCCTCGCCTCTGAGAAACCGCGTTTTCCTGCTTCTTTACACCTGTGCCGGCACTTTCTAATTATCACCCTCTGCTTGCCGAGGCAGCGCGTGCCTGTAAAAGCACCGAGCGGAGACAAGAGGCAGGAGAAAACCTGCCATTTACTCCGCCTTTGTTTTGTTTTTGTTTTGTTTTTTTTTAAACGGCGTACATTTACTTGCAATTGATCGGTTCGGTCGAACTTTTATTTGGAACGCTTGTTTATTTTATTTTTATTTTCGCACACTTCGCATTCAAGATCTCTCAGGACACTTTAGAGTGCTCTGTCAACAGAGTGGATAAAAAAACAAGCATATTTGTGGGAAAATGATAACCCCTTTCATGTAAGTAGACCAAGGCAAATGGCTGCTGCTGGTTGTGACCTATTGACCTTATGACTAATGACCAACTCTTTGTTGTCTAAACCTTTTGTGTGCATTCTGTGAGTCGCTCTGGGTCTACCTGTGACAGTGCATTTAGACAAGGGACTAGTGGGAAAGATATTATGTTAATCTTTTGCTAAAACTGCTTTCCTGACTGCAATTCAGCTGAAAGTCTCCAGTAATTGGCTATAATTACGTGGTGGTTATTTTTGTGAATAAAGGCCATTTGTAATAATTTTGGTGCAAATTGACAAATTGCCATGGTAACTGAATTATAGTGACTGAAGAATTCTGGCAATTGAAAAGAAAAAGATAGCATCTCAACTTCTTTTAACAAGTGTGCAGCATATAATGCAGTGCATGCAGATTAATGTCATTAAATCTTCACAAACTGCCTGTCTGGATCCTAACAGCAGTTAACAAAAGGACACAGTACAATGCTCTATATTTTGTTTTTACAATGTAACACTTGCAGCTTTACGAAAAGCCCCTTATTAAAATGTTGCTATATAATTATCTTTATTATAGTTGCAGCTGAATGATAAATATTAAGAGACACTGGGAATGATTGAAATCCATGGACGTTGTAAATGGGGAATAAAATGGGGTTTTAAATTTGTTTACATTGTTTCAGCTGTTTTCTTGATTAATTGTTTAGAGGGTACTTAAAGGATTTAACTGACAATATTGTTGTATCACAATTTCAAAGTTATTCTATTATAAAGAATGGCATTTTATTATATATCACTGAGTCATTGGGCATTTATGATTTAGCATTAATTTTCTCTCGATAATGAAAGCAATGGACAAATCACACTCTTACTTCTGGTGAACAATTAAAAATTAACTGACTGATTGGGAAATTACCACAACGGGTGGTCATTAACGATAGGTCCACTGGCGTTTTCATGTGGGTGCTGTAGACTGCCACCATCTACACTGCCGGAGGACCAAATTACAGGCTGCATAAAGCAGTGGCTCCTGAAAAGCACACAGCCTCTTCCCCAGTGGCCAATCACAGAACAATAACCAGAAAAGCAATATCGCAGCTGCGGGTGATGGCCAGTTTCCTTGATCACTCGTGACTCAGATCAGGTTTTCCCTCCTCTCCTAAAGACGGGGGGTATATGTGCGGAAGAAACAGGGAGCTCTGGGAAGGCGGGGTGTTTTTTTTATTTTTATTTTTGGGAACACGAGGGTCTCCTCGGCGCCTGCTCGGGGGCATCTCACCAGCCTCCTCCCGGTGGCCCGTTTCCGTGGGGACAGTGGCTCGAGCAGATGGGCTTGTTTGTTTACGGTTGTTGTCTTTTAACACCGAGCCGCTGCCTGTTTCAGTGATGAGCGCGTTGCACGCTGACTTGCACACAGTGGCCTGGAGCGGGCTCCTGGCAGCCACCCATTTCACCAACCGCCAGCTCTGGGCACCCAGCAGGACAGAGCGGGATATAGCTGTGCATTAAAAAGTAAAAACTACTCTCCCTCTCTCTCTTTTTTCTTTCTCTCGCTCTGGCTTTTTCTCCCTTGCTTTTACTCTCTCTCTTTCTCTCCCTCCCTCCCTCCCTCCCCCCCCCCCTCTCTCTCTCTCCAATTCCCCTTCAGGGCCCAGGACTAGGAGATGGTGTCATAGGCAAATGTTGCCATAATACATAATGCATGGGAATGATAAAACATTTCTAAATATACATCATAATGTTGTAAAACTGAATACATTTACAGACTTCTGAAGGAGATTGCGTTTTTTTAAAGTCGATTTAAAGCAATTAAACTACAGGATTATAGGAGATTCTTTCAAATTTTCATGAATGTCTACACTTTTTTCCTCAATTATTTTTTTTCTGTTATCAGTTTCCAGAATTTTTGCTATTTTTCCTTGGGTGTCATCTTAAACTTTTTTTCTGCTTTTCCATGCACACTATAGTTTAGGGTATATGGTCGTGTATGGATATATTTTACATGGGCATAGATTCCTCTATAAAACAATAATTGGTCTACTTCCTACCTAAGCTAATAGAAATTCACATAATTATCACCTCTGCTCTAGGGGTGTGATACTTCTTAAAGTCCCTCTACGAGATTTGGAAAGCTGGGCTTCTGTTATTCCACAAAGAAAACTTAAAGGCTAAATTAATTTCAACTGCTGATTTTAGACATGCAATTCATGACTGCAACTTAAGTATGCTACTGCTTTTAACCTCTGGTGTGCTCTTTAAATACTGTTATACTACTGTCTCATTCCCCATTTGATATTTGTAACTTGGTTTGTCAACTGTTTTGTTGGGTGGTGTTCTGTTTCATGTCAGGGCTCTCCTTGCAAAAGAGATTTTGATCTCAATGGGGGTATTTCTGGTTAAATAAAGTTTTTTAAAAAGTAAAAACGTAGATCGAAACCTGTGGTCTTAATTAAAGCGGGCAGGCCTGAGGATACTGGAAGGCTCTGTGTGGAGGTATGGTTTCAGTCACAGTCCCTCCAAATTTGCTCCCCAGCCTTATCAGTCATTATTGGAAAAGTCTCAGAGCCACGATCCTTGCCAGGGGAGCCCACTAATCACAGGGGAGCCAATTGTGAACCCAATTATTTTTGGGGAACCCAATTTACTTTGACAGTTTAAAATAAAAAAACGGTGGTTATTTTGCTTGCTTCCATTGAATCGTTAATTAAATACAATATTTTCTAAATGTGAGAAAATTATGATATATCTCTGTAATTGTGTTATTCATTTTCTACCACATTTTTGTGCATCTTTATAAAGGGCTCCCTTAGATAGAAATAGACAGATAGATGGTTATTTTTGTCGACTTATAACTCTGCCTGTTTTCTTACTATTGGGCATTGAAATCCAAGCATCACAGACAGCTTCCAGACATCTTCACTTTCTCATGGTTCATTTAATGTCAAAAACAGTTTTGATTGAATTTAAATGAGTGGGGAAAGATGGCAGATGGTCACTTAGAGCATAGGGAAGGGGAGGGAGAGAGAGAGAAAGAGAGAGAGAGAGACAGACAGAGAGAAAAGTAGAGGAGGGAGAGAGATGCCTGAGTGTACATTTTCTAAGTGCTGTCTTGGGAGAATGGGATGGAGAGAATCGTAGAGCCTGTAGTATTGTTATTAAGCCCCGCCTCCAGAGAAGCCTAGAGCCTGCAGTGATGTTCTTAAGCCCCGCCTCCAGAGAAGCCTAGAGCCTGCAGTGATGTTCTTAAGCCCCGCCTCCAGAGAAGCCTAGAGCCTGCAGTGATGTTCTTAAGCCCCGCCTACAGAAGACCTGTCCTCACTGGTGTGCTCCCACCCAGTGGTCCTCAACTCCTCCCTTTTTCTGAACTTGCTTTTGCATTCTGCACCTCTTGTGCCATTATGCACCTCCTGTCTTATTTTGAAATCCCTCCCGTGTTGTTCACCTCCTCTCCTGTTCTGCACCACCTTACCAGCTCTGTGTCCCTTCTCCTGTTCTGCGCCTCCTCTCCCGTTCTTCGCCTCCTATCAGGTTCAGCTCTTTCCTCAGATTTTCTCAGAGTCGGGGCCAGAGGTGGGGAGGTGAGGGCAAGGAACAGAGCAGAATGGCATCAGACAGGAAGTGATGCGCGAGTGTCTCCGGCTCCGCCCACGCGGGGAGGGGGGCTGCCGCGGGTCACGTTCCGGTCGCCCCGTTGCCATGGCACGGCGGAGCAGTGGCACAGCCGCTCGCGCGGCGCACCAGTCATCCACAGAGCCGGGGAAGATCGTAATATTGATAAACGATCTCTTTCAGACGAACGCGCCGGCGGCGGGCACATTAGCCTTGATTTGCTATCTGAATATGGGCTGGACGCGCGGAAATATCATCCAGCGCTCTGTGGCTTTCTGGCACGCGTTCTGTGACACGACAGGAAGGACGCGGGCCGGCGGTCCGGTTCGAGAGGGGCCGAGGCCACGACACGAAGCTCGTGCTCTTAGCGCTGGCTGCGCGCGGTATGGCGGACAGGCCTGCGCTCTGTGTGCCTTCCAGAATGTTCTCTCCGTGGACAGATTGCTGCTCTGGCTTTCGACGGGTTTGATCCTCTGTCGTCGGCCGTTGGCCGCAGTGAGATACGCGGTTTAGCAGCGTGGGATAAACGTCCGGCTCCCCGTCGCGGTTATCTTTTTGGAGAGAAATATGACTAGATAAAATGTGCCTCTGTGTGTGTGTGTGTGTGTGTGTGTGTGTGTGTGTGTGTGCCTGCCTGCCTGAGCCTGCCTGCCTGCACTCTTCATGGCATAATAATTATATGTTGTGCATCCGCTAAGATTTAAAAGTGTATGGGCTGCAATCAAATGAAACGTTTGTCCGGCCCACTAATTCACACTTTGCAAATGTACAGTTTGCAAGTAGCGTTTATTTATTTTACGTTTGCGGGGATGACTGGGAAACGCCGGGGCTCCTTTGCCGCTTCCACAGCGGGCGGCGGCGGCGGCGGATGTGTCATCTGTAATTTATGAATGAATGTCCGCGGGGATCCTGCGCCCGGATTCCGGCAGGGTTTTACTGAGTGATTTGGCCGAGGCGCTTCCGACGGCTTCAGCTCCGCGTTTTTTTGTCCACGCAGGCTGCCGTACGCCGGGTATTTCGGAGGGGTCTCCGGACTGAGCAAAAAACAGTTCCTGAAAATCAACGGCTTCCCCAACGAGTACTGGGGCTGGGGAGGAGAGGACGACGACATATACAACAGGTAAGGCCCGTCCCAGAATGCACCTGCGGCCGGCTCCTCCCCGGTTAAGGAATCACACACACCCCAGAGGAAAGAGAAGACCTGTCCCTTGTTTTTACTGCCTCTAAGTTAAAAAGCGAGGGTAAGAACACGCGCCAGGTGTAACAAAAACATAGAGGGGGGCTGGTGTGTGCTGTCCTTTTGTTGGGGGGGAGGGTGGGGGGGCTGAGGGGTGAGTAGCCTGGGAGGCTAGTGAGTAGAGGAGAGGTTGGACAACGTTGCCCATGTTCACAGCCACGCGACTGAAAAAGGTCAAGTTGGGGTCGGCATTCCTGCTTAGGACGGGGGGAACTAAGGCTCCTGGGGTGGGACGGGCGGGAGCGTCTCAGCCGAACGGAGGTGCAGCCCCTCCCCCTCGCTCGCGAGCGTCCCCTCAATCCGGCTTTCTGCCTGTCCTGGCTGCACACGCTCAGGTCCTCAACCAAATAAGGAAACGGTCTGTTTAAAAAGTAGAATTTTAATTTTGAACCTGTGTGCTTACAAAAGGGTAGCGCTGCACATCCAGGTTCATCCAGCTGGGTCACCTGGATGTGTCAGGAAGCGAGATCCATGAGCGCGTCACTCTGAAAGAAGCTCAAGCTCAAACTCAGGGGCTCAAGCCTGGGAAAGCGTTGTCTAGACAACACGCCTGTCCTTTGGTCCCCCCCCCCCCCCCCCACCCCAAGCCGCCACCCCCCCGCCGAAGCTCTAAATCCCCACGCCTCTCCTCTCCCCCCACGGTCTGGCGCTAATCTCCCTTCGTTCCAGCTGTGAAAATGTATGGTTTTCGAGCGGCTGATGGGAGATACGGGGCGCGGGTGTTTCTCCGCTCCCCGACGCCTGTTTCCAGGCGATAATAAACAGCCGCGGCGAGCGCGATGTCGTTCCTCTCTCCCCCGCGCCCGGTGACACGCGCCGGCCTCGCTCTCCCCGCGCCGGGAAACGGCCGTCCCCGTCAACGCCAGCGACGTCGCCGCGACGAGGCGGGGAATTGGAAGCGCCGCCCTAAACCCCTCTCTTCCACTTTGATGTCGTGATTTTTATTGTCGTGTAGATGGAGATTGGGGACAAAACCATTATTTGATAAAAGTGCCTCTTTTTAGAAGAAATTTCTCCTGTCCCCCTCCCCGCCCTGAAACAGATCCTGATCTGGACGGGGGAGTGGGGGCTGATTAAGATGCCGACACCAAAACTTTTTGCGGAATCAAAGCCGTAATGGACACAATCCATCAAAACGCTTTGAGATTTCCCCAGGGCCCTCGCCACCCAAACACGAGTTCTGCTGATTTATTTTCTTTTTTTTGGAGGGGGTCTGTTCGCCCGAGCCCTGTTGCTGTAGCTGAGTGGTTTCTCACGTGGAATGGTTGCAAACTATAAGGCGTTCGACCCGAATTCGGCTTCCGTCTGTGTGTCGAGTGGCCCTTGTCCAAATTCGGTGGGGGGCGTACCAGCGGGTCAGCGTTCAGCGGCAACACCCCTCTGCCCCAGGATGCCCTCTGATGGAAACGATTTTTACTTTGTTTTTTTTTTTTTTTAAGTCAACCCAAAAAGGTCAGTTTAATCCACAGGAAAAAAAAATCTTTTGTTGGCAGACTTGACTTCAAAAACAATCCTGAAGAGGCGGGCCGGTGTTCATTTACAGTCTGCGCTCGCAGAAGCCAGCGGTGCGCTGCCGTCGAAGCTGCGGAAGAGGCCGAGTTTCACAGAACCAGTCCGTCCTGTCGCTACGCTCGTTTACGGAGCGTTAGCAAGCCTTTGATCTATTAAACGCGCTTTACAAACATGTGCGCCTGGCACCCCCCCTCCCCCACGTTTGTATCTGTATTTGTGTGCATAATACGAACAAAAAAGAAACTTAAAAAAAAAAGCAATTAGCAGGACCCAAAGGTCATGTGTCACCGATATATTAAAAATGATTGCGGTAGCTACATTATTTACGGGCTCTGCAGACGGATTCTTCATGGGTGATTACCCAGCTCACGTTTGACATATTATTCATTTATATAGCTCGATATCAACCGAACTAATTTAGGCTTAAGTGCTTTACTCACGGGTAGAAGTGCATCGCCACACCAGGAAATCCAATCTGCCAGTGTAACATTACAAGCCCATCACCTAACAAAAAAAAAAAAAACATAGCTATAATGCTCAATTATAACAGATTCTTACTTATCTTATTGAACCTTGAAATATCTGAGTTTTGTGCTTGTACAAATTGTGTTTATTAAAAAAAAAAAAAAAAGAAAGCTCATTAAAATCTTTATTTGGACAGATGATTTTATGAGCCTGAATGGTACATGAGCCTTGCTCATTTGCAACAGCTTGCCATTAAACTTTTTTTCCACATGTCACTGGTCCTCAGTGGGATATAATTTGGTGCCGTGTGAGAGGACAGGGTTGAGAGGTATGGCTTTTTGTTTTAGCTCCCCAAGAAGTTTTAAGTGTGTGGGTGACACACCTGCACCTTGTTATCTCTCACACACACTGGGGAGCTTTTCGGTTTGTCTGGACACCCCTGTCTTGGTGAGAATAGCACCCCCCCCCCCCCTTTAAGATCTGGGACGCACCGGGGGGGGATGGAGCTGGGGGATGGATCAGGAGTGTGAGCGAGATCTGATACGGCCCCTTAACAATCGAGGCCTCACATCCCGGAGCCAGCCTCAGCGCTCGGAAGGGAGTGGGAGGCCGTCGGAATGCGGCGTGACTTTCACGCGCTAGCACGCCGTCGCATCGCGCGCAATGCCTCCCCCCCCCCCCCCCCCCCCCCCCCCCCCGTCGGAGTTCGACCCTGCGGCGGACGCTCCCGTCTCACCCGTGGGGTCCACGAGCGCACCCAGGCCCTCAATTTTGGCAGGACTCCTTCCTCTCGGACGCCTGCGGCCGGCGTGAGGGGTCTCTTCCGGCTGCGAGGCGCCCCGCTCGCGTTAGGCTCAAATTGGGGGGGGGCGGGGGGGGGGGGGGGGGGGGGGGGGGGGGGAGCCCATGCCGTGACGCGTCGCAGTTCGCGCGAGGACTCGCTGACTCAGGCCCACAATCCCCAGCCGCAAAATTTGTTTACGCCGCTCGGGGGCCCGGAGCGGATGCGCCGCGCTCTGATTCCAGCCCCTCGCCGGGGCTTTGATGTTGGGCTGCCGAGGCGGGGGGCTTTTAGAACGCCTCCCTGTTTTGACTCTCTTCCCGTGACGAGCTCGCTCTAACTGCCGCTAATGGGCCAGTAACGGCGGCCTTCATCATTACTCCCGTTTTTTGATCCCTGGTTATTTTAGGTTCGGTTTGAGCGTTGCCGAACTGCCGCGGTTCCTTGGTAACAGGGCTGGGGGGGTGGTTTGCGGGCATGTGAATGTTCTGTTTTGTCCTTCCTTTTTCCGTCGGTGCTGACATCCAGCTTCCGCGAGGTGCTAAGATATTTTGGGGAAGCCCTTGAGCTGGGTTTTGAACTCCCGTACCAACGTGTCAGAGACCTTGTTGGTGAACCCTGCTGTCTGTGGGTTGGAGAACAGCGCTGCCCTGTGCCAAGGAAAAGTCCCACTCAACACCAACCCGGCGTTTTTTTGTTTTTTTTTTCTGTGGAAAAGGCAATATCTGCAGACCGATTTATCCTTGGAAAAAAAAAACATAATTGAATGAGCGCTTTTATTTTCTTTCCCTGTCATGGTTTTTTCACTGGACGCCTAGGGCTGGGGGGGGGGAAGGCCGTCTCTCTACACAATCATCAAGCCAATAACCTGTGCACAGAAATAACTGAGATGTGCGTGGGGTGGGGGGAGGGGGGGGGGGTGTGGGGTGAAGCCCAAAGATCTCCCTACGGTCCCAGCCCCCCCCCCCGCCCCCCCCCACCCTTCCCCGAAAGAAAAATAAAAAACCTCAGCACTTTCCCCAGTGTGTTCTCTCTCTCCCCAGTGTCTTGCTGGCGAAGACGGATCTGGATTCCGAGTGGCGGCTTTTAACAGCCTGGCTATCTCTCTGAAGGCGCATATTTTTCGGTGACAGTCGGGCGCTTCCTCCTGACTGATGTGGCTCCGGGCCCCCCCGGGGGGGTGGGGGGTGTCTCGGAACAACCCTCGTGGCATTAGGGGCGTGACCTTCAGCGCTTCGGCGCTCCCCCGGAGAGAGCCGGGGGGAAATGGCGGGAGCGGCGTGTAAAAACAAATCAGAGCCGCAAAACCGCTAAACCGCCGCGGCTCGCCGCTAAGCCCGCGGGAGCTCAGCCGCCAACGACGCAGCGCACGCTCACGTGAGGTTAGCGTCAACCGCCGCACACGCCATTACGGCAGAAAAACGACACGATCGGGCCTCTAGTGGCGCAGCCCGTAGAGCGCTAACCACATGGCTCAGTGCGAGCCGCGACGTCGGCGTCGGTTCGAATCCGACCGCCAACCTTTGTTGTACGTCTCTCCCTCTCTCTCCTCCTAATTCTTCCTGTCTCTCTACACTGTCCCATCAAATAAAGGAAAACCCCCCAAAAAAACATAAAAACATATTAATAAAAACTACACGATGAAGTGGGGAACTTGTCGATGTGTGAGGGTCGTCTGTTGACACACACCGGACGAGTCCCCCTGGAAGGATGCCCGTGTCGTCGTGAGAGTGTTGAGCGTAGGAGCGTTCCGTTGGGCGCAGTCCAGGGGTCTCAAACTCCGGTCCTGGAGGGGCTGCAGCCGTTGCTGGTTTTTGTCATTTTCCTTTCATTCAGCAGCCAGTTCAAGGCCCTTGGAGACGAGGCTTGCGGACTCTTTAGCCAATCGAACGCATGCAAAACCAGCAGACGCACGCGACCCTTCCGGGATTCGAGCTCGTGATCCCCGTGTAATCTGTACACAGCACGCGTTCCCAAGGCTGCGTTTCATGGCGCGGAAACGTCCTCGTCTGGTTGGATTGCCCAGATACTTGTGGACTGCGTTCCTCCCCCCCCCCCCCCCCCCACTAGGCATATATAACACGGAATGACTCACGGGTGACCTTATTTAATGCTTCTCTTGAAACAAATCGTCGGCCCGCCCCCTCTGGGAAAAATATCAGCCGGCATTTTGTAGAAATCACTCGATGCGACCCAAGGTGAAGAGCAACAAATTAGCGAGGGTGGGAAAAGGGCACTGCGCTGCCGCCGCCGCCGCCGCCTCCCTCCCTCCTCCCTCCCTCCTCCCTCCCACTCATCCTGTTAGTTTATCACCTTCCACACCTGGCGGCTCTTCGGGTCGCTTTGCGTTTAATCTCCCGGCTGGCGAGTGCGAGACTCCCCCTTATCTCCAGGCCGTGTTTGCGTCCGGCTGTCTGCCGAGACCGAACGGTGTTGCGGAAGTATGCCTTCACTTGAAAGGATCGCGGCAAAGTGTTTTCCTCCCAAGTGTCCGGATAGCCATTATACCCCCCCCCACCTCCCCCCCCACGGCCCTCTCACCCCCCCACCCCCCTCTCCCCAAAACCTTCTGCCCTGCCTCTCACTCCTTTTGAGCCCACAGGTCTCGCTGGAGCACGGCAGCTTAGAGCTGTGATGTTGGAATTTTTGCCACTCTTGGCGAGAAATTTCAACCGCTCTTGGAGAGCCATTCTTGGAGGTAAAAACATCTTTGCAGGGGCAGCTGGGAGGTGGCTCATCCTGTTAAGCTACTGTTCTAGAGCACGGACGGACCCCGCAGTCTGGGATTTAAACCCAACCGTGCCCGTGCCGACTGTACCTGTGGACCCATAGGGTGATGCCTAATTGTGGGTAGCATTGCCCAGGATTAGGACTTGCTGAGTCATCTGGGGTCTGCCTCTCATTGCTCTCTTGCGGCCCCTGCTGGTCGACTGGGTGCCCAAGATTTAAGTGTCTTCAGTAACCCATGTCTGTGAGAGCTTGGCTTGTGAGCTGTGGTGTGAAAAGAAGTAGACGGCTACATTATGCGCTTCGGAGGAGATTGTGTGCTTGTCTACGTTCTCCCGACCAGTCTGCAGAGATTGCAGTGTGTGTAAGCCTGGGCATTCAAAATTGGGGAGAAAAAGGGGAAAAAGACCATAACCTATTCAGATGAAAGTAATATTGTTCTTGAACCGTAAGTATTTTTACTTCCATTTTTCTAAGAGTGGCTGAAATTCTTATGGTCTTGTAAGACTTTTTGTCTTTTTTCATGCACCAGCAGGTAGCACCAGAGTATGTTCTGTCCGTCGGGTGCCGCATTAGCAGCATTGGTGGCGAATGGGGGTGAAAATGTGGGTGATCACGGCCTTGGCAGAGTCCTCTTTGTCCAGCCCACAGCTTGGTCTCCGGTCGATCGGAACGAACGGGGAGGCTTTTCGAGGGACTCCTGCAGGCAGGACGGCCGCAAAAGGAACGGTCCAGTTCGACGCGACCGCGTGACCGCGTGACCCCCAGCCCTGAAGCAGCCTTGTTTCAGGAGCCGGCCCCTCCTGAAATCGCGCCGCCGCGCTGATCATTCCGATCCCCCTCCATTCCAGGGGTGTAATGCAATTAAACGCTCCACGGCACAAAAAAGATTTGCAGAATTTCTGGCTTAAGCCAATCAGGGGAGGGCAAAGGCGGGCGGGGCCGGGCCGGGCCGGGGCCGGCTGTCGAAAGAGCATTAATCACTGTGCGAGAGGAATAGATCCATGTTGATTTCTTTTCTGAGAAAAGAAAAAAAGAAGGGGACTTTTGATTCGGGCCCAATTAGGGTTTTCTTTACGCTGACACAGATTGAATTCAGAAATTGTGGAAGTAAGCCTGAGGATTAGCCCGAGATGGCAGTCCTGTGTGGTGCGACAGCAGTTTCTGACTGACTGCAAGATGGCAGCCTCTCCTGCGTGTGCAAGGAGATGTTTATTAAGTTCTGGATGATGGCCTGTAGCTTTCAGTTACCTCTGGCACGTCTGGCCCCCTCCCTTCCTGTTCTCTTACTTGGGGTAAGCAAGTTTGCGTCCCCGTTCGGGGTAAGGAAAGGGCAAATCCAGCACAACGGGGCCACTGGTTGTTCCACCCAGAGCTGAAAGCGTATTTATGTGCAGATTTTCAGTGTCTGCATGGCTGTGTTTTTTTTTTGCACAGACAAGGTGAAGGCAGTGTGTTTGTTGTTGAGGTGTTCATTGTCAAAGGCTTCATCATCTTTTCTTTGTGATGCTCCACGGGTATTTCTAAGGATTGAGTCAGCTCTTGAAAATACAAGCATACACCCACGTACGTGGACACATGCTCACACACACACACACACACAAAGAACACGTACACGTACATACATGCATTACATACTTGCGTGAATACATTTATGCACATGCACACAAAAGCAAACTCAAAAGAGTTTTGCAGTATAGTCAGTACAATGCACTCAAACTCCTCCAATCCATCAGGCTGAGTAGTCTAAAACAGGAGCAAGTGATAACACATCAGATTCTGACACAAACACGTTACTTCACCCAAAGGCTGCTACAGCTTCATAAAGCTGTACCCATATAGATAAAGGCAGACAGTCATTTATGTTGGATAGCGTTTTATCACACAAACATGTCCTGACATTCACCCACAACCTTTTTTAGATTTTCTGAACCCCTCCTTTGGAAATGGAGGCCCCGTGAGAGCGTGCTCTGGGTCTGACGAGCTCGAACCCGGGCCTCGATGATCTCTGGTTCTCCGTGGACTTACCTTCCAGCCGGCCACTCAGCCTCACCCCATCTCGCTTGTCATTGTCTTGATTGAACCTGTATTGCTTCCCTCCCCCGGTTCTGAGAGAGACGGTTATTGCTTTCAAGTGGGAAAACTTGCTGGACGGCAGCCTTCCTGGAGTGGAGCTGAGGTCACTTCGGGTAGCTTCGGGGGGGGGGGGGGGGGGGGGGGGGTCACACCGTCGCGTTTTTTCCCAGTAACCACGTTAAAAGCTGCTGACTGATGGTATGGTCTCAGTCGGTAAGTATAGGTCTGGATATGGAATAAGGGTGGGTTCAGTTTATATGTGAGTTTGAGTGTAGGAGCGCAGATACTGCGGATTAAACCAGATGGTCTACTCCCGAGTGCCTTCCGTCCTCCCTTAGCAGGAGGCTCCCGCGAGTGAAAAGGAGTATTCTGTGCTTCCTGGCATCTGTTTGAGAGGCTGTGTTTGGGCTTGGTTGCGCCCCCCTTAACGACTTTTCAGAATATGCGTCGAATGGGAGTGCTTTAGCTAGCGACAACGGAGGGGTGACAGGCTTTCAGTGTTCAGAATACACAGCTGGCCATCTGGTTACTTTCTAATAATATGTGTGATATGAGGTTTATTAACCTCCAATGAGGTGTTCCTTCAACTGCATTTACCCGTAGTCAAACAGACCTGGATGAGTCTTGGGTGATTATCTAATTTAGCTTCTGTAACGGTATTTCATATTTTCATACTGCAAAAGTTATTGATGACATACATTCATATAGCTACAAACACAGTGCCAAACTTGTAATGGTGTTTTCAATGACCTCTGGTTAGCTACGGTAACCACAGGACTCCAGTAATTAGCTTCAGTAGCAAGTGTTTAGCAAAATAAGGTTTAGTGGAACACAGCTTGAGTTAACAGATTTAATATTCTTTCAAAAATGCTTTCATAGTCTGGAATATTAACATGGTATGAGCTAATGATTATGCAAGGGTGTTACTTCAAAATTGCAGATGTAAAATTGCAGCAGGTGTCTCTACCAACAAGTGTTAAAATTGAAATATTAATTTTCTGTCTGAAAAATTAATTATTTCTTTCTATGTGAAAGAATTTGAACATTATTTGCTCATACTAAAATTCCACTGAAATTTAACAAATGTCCAAGACAATATACATTCATTTTTAATGCACGTTGTTTCCATTTGCTGCATGTTAATAACTATGTCTGTGATTTGTGCACTCAGCTTGTGTACAAAAGCTCAGCAGCTGGCTAACAACATAATGGTCGTTTCCAAAATGCCGTCTCCATGGTTATAACTGAATGCTTTCTTTGTGTCCGTAATAAAGCAGCTAATAATCCATTGAATCTTCAAGGATGCATTTCGGCAATAAATTTCACGGAGAGGGACCGTTCAGTGTCTCCTGCCTCGCACTCCATTTGCTTTGGAAGCGTTCGCTCGTGAGTGGGGGTCACGTGACGCGTTAATACTGAGGAGGAGGGGACGAGTGTAGCGGCGAGCAAATTGTGATCTGCGGACTGCGGCCCGTTGGATATCGCAACTGCTCGACTCAATACCGCGCTTAACTTCTTAAAGCCTCTCGTATCGACTCTTCGTCCCCCATAACCCGTATCCCCCATCTCCCCCGGTCGTTTGTCATGGCTGTTGGCTTGGCTGCTGTGCACCTGAGACGTAGCTCAGGGCTTGTCTGGAGGGCGAGAGTGCAGCGTCACGAAACCGCCAGCGTTTCTGTTTTTAAGACCGAAAATCCCTGAACGCAGCATTCGCGTCTAAATGATCAAATTACTTCCTGGCACGAATCAAAAGTTGATACAATTAGCATCGGTCTGGTTCTCGGTGTTTCTAAGCCTGATTCGGCAGTGTAGATTATGAATAGAGGAGCTGGGCTTGAAACCCCGAGATTGTTGAGGTTCTTTTTCCCAGCTGCGGTGCTGCCGTTGTACCCTTGAGCAAAGTACTTAACCTGAATTGCTTCAGTAAATATTCAGCTGTAAAAATGGATTGTATTTAAAGAATGCAAGCTGTGTAATAAGCTCGGAAAAAGAGTGTCTCCTAAATGCCTAAACTCTACTAAATTTAAAATATGATTCTTGGTCATTTCAAGTTTAAACTGTCTGCAGAAAAAAAGGGTTTTTATGTAGTCACGTATTCTCATACGTCCGTTAGCCAGCAGTAAGGCTGGCTGGCTTTTGTCATCATCTGGAGGAGAGACAAGTTCTGTGTCTACACAGACGCAGTTTGTTTAAAATTGCATGTAGGTACATGATGCTGCACATCACATCAATGTTTAATTTTTGACTGAAGCTTTCTCTTAATTAAGGAAGTCTACAGAGTGCTCCACGCGAGCGTAAAACCAGTGATCCGAGCGATACGTGCGCGGTGTGCATAATCAGAGCGCTGCAGCCGCTCGCTAGAAGGGCTGCACAGTGTTATAGCTCCTGCATGCTGCATGCTGTGGGTCGTACAGTGTTATAGCTCCTGCATGCTGCATGCTGTGGGCCGTACAGTGTTATAGCTCCTGCATGCTGCATGCTGTGGGCTGTACAGTGTTATAGCTCCTGCATGCTGTGGGCCGTACAGTGTTGTAGCTCCTGCATGCTGCATGCTGTGGGCTGTACAGTGTTGTAGCTCCTGCATGCTGCATGCTGTGGGCTGTACAGTGTTGTAGCTGCTGCATGTTGTAGGCTGTACAGTGTTGTAGCTGCTGCATGCTGTGGGCTGTACAGTATTGTAGCTGCTGCATGTTGTAGGCTGTACAGTGTTGTAGCTGCTGCATGCTGTGGGCTGTACAGTGTTTTAGCTGCTGCATGCTGTGGGCTGTACAGTGTTATAGCTGCTGCATGCTGTAGACTGTACAGTGTTGTAGCTGCTGCATGTTGTGGGCTGTACAGTATTGTAGCTGCTGCATGTTGTGGGCTGTACAATGTTGTAGCTGCTGCATGTTGTGGGCTGTACAGTATTGTAGCTGCTGCATGTTGTGGGCTGTACAGTGTTGTAGCTGCTGCATGTTGTGGGCTGTACAGTATTGTAGCTGCTGCATGTTGTGGGCTGTACAGTGTTGTAGCTGCTACATACTGTGGGTTGTACACATTGGCAGTCATGGTGTGTCTATACAGTGAATGTTGCGGCGATGCTGGAGGTCTTCGTATGTTTACTTTTGTTTTTTTTAAAGCAAACTGTAAGAGACATCATGGGAGAGCTGTGCAATGCAGTGACATTTCATATGAGTCGTGGAAAGAGTGAAAGATTGATACTTTGAGGGCATGTTTTCATGTGCCACTGAGCCGCACTGCGATAGCCATCATTTACCTTTACCGTCCCTTGCACAGTGATGAGTCAGGCATCATTTTCACTTATTTCTACTGAGAAACACATACGCGGCTTACCTCGTGCATTGTGAACTACGTTCACTACTTGAGAGCCATTTTATCTCACATTCCACACTGTGCGTTTATTCTGAGGAAAAAGGTTTTTTTTATGGCACAGAGTAGGTGTTAGGATCGTGCTGTTGCTCTGATTTCAGTTTCTCTCTACATTCAGTGTCGGGAGATGTCTCTATCTCCTCTGTATAAGGGCCTAATTCAATCATAGTTTGTTCTTAACTTTGTCCGTAACTCACAATTCAATTTAAAAGTGTTTGTTTTTTTGTCTTCACAATCACAGTTTGGCAAGTTTATTTTAGGGGAGATCTAAGCTCACCGAACTGTATTTGTGAAGAAAAAAAATGAACACTGTAATTGCATTACACTGTGAGTTGCAGATGTTGAATACAAATGTTGAGTGAATCCAGATATTAAATATTAAAATACAGGATGCTCATCATTTCTAAAAATATTTACAAGTGAGCTGCTGCCAGAATTAAATGTACTTTTCTCAGACTTGCATATGCAAATTTGCACTGTAAATGCTGGTATTGGGCAAACCCGTTTCTTAAGCACTTGCTGACTTCACTAAATTTGTTATTGCTGTTTGTTTCTGTGCATCATTAGCTCTGTGTTTGAAAGGCAAACTTCTGTCAGCAGGTAAGCTTGGCTGTGGTATTCAGTAGTGCAATTTAACAGTCCATTTCCATTGGCAGAAACTGTTTGCATCACTTGGATGGTTTAAAGCAGGAATTTGGTGTCAGGTGAGTTTATTGAATTCGGGTGAAGGCAATTCTGCATTTACATTGGACTTTAATGCTCTGGATTTGTGAAGGAGCCCCTTGACAAACAAAGTGAATGAATCATCTGTTGTGTGAGGCAGGATCCATTCTGTTTACTGTGTAGTTTTACCATTTCTCCAAGGTCAGAAAGAAATGATGCATCTTCAAAGCTGAATAGAATAAAAACACATGCATATTTTTTTGTTTGGAGCAATCGCAGACCCACAACCTAAAATAAAATGACAATAAAATCTTAGCAGATGGCCGAATGATCAGAAGTCACTTTCATCATACTGTAAATGTGCAATGTTGCGTGTGAGGAGTGGAAGTGAGTGGGAGAATGGCCCTTGTGTCTGCACAGATGACGGAGTCTAAGCCAAATTCAACAAAGACGTTCGGAGGCCGTGCATCTTCGTCAAATTGACCACAGAAATTCAGAGAAAAAAGGTGTCTTCTCTGCTGGACCAGTCACACTGTTATAGGGGACAATTTGGTGCACCCACAAGCATGGAAACAAGCGTCCCACCGAGTCTTACGTCAGAGACTGATTGGTCAAAATTGTGTGGGGGCTATTTTCTATTGGCTAGAAGCACCGTGTGGGTTGCTGAGGAATTGCCTGTCTCACTCAAAGACTCAGGGCTCTCTGACTGCACATTATTTCATAGCCTTGGGGGTTTTCTGCCAGGCAAGTTTCAATCCCGTTCTTTGAGAAAGGGGTTTGCTGGGTGCCTGTCAGTGGAGGTCATGGGAAAAATAGGGTCCTGACCTAACCTGTCTTTCTCCATTTCCTCTCCGTTTATTCGGACTTCTCTTCTGTAGCTTCCTAGAGTTTTTTCTCCCCGCCCCCCCCCCCCCCCCCCTTCCTGCGCATGAACCCATCCATCAGTGGGGAAACCCCAGCCTTTTTTCTCACCATGGCATCGTGGACCCCCCGCACCCCCCCCATCCCCACTCCCACCCCCACTAAGGACCCCCACCCCGCCGCCAAGCCCCACCCCCCACCCCCCCACCTCCCCACCTCCCAAAACGTCCATCTCCCGCCGCCCGCTTTTCCCAGGCTGCTTTTCTCCCAGTGTGTTGAATGCTTTCTGGGTCAGCTGTCCACCATGTTATCACGGGATAATGAGGAAGAGGAGGAGGAGAATGAGGAGGAGGTCCTCATTATGCATCATTCACGGCAGAGCTGACTCTCTCCTTCAGCTCTTGACTGTAACGTTTTCTTTTTTTCCTCTCCTCATCTGGGCCTGAGAGAGAGATGATGCGGAACGGCTACGCCAGGCTCCGGTCGGAGCAGCGTGTCGCTCACACGCCGCACGCGAGAGTTTCTCCCGATGGCGCGCAGACAGAAAAAAAGCAGAGGAGATGGATTATAATAACGGTCAGACTGTTCGGGGCGGTAGGGGCGCGTTGAGCCACAGAGATTAAAACAAATGCGATTGTTTTCCAAGAGACAGCGAAGACCAGCCGGCCTCTTCAGGAAATTTCTTAAGCGCCTTAGAAAGAAAGAGAAATGGTCTTGTGCTCGCTCTGTGTTGGTGCCATTTTGTTTTTTTTTCCCGGTTTGGCATTTGCATTAATCCAGATTGATGAGGCTTTGATGAGGTGAAACTCTGTTTGATTGTTGAACGGTCACCAAAAAACATCAATGTCAGGCTTGACTGGTCCCCTCTGTGGGAGAGGACGGTCCGATGAGGATCTGACCATTCTGTGAGGAGTAGACACGCACACACGCACACACGCACACAGCATGTACTGACCGCAAAACAAAGCGCATACATCAATACAATACATGTAGCCAAGACATCGAAAACCAGGCTGTGACCACAATTCTTCATTCTGTTCACACTTGAATGTGTGCCTGCTCATGGGGGGGGGGGGGGGGGGGGGTGACTGTTTATATATGTGCGTCAGGGATAATCCACAATGAGCTTGTATGAAATAAACATATGACATAATGCACCGCACTCCCCACCACTTACGGGCTGTATGTACATCATCTCACGGTTTATATCTTACATGTGCACATCTTGAGAGGGATTTACAAAGTGATGGAGAGAAATAAGCCTGCGTGCTTTGCCCACCAAACGCTCGTGTTTAGATTCGACAACATCCAACAACATACAGTATCTTGCGCTCCCCGTTCCGTGTTGACAGTGTCTGTGCTTGAAGTGGAATTGACGTTACGAGAACGTTCATCTCTGCAGAACCGTATTTCACTGAGGGGCGTGAATGGCTACACGCTAGCCGGTAATTGTGATAGATTAGTTTCATTGTGTTGTTTCGTCTGTTGGCTCAGACGCCGGTTCAGAGCATTGCTGAGTTTCTCTCTCGGTTGGGTGGGTCTTTTGGGCGAGTAGGCGTGGCGGGTCCGTCGCGTACAAGCTGTTCCGCGGCAGGAAAGCGTACCGTATAGACAGTGCCTGATACGGCTGTCCGTTTGTTTCTGCGCGCGTGAAGAGAAGCACATTGTGGCGGGTGTGAACAGAGCATCTGTAGTGTTGCACAGCCCAGGAGCCTGCGTCGCTATCTCCGCCTGTTCAGTATTCACACCTCCACCTCCAAACCCATTACATTACATTACAGGCATTTTTAGCAGACGCACTTTTCCAGAGCGACTCACATCGTATCCGTTTATACAGCTGGATATATACTGGAGCAATGCAGGTTAAGTAGCTTGCTCAAGGGCACAACGGCAGTGTCTTACCGGGGAATCGAACCTGTGACCTTTAGGTTACAAGACCAACTCCTTAGCCATTATACTACACTGCCGCCCACCGGCCGGCCCGGGCCTCTTACGCAACGCAGCGTGGACCGCGTCTCTCCTCGCATCTGCAGCTCGTTCTCCGACCGCCATCCCACTGAAAACCGAACGTCTTCATCCATTTTGCATTTTGAATTCCCCAATCACGGCGCAACGCTGGAATGCGAAACAGAGAACTGTGTTTTTAATTCCGCGTCGTATGTTCGTTCTCTGCGTGCGTGCGTGCGTGCGTGTATATGCGTGCATGTGTGAGAAGGCTGCATTTCTTGGATTTCTTCTGGTGTGAAAAGTACGATTTTTTTTTTTTTTCTGCACAGAATTACTAGAGATCTGAAATGGTTTGAAATTCTTTTTCTGAACTCTGGCAGTGGAACTTTCGGCTTATTTCCACACTCGCCCGCCTGCCTGCCAAGCCTGCGTTTTCTAATTGCTTCGTGAGATGGGCACTGTGAGACCCTGGGCTTAGGAAGGAGTGCCCGTGTCCAGCATCTGACCTATTTTAGCTCGACAGTTATTAACAGTATTTTCTGCTGACAGAACATCTGTACAGTGAAGCAGTGCTGCTTTCTCTCTTGCTTGGAGGGGGTGGTGATCTACAGTACAGGCCTTTCCCCATGCTGAACATGCCACAGACGTGGGTGTACTTCTGCACATCACTTATGGAAATGGGATATACTGAAAATGTTTTGAAATAAGATGCATATGAATTAGCAAGATATTGCAACAATATAGACAACACTATATACATATGTAGACACACAGAAATGATTTCTGCTTTCACGTGTTGCAATATAGGCTGTATTTTTTTAACCTTCTGCTATGAAATATGTTTATCCTTATATTTTCAAAACAAGTCCTCTTATTTACTGTATATTGCAGCATCTTTCGTTTGCATAAGGGTGGGGGGGGGGGTAATTAACCCTTACTAACATTGGTACTAGGGAGGGGGGGTGTGAACGTCACAGTGGCCTGAGTGCTGTTCCATGAGCTACCCGCGGTGGTGCCCCCGATGTGTTCGTTGCGCCGTTTCCCAGAGTGCACTGCTAATTATCGGCCCCTCATGACTGCGTCTCAGCAGGGCCGCTCTGGAGCCCCCCTGCCCCATGCGCCGGAGCGAGAGAGAAAGAGCGAGTTCGGGAGCCCCCCTGCCCCGTGCACCGGAGCACGCTCGGAGCGAGAGAGAGAGAGAGAGAGAGAGAGAGAGAGAGAGACGGTTCGGGAGCCCCCCTGCCCCGTTCGCTCGAGCACGCTCGGAGCGAGAGAGAGAGAGAGAGAGAGAGAGAGAGAGAGAGAGAGACGGTTCGGGAGCCCCCCTGCCCCGTGCGCTCGAGCACGCTCGGGGGCGAGAGACAGTCCGGGTTCTGGAGCCCCCCTCGCTCCACGCGCTGGAGCACGCTCGGAGCGAGAGAGAGAGAGAGAGAGCGTGGGTTCGGGAGCTGGCTGATTGATTTTCCGTGTCGCGAGGCAGCTTAGCAGAATAACAGTACAAGACAACAACCCCCCCCCCCCCCCCCCCCCCCCCCCCCCACTCCACGTCCCCATTTTATTGCATTAGTGCTGATGTTCTGTACTGTATAAGACCGTCGTGTAGGCAAGTTTATCTCCGCGCGCTACATGACATGTTCAATGCATGGGCTCGATGAGACGAAGAGCTGAATGTTTGGGGATAAGTGACTATATATACAATGCTCCTGAGAGTATATATATATATATATATATATATTAGTTGCATTAGTGCTGATGTTCTGTACTGTATAAGCGCGTCGTCTAGGCAAGTTTGTAATATATATATATATATTCTTCCCCCACAGAGTACTGTTGGTGCCTTAAAGCCCACGCCCTATTGACGCACTGGTTTTTACCGTTTGCATAGGATCACACTGAACGGCATGAAGGTGTCCCGACCGGACGTGCTGATTGGACGCTACAGGATGATCAAGCACGAGAGAGACAAGCACAACGAGCCCAACCCACAGAGGTGAGCACCCAAGCCGCCCCCCCCCCCCACAAAAAAATCCCAGGCCCCCATGTTCCTGCCTGAGGCCTTCCTGCTGCTTCTCCCAGCCACCAAAACAGCAAGCCAGCGCTCCTCACCTTCCCTGGCAACAGACGCCTTTATTTGAGTTGGGGTTCATTCCAAGAGCATGTGATTGATGACCAGAGGTACAGGAGATAAAAATCCCCTGCTGTTGGCTGCTGGGTGGCTCATCCTGTTAAGGAACTGTACCAGTGCAAGGTGTAAACCCACCGAACCGTGCCAGTGCTGGCTGTGGCCGGCAGCCCTGCAGGGTGACCCCCATCACCCAGGGAGGGCAGGGTTTCGGTCGGATGGGGTGTCAGGGTCTCATTGCACATTGTGATTGAATTTTTTTATTATTTTTAAAAAAATCACAGCAGTTGTTAAATGCTGCTGGATCTGTTTTGAGCAAATTATACAGTCGTGTATTATTATTTTGACTTGCTGATGGCAACTTCTACTTTCCACACTTCTCCTAGTATGAATTCAAATAACTAGTTTTTAAAAATGCCAGACGAGGAATGTTTGGCGGCCTGACTTATGAAACACTTTGATTGATTTTTGACTACTTTTTGGAAAAAATACCCCGTATGATGAATTCTGTTCAGACTCACCCACTTTTGACATTCTTTTGATAGTACTGGGTAGTGCTGGACAGCAGTGCAGTGTAGTGGTCAGGGAACTGGGTTTGCAACCCAGGTTTTATTGCAGGTTGCAGGCTTGATTCCCAGGTAGAACACAGTCGTTGTACCCTTAAGCAATGCACCTAACCTGAATTACTTCAGGTAATTCAGCTGTATAAATGCATACTATGTAAAAAATGCAAAAAGTTAAGTCGCAGTGGATAAGACCATCTGCTGAATGTCTGTAATGTAATGTAATGCAATTTAGATCATAACTAGAGGGTTATGCTGTTTGCTCAGAATAGACTACTGCAGACGTTTTGTCAGTTAATAAACCATCCAAATGTTTGCTGGTTTGTGGCTTCCATGGCAGGTAGGTATATACTGTTGCCCTGGATACAGTCATAAAATAAATGCCACTTAGGTCTATATTTTCTCCAGTATAGCTCTCTTGCAGTGTTTTCCCCCAGTATAAAAAAGATTTATTAAAAATTGAGATATATGTGAAGTGCTATTCTACCAAGATACACGTTTTATGTTCCGATTTAAATCTCCAGCTCGCTGCTGCAGCCGATGCCTGCGTAGCCTACATACCCTCGCAACTTCTGAGAAAATAGATTTTTTAGATTTTTAAAACTGATCTGTACAATTTTATACAGTAAGGTGTCCTAACAGGGTGAGCGGGGCGAAGAAGATTTTGAGGGTATTGGCATCTAAAGAGCACGCTCTGTCGTGCAGTAAAACGTGTATGGCGCCGTGGTAAAAAAAAAAAACGTCATCTTTTATGCAGCGCTCTTATGTTTGATTGTCGCAAATTT
Source organism: Anguilla anguilla (assembly GCF_013347855.1). Classification (NCBI taxonomy): domain Eukaryota; kingdom Metazoa; phylum Chordata; class Actinopteri; order Anguilliformes; family Anguillidae; genus Anguilla; species Anguilla anguilla. The sequence goes on along the minus strand of NC_049206.1, from coordinate 9,030,703 downwards.
TAAGAAATCTATCGCACAGTAGCAATTCGGGATGCAATTATAGAGAGAGCGCGGGATTGGACTGTTAAAATCGGTGCTGGCTTTTATCAATTGTACTTCAGGACCACATCGGCGCCGGACTGCGATCGCCGGGCGAGAGCAAAAGGAGAAATTATTTAAACCATTCAAAGGGTTTCAACCCAATTCCGCTTCCACGGCGGTCCATTTACCGGCGCAAAAAAAGATCAGAGCCGGGGGCGAGGTGGCGTCACCATCATTCCGAACGGTTGCCTCCGACAACAGTGGCCACGAACGCACTTAGAGGAAAACTTCAAGTGCAAACTCATTTCCATCTGAGTAGAGAGAATGCATAGTGAAATGAATTGTTTTGTGTTGCCGGAGGTAATGATGTGAAACGTGTTGATAATAGCTCTTCAGTTAGCACGCCTTCTGCCAGGGACTGGGGAGGCGCGCGGCGTGTTTATTTGTCTCGCGCTGGTTGACAGGCGAACGGAATTGATGCTGATCCTTTCTGATCGCCGCTGACTTTTAGCTGAAATCTGATTAAGAGGCTATTACTTTCAACCATCGCCAATCGTTGCGTTAGCTCCGGATGAAGACACCTTTTTGTTATGTAAAGTAAGCAGTGATCATTGTACCTACAAGCCCATACAATGGCAGTGTAGCGTGAATGTGGTTCTGTTACGCTGTTATTTCCACTGTTATTAACAAAAATGTATGCAGACATGATTCTGATGCTTATGTTTAGTAAGGTGCACTAATGCTCTGAAAAGCAAATTTACCAAATGAAGTCAAAATTAATAAATTAATAGACAATAAAACATAACGTCTGTGCAGAACTATTCGCACCATTGATAAAGATGGGCAAAAAAAGTCTGTATAAAATAAGGCTTGGTTTGAGCTTGGTTTCTGGTGGTTATGTATGCCACCTCCAAGCTGAAATGTTTGCTCCTGTGGTTTTCGATTCATTGTAATTTTTGAAAACGATCCAATTTTCCCAAGTACATTGCGACATAGCGGTAGTTTTAGCAACTTTGAAACAAACAAAAATCAAATCCTTTTTTTCCCCCTCCCATGATGCAGTGCTCTCCCTGTAATGTAATGTCGCACCGTTTCGGTTCCCCGTGTGCCATTTTCTCCCGGAGCAGACAGTAAAGACGCTGAGCAGTCACAAAGCGACCGATACAAAATGGCGCGCGTGGCACCCGGGAGACACTAAAGTGCACACTTAATTGAAGTTGCTGTTAATGGCCTCCCCGCGCGGGCTCGAGGGCCCAGCGCTTTGCAGGTGAGGAGCCGGGGGACTGTTTGCCGGGTTCGATGTTTACGACGGCGGTGGTTTCCGCCGCGCGGGAAGGAAGAGTGAAGGCCTCGGCGCGGTGACACCGATTGAGATGCATAGGCAACGAAGGCCGGACGGGGAGCGGAGAGGCGCTGTAATAAAATCGATAAATCAGGGCTGGGGGGATGAGAGAACCCTGTCTGCGTGATGTATATCCTCACCCCCCCCCCTCCTCGCCCCCCCCTTCGCCGCACTCTGTCCACACCGTTTTTGCCCAAGCCTGCCTTAGGCCAGTGCCGTGGCTTTAATGCTGTTTTGTGGTGCTGGCCGTTTTATTCTTGAAAAGGTGACAGTTCAGTATTTTGAGTGGGGGGGTTGGGGGGGAGGGGTGGGGTGGCATGAATGACTCGTAGAGGTCTTAAAGTGGAGAAAGAGGGGCGGGGGGGGCGGCATTCAGGAACCACCGTGGGATAATTATTCTAATTAGGGAAATGCCTGGGGGTTTCGCTGAAGGTCCATTTGATTGGTCAGATGAGAGGTGTGCTCCTGATAAGCGGATCTTGGTACAGGAGTGAGTGCCCGGGGGAAAGGCCTCTTTAACCGACGGGGAACAATGGCGCACCTGTCCCACACTGACGCTCCGCCACTCTCCTGGGGCGGATGCACGTACCCCTTCTGTCACTGAAAGATTGCCAAGATGGTGCTGGTTGCACTGGAAGGTCATGCACAATCGTTTATGTTTCTGTTTTTTTGTTTTTTTGCTAAAAAAAACAAAAAAACAAATCCTGAATGAATGCAATTATTCATCTCGATTATGTATTATAACTAAAAAGCTATTTTCACTGAAAAGGTCCCCAGGTCTGTGGAGGGCGGGAATTCCGTTGCCAGCGTTAGGAGTATACTTTAAAATGTCAGCACTGTCCCACTTAATTATTCACACCGACTATAAGCCAGTGTAGACTCTCCTTCCTGTCATTATATGTACAAAATTGTAATAGAACACTAGGAGAGATTACGCCGACGGTACCTAATAAGTGATAATCATGTCTAGTCTGGAAACATGAATTCGAGGAGATTATGTTTCTTGAAGCACCAAGAAGACATTTTGGATGAAAAAAAATCGGCACGGTAGTTCACCACTTGATTATGAATCATGTTTCCTGTTGAGGTGGCTCACTTGCTTCAGTGACCTGTTTCAGAGACACGAGTGCAACTGTGTAGTCTCATGTGTAGCCACGAGTAAGAAGAAAAAAAAAAAGTAGACTAGGTTACCCTAGTGTTCTCTTTCTCTGGTGTCTTCTTGGCTCATGAAAGATGCAGAGGGCTCTGCGCACCCCAGTGAACTGAAGGCTCCATTCATTCTAATGGAGACTGGCAAAATAGACGCCAGAAACATGAGCCTACCCACAATTCCCCGCTGCGACCGCCTGCCTGCCTGCCTGCCTGGCTCGTCCCCCGGCCATCCAATCCTGGTTGTCCTTGCACAGACTGTGATAACAACTGGTTACTCAATAATTCAAGTGACTGATGTCGTGGTCCTATGTGGAATCAGGTGATGTTGACAAGGGACCAAATATTTCTGATGTTAGCCCATGTGAACCTTACTACAGTAGTAGTAGGCATTAATGTTCTGGCCTAACATTTTCCACGAGAACACTTGATAAGCCACCTCCTCTCCCTCTGCTTAGCATGTTAGTAAATGAAGATATTTAGATTTTGGCAGTGATAAATGAATTGGATTGTGTGCATAATTCACTGCCTTATTTCTACATTTAAAAAATAAAAAAATAACGCTCAACGCGATGTTTCAGGACACCTCTGGAGCCATCATCTCCACTACCCAAGCGTGACCTCCCTGTTTGTCTTCGTGAAAGCGCTGCGGTGATGGACTCAGGTTTACCTTCGCTGTTTTGTCTGGGCGGAAGGCGGAGTCGGTCCTTGGTAATGAGACATTACGCCTGCTCAAAGCGGAGAGGGCACCATTCATCAAAACTTCAAATATTAGTTAGTGCTGGCATTCACTCAGGAATATTAATTTACTAAATATGAGCCTTTCCATATAGTAATATCGCTCGGTGTGTATTCGTTAATCATAATCTTTGGACAGACTAATAGCCTTTGTTGGCTGGCTGGTTGATTTATAAGGAGATAGCAAAACATAAATCAAGAAAGCTCGTAGTTTACTTGTTTAACGGGAATTGCCTTTTCTCCTTCTTGCCACCCGTGATGGGAGGAGGAATATTTATGATGTTCTAAGACCTCACCCCACCCCAATCCCCTTACCAAATGACGGGCGAACACACATTAAGAACAGCTCGCTCAAAGACGAATATTAGACACTGCACCTCGGTTCTTCATTGCTGTTCTTGCTTTTTTTTTTTTTTTCTTTGAAATTTTTTTTTTTGAAGGCCTGATAGACAGATAGCTCCAGCCCCCACACGATGGGCTTTGACGGCTTGTCTCGTCAGGGCGGGCAGACCCCGGAATGAAATGCACCCTGGGAATGTGACGCGGCGCGGCGTAGCGTAGCCGGCCCGGCCTGTTCTGACAGATTTGCCCCGGGGGCCACGGGCCCCCCTCCCCCCCCCCCCCGCTGTGAAACGCCCCCGCTGAGCCGGTGACGGACAGTCGGCCTCTGATTAGGCCTCTCGACTGGCCGCGCTCCTCTAAAAATGGCCTCAAACAGAACGACGTTCTCGAAAAAAAAAAGCCCCTCGTTTTCAGCTCGTTACTTCAGATGCTGGAGGAAGACTTGTCGTTTGGGCGGGAGAATTCCGCGCGAGAATGCGCGGAAGCGTTCCGCGCGGTATCTGCGGGGTCCTTTCAAGATCGAGGTCTTTTGGGACTGTCTGCAGGAACAGAAAGATGCCTTGTGAATGTAAGCAGCAGTGGAAAGTGGGAGTGGTCAGAGAGCCTTGGATACCGGAGCAGCTGCGCGCTGAATGACATGGTCGCGGGAAGAAGAACGCTTTTAGCAGTTTATCTGCTGTGGTGGGAGCACAGCGCCCTCTGTTGGCTGATGCATGTATGTACAGAAACAAAATACGAATCAGAGGCTGATGAGCCCTTTTATTTGGATTCTCTGCATGCCTCAATTTAGTCAAGAGTTGACTAATTGTATTTTCTATAAAATGTACATGGAAAACGGTCTTTGGCAATTTGGCTCAAATAAACTAATAATTGCTATGTTGTGAAATGATTGCCTTTCTTGTTTCTTCTCAGGTTCAATAAAATCCAGAACACCAAGAACACCATGAAGAAGGACGGCATCAGCTCCCTGACGTACCGGGTGGTGCAGGTGAAGAAGTACCCTCTCTACACCAATATCTCCGTGGAGATCGGCAAGCCCCCGCCCCGGCCTATCAGGGGATAGCGTGGATGGGTTTCCAAAGAGGGACTGATATGCACACAGCCCCCCCCCCCCCCTTCCTGCTACCACCACCTCCAACACCCCCTCCCTAACTCCCCCCCACCACCACGCATACCCTTTCTCAGCTGAGTTAACCTCTGCTGATTCCCTCCTCACGCCTGGTCTGGACCCAGCGATTGGATCTGAAGGTCCAGTCAGCTCTCCAGGTACGAATCTGGACATGACTGCCCACGTTCATCAGGACTTCATCTTGGATTGAGACGTGAGCCAAAACACCCGTTTTTCACGAGCGAGAGCGTTCGGCGCGTTTCGGCGACTGCGATAACCGCAGTCGATTAACGCCACAGCCTTTGTCCCGTTCACGCGCGAGGAAGCCCACAAGCGTTCGCCGCTGGTTAATTCCAGGTCCTTTGAGGGTTATTCACGCTCGTGTAATTCACCAGGTGCGCCAATTCTCGCGTGTCAGAGACGTGAGAACGCATTTCAAACGTGACCCCCGTCTTTATCCGTTCCCTCGGTTACATTTCCTCAGCGACAGCACTTACGGGGAGAAAAAAAAAAAAACGAATGTGTATCGCACCTGTGCTCGCTTTGTGCAGAGTGCTTCTGGTTCCCATATCTCGCAAGTAAGTGATTAACAGTCAATAGAGGCTCCAGATCTTGGATCGGCTCCAGCTTCACCTCGGTCTGGGATTCCGACCAAGAAATCTCCCGAGCTTTCAGACGAGGGACGCCGTCTGCCAGCTAACAGAACTCGGATCCAAGGACTCCAGGAAGCGAGTACAGCTGGTCTGCTAGCGGAGGATATACAAGATGAAGGACCTGGTAAAAACCTGTGCTAAGAAGAATTAGGACAGAGGATGTGGGGGTGAGGGGGGGGGGGGGGGGAGGCCGGATGATTAGGAAGCGGTGTCTGCTCCTTAAGACGATCGCTTCTGCTGGCTCCTCAGGTCGGAAGGACTTGGAAACGAAATATTGACGGCTCTTTGAACCGAATCGAAATCTTTGCTATGTGAAGCTGGCCCCCCAAGAGTCGGCTACAGACGGAATTTTAAAAAACAGATTGCTATTGTATTGCTCAAAAAGGACTTGACACTCCATGTTGTTTTTCAAAGTACCGTCCTCTCTTTTGACAAAAGCGAAACTGCATTAAGGGCATTTATATACTCTTGGGGGAAATAGTGAATATTGCTACTGTGCTATGGGTCCCAGATTAATTTAGGTGGTCTGATTTTGTATCTGTTGTTTACTTAAAAAGAACATGAGAATGTGTAATGGCAAGAACAGGACATTCAGCTGAAAAATGACTTCCTGATATGAAATTGACCTCCAGCTAATTTCAACCTATGCGCCCTTGCTCTGCTGACAGAACTGAAGTTAAAATGGCTTCTGTGATCCACTTCATTAATCCCGTTTAAAAATTTAAAAAACGCAATTTAAATCTCCGCTATATAGTCCTCTGCGGCGAGAACTGTAAACGCTTCAGGATCTGTCTAGCGGTGATGTTGTATCTGCTGTATTGTGTATAGTTGATAGCAGCAGAGCCGGGAAGCTGGTTGGGATCTGTATATCGGCTATCGCTTAACGATAGCGAGTGAGGGTCTGAGGCAAGTTCAGTGAACTTTGACCCCTTAAGAAGGCAGCAGGATGTCACTATTTCCTCCATCAGCTTATGTAAGCCTTTTTTATAGTCTTAAGTAAGCCTTTTTTTTTCTTTCACTCTTCTTCCCTTTTTCCTTTTTTTGTACTGCCTAAACACCAAACTGATGCCTTCAGAATTTTTATGAGGGGCAAACAAGATTGGGAATGCTGCATTCTGGGAGATTTTTTTAAATTAACGTTCCTGTCTTGTGAAGTGATGTGGAAACCTTTCTCTTTTGTACTATCAATGGTTTTCTTGGCCGGCTCAACACAGTCCAAGTACCTAAAAAAGGTCCCTCTCCCTTGTCTTAATCATTGTTTATTTTAACGAGCCTTTTTAAAGAACGCTTACATTTTCCTTTTTTTTTTAAACTGTCGACTCTTCCGCCCGACATGACCTTTTATTTAAATCCCTGCCTCATTTTCATTCGGTATCCATCTTTCTCCCGATGTGCCGCGTGTGTGTGAATACCTCACTGTCCATTTCCCCTTGGCCCAGCCCGCACGTGCAATCGTGTCTGAGACGTGCCGCTTTGCTTTAAAATCACAGGGAAAATCGGGCGCTTTCATTTACTGCCGTTTCCTTTCGAGTGCATTACTTCTATAGTCCGTGGCCTTGGTTACATAAAGGCAGACTTTCCCGCTCTGTTCTAGGGCCTGCTGCACTGGCTAGCTCCTTTATTGGCTAGCTCCTTTGCAGACACGGCCGCTTTTCATCATGTGTGCATTACGTGTACAATCAAATAATTCTAAGGACCTTACAATAAAGGCCATTACAGTCCTGTTGGGACTCATTGCTTTCACTGAAGAGATGAGCACATACTGGCGAGCATATAGACTCTTTAAGTAAAAAGTAGTACGATTGTGTATTTCTGTAAATGTTAGAGAGTGTATCACTGGTATTTGATCGCTAAGGCATGCACCGGTACAGCCTTTGGTTAAAGGTGTTAGTCTGCATGTGCTACCTGGTCGTCTTTGTCCTGTCAGCGTTTGAAGTGAGCTAACTCCGCCGAGCCGTGGCGAAGGGACCTCATTCCTCCCCAGATTCGCACTCTCGTGCTTTTGCCGCCCGGTGCTTCGACCCCGTCGTCTGCGCAGCCGTGACAACGGAAGGAAGCAAACGAGTGAGCGAGCGCTTCTCCACATCGCTCCGACCCATAGACGTAATTTTAGGGTAGGATCACGCGGCACATAACCGCGTAGCCTATCTCCTCTGCGCCAGGGTACCCGCACCGCCCGGCGTTTGATTTCAGTTTGTCACACGGGCTCCTTCAGGATATCGAACCTCCCGGCAGATGAGTGCAGGGTAAAAAAAAAGAAAAAAAAAAAGAGGTCGGATGTACCGTTCAGGCAACGCTTGTTTGATGTGAGATCAGTGCAGAGGGATAAGGAAAGCAGCGACTAGCAAATGCGCTTAATGCTCTCCCCGGGTCGCGGATCAAAGACGCGGCGGTTCGGCGTGTTTCAGGACAAGCCGTTCCTTTTGGCCTCGTTATTGCGTACTGTTTGTTGGATCGCCTTGGCTCCCTCTCCCTTTTATTATAACACATTTTCAGCTGCGTTCAGGGAGAACTGACCCTGGACGCTCTTAAGTTATTACGCTGGGAGACGGGGATCAGTAGCTTACGCTTTCCTTCCCTCTGCCACTTTCATCTTTAAGAACCTGCAACATGGTAGATGTTTCTTCCCGGTGATCAAATACATCACTGTTTTTTCATCTGACCTGATTGGAATTTCAAAGAGCTCGTTTATCTTCTTGTCAGATTTTTTTTATTTATTTTTTTATTCCTCCCCTTATTTTCTGTGCTGAAATGCTGAATTGATTTCATTCGCTAACAGGTGTTGCATGTCAAGCGTCATGATCACACCATGCAGGGTTTTTTTTCTCACGTGCATTTTAATTCTGTCCTCCAGCTGTGCTGTTGGTTTATACATTTTTTATTTTTTTTAAACTGATTTTCAGAAGTTTGAATCCATTTCAAATTTGCTGTATATAGTTTGCTGGTGTCATTTTAACCCAGTGCTATACAGAGCTTCCTGCAGGAAAATAGCTAATTTCGGTGCGAAGTACTGTATATCAGGTCATACTCAGTGGAGAGACACATTCAAGACAAATTGTACAATTTTATTTTGCACCCACCCTCTGCAAATGACAGCTGTTGTTTTTGCCACATCATTAACAGTGCTACGTCCATCAATGGAACATTTCACTGATTCACACTCTTCATTTAGGAATGTTTTGTTCACAGGCTAGAGGCTCTTCTACGGTAGCACAGTTTGTCTGAAACTGACTGTGCCATTGTAAAAGCTGCTGTCAGAACATCTTCACCATCACAGGTCGGGTCACAGCCATCAGCCAATCAGCTTTCTGCTTACTGTGGATGCAGCTGACTCCAGGCCAGGTTACAGAATGGCGGCATGTAGTTTTAAAAAAATGATTTCTGTTCAGTTGATGTCAGCCATGTGGAGAGATTGAAAATGTAAGCTGTAATTGCAGCAGTATTTTTTGTAAACAGGCAGAAATCCATCTGCATCTCTGGCCTTATATTAACACAGGTTTGCCCATGAAAAGATTTGGCCCTTACAATATTTGAGTATTCAATTTATATTAATGATTTCAATGGATTTGAACATATCACCAGATGGTGCCCGAGACCTTAGATCATTTTTTTCTGGGTAATTAATAATTAACAGATACCTGGCATTTGAACCGTGCTTTCTGTAGCCATGCTACCATGCTTCATTAATTGTTTGCCTTGATGATGTCATGAACTGGGACGACAAACAGTACTGACCTTCACACGAATTCCAGAACCTTCCCGAAAAGCTGGGTCGTATAAAGAAAAGGCAGATAACTAAACGGAACCCCATTGGTACAGTGGTTTACCACCTGGGATGGAAACTCACATCCCTCTGGTTACAGTAGCAGGATCTAATGCCGCTTTTCAGCCTCCACAGTAGACGTTATTTACGTTACTGTGGCCCAAAGATTTCAGCCTGACCCTATATGAGCCTGCATTCTTTTCAGCCCGAGCCTGACAAAAACCCGAGCATTTTGAAAGCCCGACCCAGTTTGAACCCAGTTTTGATAAATGCGTCTGTACAGTGGACGCACCCCGGTTTGGATTGTCATCAGTGTTTTGTTCGGAATCGATGCAATTGACATCTGGGTCAGATCAGTGGATGGGGCACAGCAGTAGGCTTGTGCAGTAATGTTATACTGTTGTATCATTGACGTTCCTGTTTTTTGGCTGTTGGACTTAAGAAGGGTAAACTTATATTCCATTTTTTTTTTACAAACCCCACAGTTTTGTTTGCAGCTTGATCAAAAATCATGTGAAAGTTTGTTGGATTTTCAGATTTTCCTCTCGATGACTGCTGCCTCACTTCATATAATAACTTTTATCACCGCCTCTGGGACATCCATTATGTCACTCGCATAGTTTAGCTTGGACTAGCTTGCCTACAACTGCCATCCAGCTCACACAAATGCTTTGCACTCAAAATTTAAAGGGCCATCTACAAAGCCATGGCCCCAGCCATGCCCAATATAAACCCAATATAAAATGGCAGAATTAGGGCCCATACAGACCCAAACCCTGTGGTTCCGGTCTAGTTTTTTAGGGCTCGGGTGAAAATCGCAAGCTCTATTTTACATCCATGTTTCTATACTTGCTTTCTCTATACTTTTCCCATCAGCCTGTGTTGATTATGTAGCATTGGGCCAGTGATAAAGTGGTGAACAGAGCTGATTGTCCTCTTCTGTCTCTAGAACGGTTCTCAGTGATAGAGAGCTATTTTTTCGTGTTCAATTAAGCCCCCTCCCCACCCTGAATCCAGTGCATTTACTTTTTTTCAGTCTCATCAATATTGCTTGAAAGTTGCGCCGACCGATCTCCGAGTACTTTGTGACAGGATTAAATACTTTGGTAATGCACATCTACTGGCCGTCTCAGGCCCCTCCCCCAAGCCCGAGCGCGTTTTTAAAAGATTTACTGTATCTATCTAGGTTTTGTACATTGAATGTCAAATGTAATATCTTATATAGAATGCATACTGTCATATCAAACCTACTTTTTGTATACAATCAATAAATCTGATGGGGGAAAAAACGGCAGTCTGTTTAGTGTTCTTTGAGCAGTGGATGGTTCGCTGCCCTGACGTGACGTGAAGTTCTTCCCGGGGTCCCGGTTTGCGTTTCTCCTGAGAAGACGGATAACATGATAATCCTGTTTGCGGGGATCATTAGTATTCGTCTCTTCGCCGTTAGGAGCTCGCTCCCGCGGCAGATCAAACCGCTGGCTTCATTTCCCGTCACGCTGCGTTCTTATCGTCATTCAGTCCGCGAGGTTTCGGTATCCAGTATAATGGGATGCACACGATTCCGCCTCAACTTCCATCGAAAAGCGAAACGTTTTTTTGTTTGTTTGTTTACAAACCGATGTTATATTTTGTGTATGAAATTGTAAAGATGCGCCAAATGAGTGAAAGCAAAATGATGAAATCGTTCCTCAAAAAGTGTGGAACATTCTGATGTTCCTGGGATGGCTCACTCTTGAACGGTTGTTGATTTGATTCTGAGCAGTTCCATCTGTTACAGGTTATACCTGCATTAAATCACTTAAGAGATGAACAGGCTCGAAGTGACAACTGCCAAGGACAATTATGTTTTAAGTGTTTAATGAAGCTTTAAATACTTCATCACGATACAGACAATATTATTGCATGCATTTTATAACTAGAATCTTTTATGAAGACAAATCCAACAAACAGCAAATCTTGACAGGTTCCCCTTTTTAATGCATTCTCATACCAAAGAAAACTGTCAGCTACAATGATTTGGTGAAACAGAAAAATGTATTACCAGGGTTTTTGCGATCGGAATAATAATTTTCACTATAAACGGTTATTTACAAGTCATAAAAACTAAAAATACATTGTTAATAGATATGCAAAGAAAACAAATAAAAACACTACAATATTGTATTTCTACTGTAAAATATACATTTTATTCCTTATGAATGAAACAGCATGGAGACAGACCACGGGATGCCTTGTGAGTGACTTCAGTTGAACATTACGCATAGCTTTCTCAAACCTGCAATTCTTTCAGTTAATATCACACCTTATGTTAGCGGGCTTCAGGTATTGTAATTACACAGTAATTGTACGAATGACACCCATGTAACCACAATGTTATTACTGCATACACCTGTGTAATTACATAGAAATTTGGGGGTTGGAATACTATTAGAAGGGAAAGTGTGAATGGATAACCGAACACTGGTCTCCATTTGCTACAGTGTCAGAATGTGTACGCAGGTACATCACCCACTTAGTTGAAAGATATAAAAATGAAATAAAAAAACTACAGTATTCAGTGATCCTGAAGTTTTACCAGCAGGCAATCTAAAGACTAAAGACATCTGCATAATGTGTCACATGTTGTTGTTATACAAGTATAAATGTGTGATTTTGAAAATTAAGACAATGAAGTGGAACCGATATATTTTTGGAAACAGAATTTTTCCGAAACTGTCGGTTTGCTCAGATAATCCATCAAATCTACATAAGAGTATAATGAATGTGTTTTCATCTACCGAACTAAATGGCTTTAGTTATAAGTAGCAAGCTATTTCCATGCCTGCATGGACATGTATTATTACACACACATACACATTTACAAACAAATTTCTACAGTCTAAAATTTTTTGGTTCTTTTACGCTTTGGTCTCTTAAGGAAGAATAAAAGTCACAAGTTCTAGTTCTAATGCTCATGTTGAGGATCATTCATGTCATTTAAATAAAAGAAAAGCAAAAGATACATTTTTAAGAGAGACTGACTGGGAGGTGTTGACTGATCCAAAATGCCATAGTTAATAAAGCTTACACTGACTTCTGACCATTCTTACTTGTACCGATGCAGCTGTGGAGAACAGCTCATTTCTCCTTTCCACTTTTCCTTTTCCAGCCCTACAATTTCTCAGTTGACATGAAACATTCTTTGTGGATGAAACACTAACCGACTTTCAAAATGTACCGAATGAGGTAACCTACTGTAACCTGCCCGAAATACTGCATCCCATTTAAACATCCAGGTAACTAAAACAGCCCCTGTGGTACTGGTCAGGGGGCAAAAATACATATGGTTACACATGTGATATGTACTGTAGCAGATCTAGGGGTTAGCGCTTTGAAGGCTCTTGTTTCGAGTCTATCAGTTGGGCTAGTGCCCCTCTTCGGGGGTGCAGTTGCGGACTCGGGCGCAGATGGCCACGCGGTTGCCCTCCCAGTACCCTGCTTCCTGGCCGTCGTGGCAACGGCACTTGGTGCAGGAGTCGACCCACACGGGCTCGCCCCCCGGGATCACTCGGGTCCGGGTGCCATCTGTGTAGCAGTTTGGACCTGCGGTTCCAGACAGACGGAACACACAGGCACACGCACACGCACACACACACACACACACACACACACACACACGCACGCACACACGCACGCACACACGCACACACACACACACACGCACACACACACACACACAGGCACGCACACACACGCACGCACGCACACACACACACACACATATATGTTAATAAGCTATTTGCAAGGGCTTGTGGGCTAAGTGTCAAGTTCACACACGGTACATTTAGAAACAAGAGTATCAACTGTGGCTGTCAGTCCCGTGAAAAACGTCAAGATTGCATCGTACGGCGAGAGATGTACAAATCCCCCTGCACAGATGGGGGTTCGGTTCCCCACCACGGCAACGTCTGCTGCTGTGGTCCCTTCTCTATCAGTTACCCCCTCTGCTGTCTTCTGTCTAAATGAAGGGAAAATATATGAATAAATACCTGTACTGCCTGGATGGCATGTGCTCACTGTCAGCAGCGGTGGAGAAATAAGCTGTCAGACACAGTTCTTGCATTAGAGCAGTGGCCTTGTGAGTGTAGCTCTCGCTGTTGTCTGAAAGGTGAGGGGTTCTGTTGCGTGTGCATGTAGACAGTACGCGCCCCAGGCATACGTGTGCATGTGAACACGCACGCAACACCCTGCTGGCGCAGTCTGACTGAGGCTGCTGAACCAAGGAGGCCCGTTTGCGAAGTAAGCCTCAGTTCATAAAATCACTGATATGCAAATAGCAAAACCTAATTCTCCCTGTGTTACAAGAGTATAAAATTCTAAGCTGTTTTCGGGTTGGGGTTTAAAGTAGGGATCGAGACAGCTGTAGAATCCAACAATGGTAAGTATTTCCTTATGCTTTTTACTGTCGTCTTTGACTCACATAATTATGTCTACAGAAAAGTGCAAACAAAACTAATCTCATACATTATGGATTACAAAAATCACCGAAAAGCACCACAATGTAAATGCATTTTACTCCCATGTCATGCGTGACAACTGATTAATCCTAATGCCCTCGACGACGTCTGTGTGCAAGTTTACCGAGGGAAAAAGAAGCAATCGTTTCCTAAAATTAGATAGAAGCCGAATTCTTTTTGTGCTGACGCGGCTCCTTCTCACTCTCTGGCTACCGTTTGTCGGGGCTGAAATATTGCCTCTGCATATTGTTGCATGCTAAGCTGACGCCGGGTGCTTACTGCTATAAAAATGATGAGATGTATTTCTCAGCAGGGCATCGTTATGCAGGATTGTTCTTATACTGCAGTTAATGAATCATTTGGGGACTACAGGACACCCCCCCTCCCCCCTCTCAACCTGCTATTACGTAACCATGGAGTCTGAAGGCAGCCTGCTCGGTGCAGGAAGAGCAGATCTGCACAGGGTGATTCATCAGGCAAGGAGAAACGCTCCCGTATTTTCGCCAGTACAGTCCGGCCCGCGGAGTACGGAGAGGTTTCCGGTTAGCGCGCGCGGCTCTCTCTGGCTCCCCGGCTGATCCCCGGGGGTAACGGCCGGTGACCGAGAGCTCTGCCTGATGCGCTGAGCGCTGTTCCGAGACTCAATTCCGTTTTATTTGTAAATGCGTTTTTTTACAGAGACGCTTTACAGTGGGGATACACAACAGAAAATTGGGCTAAAGACCTGGTCTGAACACCCAGAAAGCTAGCATTTGGGCAGGCATAGCATAGCTGCAGAGAGAGGCAGAGAAGCAGATTACATGGTAGGTTCACTGTGCAAGCTGACAACATCTCGCTTCATGCCTCAGCCTTGCTGCTGAAAGTGGCTGCTTGGCCAGTAGAGGCAGTCTTCCCACTGCTCCATGTCAGAAAACCAGCTATACTGCATATTGTGGATAGAGATGCTTGCCTGTTGCATTAAATGGTTGCTTGTTTAAAAAAAAAAAAAAACGAACAAAAAAACAATCAACTGAGTGATGAAGTGCCAGGAAAAGGGGACTGGGCACCCGGCTTTGGATTGGATATTGGCTTTATGGTTATTACCCCCCCTCCCCCCCTCAATCTTGAACATGAGAAGCATTAATCTGAAGTCCTGACCTTTAACTCTCAGGAATGATCTCTCTGCACTGAGTGCAGAGAAAGAGAGTGATAAGCACATCATCCATCTCCCATCGCCTTGCTATTCTACCCACTGTGTCATTCACTGGAAGGGCTATTCCTACCCCTCTATCTTCCTCCCCTCCCAGTTTCCTTGGGCTGCCACTGTTAATGATGAGTTTATATCAGAAAGAGAAGGTACCGCAAGCACACCCAGCGTAATCAGATTATGCGACATAACAGATAATTAATCACGAGGTCACGTGTTCTCGTTAACCGCTAAATTTCACACATTTACTATAGCACTCTTTGTTAATTAATGTCAACAGGAGTGACTGAGCTGAGCAGTAGGCTAAGCTTCCCGGTTAAAAGCGGAAATGGCGTTCCCCACACTCACCCTCTCTGCACTCCGGACAGCACTTCCCCTTCTGGTAGACGGGGTTGACGCAGGGCGGGGGGGCGCAGTCCGCCACCAGGCAGCGGGCGATTCCGTCGCTGTCGCACGTGCACTGCTCGCACTCCGAGGGCTGTCAATCACAGAGAACAGTAGGCTTTGAAAGGCACCGTGACCTCAGTTTCTACCTTATACTATGAGTGTGTGTGTGAGAGGCAACAAGTTGCCAGTTAGGCTTCACTGAAATAGCTGGGTTGACAACATCAACAACTAAACTTACTGGCAGTGTAAGAGATGGCATTTCTTTGCAGCATGAAAAACAACCAGACATTATGATATGTAGAATTTCGTAATCCTACACTTTTGTTTATATGGCATTTGTGTCCTTCATCCAGAAGGGCTTAATTAAAAAAACAGATTTTTTTTTTCATTTTCGGGGTTATTTGCCATTAATCTGCTGGTTTGGAGAAATATGCTGAATACTCATCGGTATAACCTCTGTGGCTCAGAGTACAGCTCCTAAACCTCACGAGCTGAACATGTGGAGATGTAGGCTACTCTGGGGGTTTCCCCCCCTGCTCTGCGCGCTCATTATCAAGCATTAACTCCATCTCCACGAGCGTCTAATTACGGATACAAGGTCGGGTTAAATGGGCCGTAAAAAACGCCATCAGATCCAGGCCCTCGTTCCCTCCCCAGCGTCATATACGCCCGTGAGTATCACTATCGGCTCCCGGGCTTTCCTATCAGCGATAATACCAAAATCCCTCAGACGACGGCGCGATCTTATACTCAGACTGTTTACAATCAAGGCGCACAACAGTCTGCATTGTTATTTCCTTTAAGCCATCGTGTTTGATCGTAGCCTAATTAAGGTAATAACAATTCCAAAAATGCGCTACTAACAACGATCACCATGTTTGGAAGGCTGACGATTGAAGAAAACTGATTAGAGCATTTCGGACAAAGCCTATAGGCTGTTAATAACAGCCATCTCAAAATGACAACATATATTAAGTATCTAGACGGTATCCGAGTCAATGTAATAACAAAATGAACTGCATAACTTTCTCCAGAATTGTGACCTTGTTTTTCCCCTTTGTAGAAAGGTCTGATAAGCATGATGATGTTACGTATATCCGCAAAGGCCGCGTGAGCAGTGTAATGTACATTTTAGCCACAAGGTGTCGCGCCATACGTTCTTCAAACGTTCAGTCCCTTTACCAACTTCAGGCAAACTTTTCACGCAAGTTTCTCTATTTTGAGGCGTTATAGATTTAATAAAAAAGTGCACATCTTCGAAATAATTAAAGAGACTTAACGTTGCAGATACGAAATTCAATGAAGATGAAAATAAATGATAATGCTAATCATGTCGGATATAGTTCAATTTCATATGTCGTGATATAGGCTATTGTTGTACACTATACGTCGAAATTGCTACAACATAGGGAATATAAGAATTATCTAATAACAACATTACACTTTTTGATTTAGAGATGTAGGCTAATGGAGATATACGAAGCTAAATTCAGCCAAGAACAATTTAATTCCGCCCATTAACTGAATACAAGTGCCTTATTGTAGGATTAAACGAGTGGATGTTCTAAATACTCAGCGGCTCTCGTTATACATCTCTCGACTTTTGCTGGGAGAACACGTTTTACGAAAGCCCATTTAGCTGCACCAGGGACCTGCATGCAATAGTATGGAAAATCGTTTTGAAGTATGGAAATGCAATTGCTACAACAGCATCGGCAGTAGCTAAGTTTAAGCAAACTGGCGCCAAGAACGATTATTTCGTTTCACACTAGGCTACATGTTACAAATGCAATTTCATGCAAAGTTTCAGCGGTGGAGTAACAGACTAATCTTTTCCTTTGTGGGGGGAAAATAATAGCCTAATCTGGAATGTGAGAGCAGTAGCAACTAGTCTAGTAGCCTATAGCGTGCAATCGTCTATTTCAGTCCCGTGGAAGAATTTTACCTGGAAGTTTTCTCCCAGCTCGTACACATCTCCCCTGTATTCGCAGCCTATCCTCTCGCATCTCGGACAGCAGTCGGTCGGGTAGTGGCTAACGTGAATACAAGCTGCCGGGAGAGAAGTGCACTCCGTCCTGGCGCACGCCGACCCCTCAGCGGTACATTCGCATTGCGTGCAATGGTCCGAGTCCAGAAAGTACCATTCTCCCACGTAATATACACTGCCGTTGGCTTCACAGGTGTTCACTTGTCCGGCGACGGAGAATGCCAAACCGCGCGGGACACAGAGCACTAGAACCAGAAAGGAAAGGGTCGCCCTCCCTGAATAAGCTTCGTGCGCACACATCTTCGTCGCAAAAAATAGAGCAAAACAGAGAAAAGTACACAGTCAGAGAGGTAAAAAATTAGTGTATATCTAGTTTTTTGAAAACAAAAACGGTCATTGAAAGGTTATGGACGTTTTCTGTATAGTTTTTAATTAGAACTTCAACTTTGAAAGCTCCGGTTACATAGTTGTAACACTGTGTGTGAAGCAACTTCTTTTGGCATTTGTGGTTTCCTTTCTTTGTAATCTTCAATTCAAAAATATAAAATTCCATACATTGTATTTCCTCAATATATCATACGGTGTAGCGTCCTACCCACGCAGGTAACCTCGACTCTCAGGGAAGTTCTCGCTACTTGTTGAAGTTCTTACGCCTCTGGAGTTACGTTTCAGTTTGCACGTGACGCCTATCCAAACCGGTGATCCAAACTCGCCGCTGCCTTCACTGGCGAGAGGGTTTGTCAAAAAGCACTAAACGGTATCCTGCGAGAGTGGTTACATAGTTTAGGGTCCCCTTTTTTGTTTTGGCAATTTGGATTTCTTTTACACTTCCCCCACGGCAGGGAAAGAACCTGGGCGTTTTTTGTGATAGTTAATGTTTTCTGTTTAGTTACAATAAACAACGAATAAAGCACATAGTCTACAGTAACTTATATGCATTCCCTCCAAAACGAGTCCAACGCTTTTTTTATTCATTTTTACTGATTCTGATGTGTTAGATTTCGAATGAGGTTATCATACCAGGTGCAGTTCGGATGGGAAACAAATTACACGTAAAGTAAGCAGTTGTCGTATTGTGAAATAAATAAATACAAAATTAATTATCACAGAGATGGAACGTATGTATGACTATTTTTATACAGTGGATGGAACACGACATACAATCAGCATATAATACGCCACCTTTTCTATATGACGAAACAATGCAATTTATTGTAATCTCGCGAGATGTTCTTCCTAGAGACAAGAATGTTTACACTGGATACAGGAACAGGCTCTGCATTAAAAACTCAGGTGGGTACTAATAATTAGCGAGTGTTAACCCCAACGTCCCCCTATTTCAGTAGAACATGTTCTTGAATAATTCCACATATCATAAGTCATACCCGATTTAAAACTCATACGCCGGTAACTTACTTCCGAATTGTTAATCCATTAAAACAAAAAAAAACTATCTCGCTAGCATGCTAGTCAGCCCATTCGTAGCTACCTGCTAGCGACACAATATCTCCCTAGAAAAGTAATTTTACGTGGATGTTTTTTTAAAAAAAAAAGACGATGCGTTGTGGATATGGAAACATAAACTTGGCAACTTAGCTACTTTAAGAATAAATGTTGGTTGTATGTCTATTTGACCATGTTACTTCCATCACATGGGACAGGTGTTTTGGGGAATTTCAGTTGCATGGTATTCCCCCCGTTTCCCGAGTCCGAGACTGGCCAGGTGAATGGCTCATCAACCAGACGATGGGAACAGCGACTTCATGGAGAGTTATGAACCCGAACCGCCTGCGTGGTTTCTGCTGAAGGAGCATATCCCAGAGTCTGAACTCCCGGAGATCAGGGGAATCCTTGGGGGCGCATTGATTGACCTGTGCACGGACACGTACTCCGAGGTAAACCGTTCTTACGTACAGACAGGGTGGCTTTAGTAAGTGCGTGGGCAGTGAATTCCAATTTTTTTTAAAAAAACTTTTAATGTACTATAATATTGTTTCCATCTGCTTCACTTTATTACTCTCATGGTAGTGTAAACAGGATATATTTCAAATCTGTAAATGACATCCACATTTTTACTCACCTCAGCAAAATAGGAACAGCTATGTAGCAGCATGTTGGGTGAATTGGAGAAAATGTAAGATTTTGTAAGCACTGGTTTTTAACATGTTGAGATGGAAATATTATTTTTGGATATACAAGTGAAATTCGCTGACTTTTACCTGCATGGAGTGGCTTAGCCTGAGTTTCTGGGCCTTGCAGAGTTTATTTGAAATTAAATGCACACACAATTAAATAAATCATTGTACTTTTCAAGTGCAATAAGTTTTATTGCAGTTTCTCCTACCCTTGGTTTTTAAGAATTTGAGACGTGGGTTGCCTGGCATGAAGCCACAGACAACTTAAATGCCTAAGTTTGCAGAAATGTTTGCTTTGGAAGGGTATGTCTGGAATTACTGGACATCAGGGCAAAGAAACCAAGGGTGGAAAATGTTCCGCGCTCAATTCGGCCCGCTGTGTTTTCATGTCAAATAAAGGAACCGTGTTTCTCAGACCGGCAAATACTTTACATCGTTCTTGCTATCTTATTTATAGCCCTCCAATCACAGTTCAGGACAGTGAGGAGTAACCGAATGCCTTGTCTCTCTAAGCGTCTTTGGCTAGTCACTACTCTGCTTCCGAGAAATTTTCACACCGGCTAAAGATGTTATAAAAGCCTGATCTAATTTAAAGGCATTGCTCCTTGTTTAGTGCATTCAATAAGTAATTTGTTATGCACAAACAGCTAGTCTGTTTCACTGTAAATATGTTGTAATTCCAAAATAAATATGGTTAAATTTGCCACTGATGGGATATTACAAGCTTAGAAGATTGTAGTGTTTCTTAGAATACATTTAGCCTAATGTACTGTACGTCACTGTGTCAGTGACCCACAGGGCACTGCTTTCAGTCTTAGTAAACATAAGCTAATGGGTATAGAACAACTGGCACAACAGACATGAACTATCTTGGCTAATGGCTATAAGCCCTATACTGGCTCTTGCATTGTGGTTATGACCTTGCTACATACTTAACATGTCTACTAAGAGTCTGAACAGTCTACTGAGGGTTTTATACAGTATGTAGATCCAGCAGTACAGTATTTATCAGTTTTCTCAGAATATTGTGTGTCAATACAGGGTAACCCCCTGAATATATGGCTAAGTATATACTGAAGAAAGTCAGGTTAAATACCTTGTTCAACCGTTTTGGTGCAAATCCATTTATGTAAGCACAACTCCACACAAGTTATTTGACATAAAAGTCGAATCCAGACCATAACCAGATGTTTGGCTGTACATGAAGATTTTTAAATGCCCACTGTGAGTAAATCCTTTCTTAATGTTGTAGAGGAATGCAGTCTCTGAGTTTAATGCAATTAGGCGAAAACTTTTAAGAAGGGAAAATTTAAATGTTCATAATGACTCATTTCACCTCTCCCTTCTTTTACCCATTGTTATTTAAGCAAATTTAGTCTACTTTTACTGTGTGCCATGGGTCCACAAGCACAGTTTATTTCTCTTTCATATCAAAGCCACACTGATGGTAGTTAAGCAGCCAGGCTGTAGAGAAACCAGTTCACCAGTGCAGTGAAGTTTATAGTCAGCACCAAAAAATTGAATGGAAAAAAGTTTTCACTCTTTCCTTGTTAACAACTTTGCATCATAAACGAATGTATCATAAATGTATCGTAAAACTGGCCAGAACCAGGAGATTTACTTATGATAACCCAATGTGAAAAGCAATGCAGAGATAGAAAAGGAATGAAAATTACGTGACCCTGAGAAAGGACTTAAAATTAAAAAAAAACGCAAAATGGGGTAAGTGATGTAATTGCAAAGGAATTTGCCTCACATGAACAACCAAGTTGTTAATTAATAGCTGAAGTTTTAAATCATTATCATTTCATTGCATAATAACTAAGCAATGGAGTTCATGTCCTTGCTGTAGCAGTGTTTTGATTGCATATCTTTCTTATAAATTAACTCAGATTTATCACCTTAGGCAGAGGCCAAGCATAGGAAAATTATAGCTTCTTGTTTTAATTTATTTTTTTTACTGCTTTCAATTTTGCTTTACTTTCCAATTTAGATTTTTGGCAGAGATTTCATGCCCGTTGCTCTTCACCAGCTTCCCCTGTAAATTTGGGAGGCCACACACTAGCCTGCAGTCAGCTACAGTTTCATCACACCCCACACGCAACCAGCTGTTTAGTTATTACTCTGGAGCACTGCATAATAATCATAGCTGGCGCCTACAGTCCGCATGCGCTGGATTGACCAGAGGAGGCGCTGTTGTGCAATGAGGAAAGGAATACCCTGCTGGCCGGAACCCTCCCTCTACTGTCAGTTATGTGTCACACTGTAGGACTGCCGTCCACAGTCAGTCACTGGTGCAGTTTGGATCTGTTTTTGGAAGTAGTGCAGTGATAGCCAATGCTTTACCTGAAGGAGAAATTATATTTTAGTTATGAAACAGGCACTGAGGGCAAACACTTGCTCCAAAGGTTTCTTTAAAAAACAAAACAGAGGGTCTGAAATGTGCTTATTGGGTCAGAGAGCGAGCGTGGGCTTAAGATGATCAATCTGACATAACTGATAAGGCTCAGTGTATTACCTACATTTATGTAACACAGAGACATTTTTCTTGTGTGCGTCTGCACTGTGATATAATGCCCTTGTGATATCCAGGGAGGAATTAGGCCTGTCAGTGTAAAAAGCAGTGAAGCAAAGCACAGACCCTCTTTCAGTCCACTGGCCCGGGGCAGTGGCTTTCATTTTCCTCCTCATGGTTTGTTTTCCCTTCCCCCACTTCCTTTAGCGGCATAACTCAACAGCAGCAGGCATACAGTAGGCTTATTACATAGACTAGCCCCCACCCCCCCACCTCCCCCCCCCCAATCCCCCAACCCCCTTCAGGGCATGACCTTCAGCCAGCCACTTCAGAGAAAATATTGCATCTCCTTTCAAGTCTTTGCTCAGGATATGAGGCCATTGGCACGGTGTTGGGTCTCAGCCAAAGCCAACACTCTCGCGAGCCCTCGTCGAGAGTGCGGCTGTGTGTGGACTCTGTCGGCCATCTTTAGTCGCGCCTTCCCGGGTTCAGAGAGAGCAGACTGGCTGCTGGTGTAATTTATGTCCTGTTTGAGCGAGTGTCTCTTTTGTTGGGAGGGGTGAACTCATTCCAGTTCAAACCCTGAGAATGTCTCAACCTGAAGTGACCTGTATCTTTTGCGGTCATTCCTGATATCATTGCATATTGTGTTCCCCACCAATTTCCAGGCCATTTTCGCACATTATGATGTTTACATTAAGGAATGTGGATTTTTGGAGAATGCCCCCTATATTATTCATATGTCATCTTTGCATGGGAAATTGTGGTCAGGATCCACTACCGAAGCTTTGAGTCATCTCGCTGTTTTCATCTGTGCCACTTCGGCGGATGAACGCCTCATTACTTAGCGAGATGACAGATGACAGAGCACACGCCTGAGCGCGCCGTACTGGGGGTTTGGGCGTGAGAGCAGCGCACGGCCGGCGTGAGTTCAGCCCCTCGACGAGGCGGAGCGTCGAGCCGGAGCGTCGGCGCGGTTCCTGGGGGCACCGCGGGATCAGGACCGGGGTTTAATGTGTTCCCCGGACGGCCGGAGCCTTTGAAGTGTATTTCAGGGCTTCACCGCGAAGGGGGAGGGGGGAGGAAGGGCAGCTGCTCAGGTGCAGACACCGTTAATGGATTCCAGATTTGCGCAGTGGATGTGTGTTCGCCAGGACTGTGCGCGCTGGTCTTCTCCCAACTGCCCACGGCTTTTACGCATCATGTGGGTTTTTACTGCTGAAAACTGCTGGCTCCCTCAAGGTGGTGTTTAAAAAGACGGCTTACAGTAGCACATAAGGAAGAAACATCCAACTCTATATGGTGTAGCATATTGGCTTTATATTGACTGGCCCATGAGAGTCTTTACCTCGGATGTAGTTTTTTAGTTTGTTCACAGTTCCCCTCTACATCATGTCACGAGAGAGAAAGACTGTAAGAGGTTAGCCTGTTTTCCAGTTATAGTCTCAGTCTGGATATGAAAGCCTGCTGGCAATGGTACTCCAAGAGACTGCAGCACACGGAGTTGTAATGCATGTACGTTTGTACTGAGGCACGGAAATACATTCTCTGCAGTGGTGATTTTTTGTGTGATGGGACGGGGTTGTCGCCTGTGCCGACGGTTTGCAGGTGGAGATGTGGGTGCAGATCTGGAAGGACGTGCGCCGCAAACGGGGCGGCCGGGCCGAGCCCCCCCGCCCCCTCCTGGCCGACTCCCCCGTCGTCAAGGAGCTGCTGAAGGCGGAGGTTCGGCTGCTGCTGCTCTCCCTGAAGGAGAAGGCGGCCAGAGAGGGAAGGTGAGTCACGCGGAGCACCCAGGTTAACCCGGCTGACCCTCCTGGAACGGGACGCTCCTGGAACGGGACGCTCCTGGAACGGGACGCTCCTGAGGCAGCTACGTCTCCACCAGGCCTGTGCTTTGTGAGAACAAGGGGTGCATTTTAAACTCAGCACCACAGCGTGTACTCTCAGAAACAAGGCACTGGAAAAGTACCTAAAAGGGTACTGACGCTTGTCACTGGGGGCGGTACCCTGTAGGTACATCAAATTTTACAAGTAGAACATTATTGTACTTTCAGGGTACGTTTGGGAAATTTGTTTGTTAATGAGCAAAACTGTACCTCCTCTGTGCCTTTATTACTGAGAGTGCGTATCGAGATCCATATTTAGTTCTTAGCAGAATTCAATTTTTAATTAAATTTAATTGGATTCTTATCAGCTTCCATGTTTCTTAAATGTGAATATAAATCAAAACGGTCCAAGCAAGTCACACTGATGACAGAAGGCCGCATTCAGCATCCAGGCAGTAGTGCTCGGCGTGTGCCTGTGTGTAAAACAGGAGCTATCCGGCACTCTCCTCAAATTTCACGTCCGGCGCGTGATCCCCTCTCCTTAAATTCATCATCTCCCCGACGCTCTCAGCCCCCTCATTAAGTGTGCTAGCCCGCTTCCCGCGGGATTAAGGCTGGAGCTGCATTTAAGGGGCGCTGAGCGCTGGCTGAAAAGCCTCCCCCTGGATTTCCCGCTCTTAATTCTGACTGGAATGGGGAGGCTGCGCTCGCTTAGTCCTGTGGGAACGGGAACGTTCACGAGCGCGGCTCTCCTGCGGCTGGGGGGGGGGGGGGGGGGGGGGACCGCGATTTTCGGTTTCCAGTCAGCCGTCGCACGTTACTCCTTATTCGGACGCAGGGAAGTGTCGTGTGTTTGTGTGGCTGAGCGCCTGCGGGCCCAAAAGAGTGTAGAGTGGAGCTGTTGTGAAGTACCGCCTGTGTCCTTGAGCAGAGGTCAGTGAATGAGTAGAGAAGTGCTGCATTCAGAGCAAAACCATAAAAAAATGTCACCTCATCAAGTACTTTTTTCCTTTTGAATGCAGAGATTTTTATACCCCTTTAGGATGAAATGCTATATTATACTTACAGCTGAGGTGGCACCTCATATTTATGTTGTTAGTGCTTGTGTCCTGTCATGTGCCTCCTTTTCCTTTACCTGAGTAAGTATTTGTAAGGCGCCGTAAGTTTGCACGCCGCGTAAACAAGTTGCTAATGAGCGGAGCGGTGAGCAGCTTGATCATTGCGGAATATGGAATGCTCGCTGGAAAAAGACACGTGAGCGAGCATTCCGTATTTCGGAGTGCGAGTCGGGCGCTGTGCGTGTTCCCCCAGATGAAGCGCGTTTCCATGTGTTCCTCGCAGCGAGTTTTTCCGAGCTTCGGTCCAAGAGCGTTCAGCCTTCAGATGCGTTTTCCAGATCCGGAATCCAGTGACAGCCCTAATTGTTCGAGCTCGCTGCGCTCTCTGCGATGGGGACGCCTGGCTGGACCCGGTTCAGCCACAGTTCACGCTGATACTCAATCCCCCCGGAGACGCGGCTCTGACTCGAGTTGCGTGGGATTGCAACACGAGTCCTGCCTTACAGGCTGCGTCTCCTCGTGTCTGTAACAGTGAATCATGGCCCTCACGTAAAGCCAGTGTGATCTAAATTCTCTGCTTTGACATTAGATTCGGATCCAGGGGGAGGTTAGAAGGTTGCTCTTGCAAAATTGTTTGCTCCGATACACCATGGGTGGATGTGTGGAGTGAAACATTGCAAACTGAACGCTGGCCAGATAGAGTGTATAGAAGCATGGGGTTGGCCATTGAAAAGCTAATGAACTAGACGTGTTCCCAAAAGATCCTCTTTGATTTTAGCGAGGAGGGAAAAAAGTGGTTTGATTTCCTCTCGTTCAAAAGCAGTCTTGACGCACAATTTCTGCTGTGCCAG
Source organism: Anguilla anguilla (assembly GCF_013347855.1). Taxonomy (NCBI): domain Eukaryota; kingdom Metazoa; phylum Chordata; class Actinopteri; order Anguilliformes; family Anguillidae; genus Anguilla; species Anguilla anguilla. The sequence goes on along the minus strand of NC_049206.1, from coordinate 9,005,143 downwards.
ATTTGAAAAGCAGATGCCAGGAGTATCTGAGGCCTGTGCTTCATAGACTACCGCTGCGGTTTGATGTGTCACATTCAGAACCCGTTTCCCTGACACCGAACCTCTCCCCCGAGCTCCTCCGTCTGCCTTTGTCGCAGGTAATAAATTTTTGATGCTGACAGCATTGTCATCCTTTGTGAATGACCCCTGGGGGGGGGGGGGGGTCGAGACCTTTCGCTTTACACCTTCTGAAAAGGGAAAGACAAAAACGGACAAATTGGGGAAGCGGGGGCTGCGTCGGTTTGTCGATTTAAAAAAAAAAAAAAGAGAACTCTGTTAGAAACAGAGGGGGATACAGGCTGTCAGGAGCGACGGTGACAAAGAGCTTTCCAGAACAGATGTGCGGCGGTGACACCGCGGTGTGAGCTAACAGACATACCCAGAGTCTGACCGGGCTAGCAGAGCGTTTTCACGACAGGGTTCACTACCGTAACCGTGCCTCACAGGCGGTTATTTCTCTGGCAGCGCCTCTGCTGTAATGCACAGGGCACATGAAATAAAACTAAAATAATTTTTTTTTAGCTGCGCCACACTGTGAGTTATGTTCCCGGTGTCCTATGGTTTCGAGAGATGGAAGGAGACGGATGGCCGAAAATGAAAAGGAAGTTGTGTAAGTGCGGGATACCAAAAAAAAAAAAATGTTTAAAAAACCCCACCTTCTCTATCGAGAGCTTAGGCCAAAACCACGTCTTCCCTCTGATTAAATTGCACCCTGTGCGGTCTTCTAATTATTATTTGCGTCTTCCCTGATCAGTGTTTAGTGTGGTGGAGCGGCTTTGGTCGCCAGGTCTGCAGGGTTCGGTTCAGCACAGTCGCGTACTCAGAGGCTGTGGAAGTACTGGCAGGAAGTACTTTTTTATCGGTTTACAGCCCCCCCCCCCCTTATTCGTGTCAGCTGCAGGAAAAGGTGTAATCTGCTACTGCAGCACAACAAGACCCCTCATTTATCACCGGGAGCATTGCGGAATAACTATGTGACTGTAACAACTGTGTGAGAAAGAACAAAGCAAATGTATAAGTATAATAAGCTATAAGCTATAAGCGTTTCCGCTCTTGTCATTGCGTTGCTGTGTGTGGCCATTACTTCCTTTTCCGGACTGCCTGGCTTGCACCCGTGCTGTGGGGCTCTGCACTGACCCTGCTGATTTTGGGAACTTTGTGCGCCCCCGTTCCCAGTAGCCCAACAAAGCACCCAGATGTCCATTTTCCTCTGACAAAAGGAAAGTTGTTTACAGGTGCTATAGGCCCGATTTGTGAGAAAGGTCATCACTCAGCAACTGCTATGGATGCTACAAAGCACGCCAACTCTTCCTCGATTGTTCTCCGTTAATTGCATTTTTACCCCTCTCTTTAGGAAAAGAGACAAAACCCAGAAGGCTTCAACAAAGTGCGGTTCTGAAGCTGAGCTATAGCCTGCGAGGGCCGGTCGCTCAGAGCATTAATTATCATGTCAGGGTGGAGAATTCTGTCCTTCCTCTTTCAAACGAGCCTGTGTTTATGTTACGCAATCATTTTTCACTGCCGTCAGCTGGAGAGAAAGAAGGGAAGCGGCGTGCGGGCGATGAAAAGAGCGGCGCTGGATTTAAGCCGGCGTTCGAGGCGAAGGCCACGTCGCGGCGGGGGCGGATTTCGGTTTTTGTTGCCGAGCGCCCCCGAGTACGGAGAACATCGTAACGTCAGGGCGACACTTAAACTCCGCTTCTGTGCAGGTTACCCCCGGTCGCCCCGCTTGGACGCCTCACGCCTCTAAACATCTCAAAGGAGCCGCACCTGTCGCTTATAAATCACCGACAGGTTTTTCAGAACCTCCGCCAGCAGATTCCCTTCACAGGAACGGTTTCCTTTGAAGTGCATTGTGGTCCACGTCTGGCAGTCCTGCACTTTCTTCTTGGTTAGTGTGCATATAGGCAGTGTGGTGCATCCCGCTTTGATCGTCCAATTAAAACCCCCGCCGTAAATCAGCTGATCCTCTATGGGGGCAAATCGGGATAATTTCCCTTTTATGTCATTCCAGGCCTCCGCCCTCCCACCCAATCCCTGGCCAGAGCAGGAAACCGTAACCAGCTCACAATGCCATCGTAAAAAAGGGTTTTACGGGGGAGTTGAACGGGGAACTTGCAAACTCTTTCAAAGGAAACCGCTTAGGAAGAGGCTCGCCTTTTTTGGCCACTTCCCCTTGTGTGTGGTCCCCGGGAGCGCCACTGTCTTCTTGATTTGTTGAAGGTGCCGGGAATGGACGTGCACCTGTCCCATCATGCAACAGGGGCCAGCTTGAATAGAGGGACGGGAACACAGAGGGGTGTTTTCGGGTTTTGAATGGGGCGGCTGAAATTGGCTACTTTGAAAAAGGCACAGGAAGGGGGCGGGTTCCTGAACCTTTTTCGACGAAAACCCCGACGTGGCGATGAAAGCCTCGAGCTCTGCGGCCGCGCGAACGACGTGGCGGGAAAAGGCGTATTTTATCCGTCTTTTTGCGGAAGGCGATTTGAAAGGCCTTTATTCCCCCGCTGTGTGTGCGGACTCTGCCGTTTGATGTCGCGGGCCCCTGTGCCAGCTTTGTTAGTGAGATTATGGCTCCTCCCCTTTTGCTGTGCGCATTTCTAAGCTGCTCAAGGATCAGCGGCTGAAAAGCGGTCACAATGCACCCCTGTTTCCATCACTGTCCGCTCTCTCCTCCCCTTGTGAAGTGATTCATACCTCTCTCTCTCTCTCCCTCTCCCTCCCTCCCTCCCTCCCTCTCTCTCTCTCTCTCTCGCTCTCTCCCGCCCGCGCTCGCTCTCTCCCTCCCTCCCTCCCTCCCTCTCTCTCTCTCTCCCTCTCTCGCTCCCTCTGTCTCTCTCTCTCTCTCTCCCCCTCTCTCCCTCTCTCTCCCTCTCTCTCTCTCCCTCCCTCTCTCTCTCCCTCTCTCCCTCCCTCCCTCCCTCCCTCTCTCTCTCGCTCTCTCTCTCTCTCCCTCTCTCCCTCTCTCTCTCTCTCTCTCCCTCCCTCTCTCCCTCTCCCTCCCTCCCTCTCTCTCTCTCTCCCTCCCTCCCTCCCTCTCTCTCTCCCTCTCTCTCTCTCTCCCTCTCCCTCTCTCTCTCCCTCTCCCTCTCTCTCTCAGCCTGTGTGCTGTTATTCCTCTCTGCGTGACTTTCCGGGGCAGACTGACCTTCTCCGTCCCTCTAAGGGCTCTCATATCATTTTGAACTGAAGTGGAGATTTTTGCGGTTCTAGCCGTTGCTGTTGTGGCGAGATTCGATAGGATTAAAGGGCACAAACTTGTTTATTTTTTAAAATGTCATTTATTTTTTGTGGTGTTACTTACCTGTGAGGTTGTCAGCTTTAATTCTGCTCAGCTCTACACAGAAGGAATGCACAAATATGTCATTGAGTTTCACGTTGTTCGAAGATTGCGTTGTCTTTATTTTGCCGTATTATTTTGCCTCGCTGTCCCTTGTGCTAACACTGCTAGATTCATTTAAAATCCTGCAGGAAATCAATATTGTCTACAGGCGCCATTGCGATTGCGAAAGTGATTTCTGCTCTCTGAAACTCCTCTCCACTACTGGAGCCCTCCGGATTGGCCAGGGAGGCAGAGGGTGGTGTGCGAGTGAACCTGCTCACATTTCTGTAAAGCTGAGAAAGAAAAGTCTGAGCCAGCACTGAATGAAAGAAGCTGCAGGAGGTGACTGTGTGTCCCACTTTGAGAGGCTCCTGCACAGAATCTCTCTCTCTCTCTTTATCTTTTTTCTCTCTCTCACTCTTTCTCTTTTTTCTCTCTCACTCTCTTTCTCTCTCTTTCTCTTTTCTCTCACTCTCTCTCACACACACCCACATACACACAAGCACAAACACAAACACACACACACACACATAAACACACACACACACACACACACACTCTCTCCCCCTAAAAGCGCGGGGCTGAATAATAGGCCCGTCGGAGCGCTCTGCGGCGCTGGGCCAGATGTCTCGCGGCCCGTTTTGAACGACCGCAGCGTGAACAGAGGAGCCGCTGAGAGCGGTGGCCATGGGAGCGCGTCGCGGTGCAGGCAGCAGGCCCGTAGCTCTGCGCATTAAATCTGTCGCACACAGAGACAGCATGAGAGCGATGGAGGAGACGCTGGCTGAGGTTCACACAGCGCTGCGGTGTAAATGTGAGGCGCGTACGACTGCTCGTGCTCAGTAGCGGCCACAGGAACACAGGAAGTAGGGAATGAATGGTGCGTTGGGCTGATGGAGGCGGAGCCAGGGGGTGTTTTCTGCACCTGCTGTTGCTGTAAAGGATCACACATGACCAACCCCCCACCCCCCAAAAAAACACACAATAGCGTGAGGGTACGGTGGAGCGAGCCTTTTCAGACCCTGGAAACACCCCACCCACCCCCCCCGTTCCTCCTCCTCCTCCTCCTCCTGCGCCCCAGCCACCCGAATCTCGGCTGGGGCGCTGTATACCCGTCCCTCTGGCGCGGGCTGTGGGCTGGACAGCTTGGTGGATGAAAGCGGGGGCTGTGGGGGCTCGGCCGGCCCCCTCCGCGGTTTTAATCTCTTCAGTGTGGGCGCTCCCGTGGGCGCGGGCGGCCCCCACAGCAGCCCACTGGGGCACACAATGGCCCGATTGTGAGAGAGAGAGGGAGAGAGAGAGAGAGAGAGCTCCTCTCTGGCCCTGGCTTTCTCCCCTCGAGCGATTCAGTGCTCGACGGGCAGCTCTCTCTCTCTCTCTCACTCTCTCCTTGTCTCTCTCGCTCTCACTCTCTCTTTCTCTCTCCCTCCCTGTCTCTCTCAGTTCAATTCAATTCAGAATGCTTTATTGGCACGACATACTTCAGTATATGTGTGGCCAAAGCTTTTCAAAACACATTACAATGTACATAATGTACAGCGTAATGCCATCAATTATATAAAAAAAACAGATAAGTACATGCAAATATATCTCTCTCTCTCCCTGTCTCTCTCTCTCTTTCTCTGCCATCCTGTGTTTCAAAGAGAGCTTTTGTGAAGTCTTTCTGGAACAAATCTGAAGAAACATTTCTGAATTTTTGAGGAAATGCAGCAGAAATGTGAGTTCTGGTCTCTGGCGGGAGAGTGAGGGGGAGTGGTGCCGTTGGGATTCCGGACTTTGGAAGGGATTTCCGCCCCCCTCCCCAGATGCGCCCCCCTCTGAATTTGGATCGCAGGTTTCCCAAGTTCAGCCTGACTGACAGCCCCTGATTCAGCCACACTGCGAAGGCCGAGCCAGACTGGGGATGGGGGGATGGGTGGGTGGAGGGGGGGCCTGTTTTTCCCTCATTTTGCCATATTCACCATAAAAATTGCATGTAACTAATTCATATTACATTTCAATGACCCAATTTTCAGGGACGAGGAAGCGACCCTGTCCTGCTACAGCCCCAGTGTGGTGAGCTACGTGATGAGCAGCAGCGGTCAGCGCAGCCGGACGCAGAGCGCAGGCAGCCATCTGGCCCCACAGGAAGCTCCCAGCAGGCCGCAGTCTGCCAAGAGCCTACAGGAAGTGAGGTCGGTCAGGCTCTAGCCCTTCACGGTCTTTCTGTTGTGGGGGAATCGTCCTCAGGAACGAGAAATTGAAGCTGGGTGCTAATGGCTAATGCGTCGTCGTGTGTTTTTCATGTCCTGTAAAACATAGAAAACAAAACTTGCTGAGCAGATTTGTGTAAAAAATTTTTTTAAAAAGCTCTGGTTGCCAATGACAACTTAGATTATGGACAAGAGACGGAAAGGCGCGTTCTAAGTTAACAGGACGAAGATCAGACGGCTCGGTCTCCAAATGTTTTTTTATTTTATTCCTTGGCCGTCGCACTTGCCAACCTGCCGCTGGACTGTCGCTGAGTGTCGACGGCCCTCCGGAGGCGCTGGCCGTTTCCAGGGCCCAGATGTGACCTTTGACCCACCCCCCCCCCCCCCTTTATCTTAACAGTCGGATCGATGGCGGCCAACGTATCCTCCCTTTCTCTCAGCCCCGAGCTTTGGGCCGGTGACAACAGTCAGGTCACCCCTGAAACAAAACCTGGCCCTCTCCCTCGTAGCCCCCCGGGAGCCGGGAGGCAAATCGCCCCTTTATTTGGCAGTTGGGAGATTCTCCCGATCATAAATATTTCTTGGAAGACAATGCTTCTCGCTTGGCCACGGAGAACGTTTTCCGTCCCTGGAAGGACAGAGGGATTTTCTCTCTGCCTTCTCCCGAGAAGACTTAAAAATTTACCGACTTCATCAAGCCCCTTTTTGGGGCATTTGCGTATTTAATTGTGTCGGTGATTTACTTCCTCGTGTCTATGTTTGGACTCGGGGTTCATTTTCACCACAGGGATTATTTAAACGCAAGAACTTTGAGTCTGTTTTAGAACTCTGAGCCAAAAAATACAAAAAAAAGAATAATAATGTCTACATGTGTGTTAACATTATATGTTAATAATTTTAAAACTGCGAGGCATTTGATGAAGTGTTTTTGTGTCATAAGAGAGTCATTTCCATCTGAACCGTGTTCCTCGTTTTTTAATTAAAGACATTCGTTGTTTTATTCTGCACGTTATTATTTTAAGATTTATGGTCCTCTGGTAACTTTTTTTGAGTCTGTTAGTTTGTGCATAGTGGTCTAAATGGCGATTTTTGTAGGCTGCTAATCTGTTTTCCATTTGATTAGGCCAACAGGCAGTCCCCAAAAAGTTGTGTTTGGTGCATCTTGCCAAACGCTTCCTCCTGTTATACTTATCGAATGTTTTCAGGCTTTTGTTAAAAGATAAACATCCAGGTAGCCGATCATTTTCTCAGATCTCTCCTGAGTTAGGAGTCAAATGTACATGCGTCTGTCGGTGCCGTATGACAGGGATGAATAACGATGATGCGATTGGCCCTCCGGCATCCTAGCGATCCCTCAGTTTAACCCTGCTGTGACAGTTGACCTGTGACCCCCACTCTCCCCCGGCCCTGTTTATGCACACGCCGTCTCCAGAGCTGACCCATAGCGGCCGTTAGCGTTGCTAATGAGGCGTACGCTAGCCCAGGTCTGTGGGGTCAGTACCGTGAACGCGTGAGAGCCCTAGCGCCGCGGGGGCCCCCGGCGGGGCCTTGACAGGGCCTCCCGGGGCCCCACGGCGTCCTAACAGCGCGCATCTCCTCCCCGCAGGTCCGGCTCCAGGCTCTCGGCCAGCTCCGGCGGCGAGGACCGCGTGGACGCCGTCAAGCACAAGCTGAACGTGCGGGACGTCCACGAGGTGGTGGCCCACCTGAAGTGAGTAGCGCACCTCGCGGCGGGAGCCGGATTCTCCCCCCGCCGCTCCGTCTTATTCCTTACCCCACGAACCGAGGAAACATCGTTTTTTAAAAGTACTTTTCCTGGTATTCGAATTACTGAAATGTGCCGCTGACATGTTTGTGGAATATGGCTGTGAGCAGCGCAGGAAACCGAAGCCTCAGAGCGTCCCTCAAGGTCACCGCGTCCTGGCCGCTCCTTCCCCGAGAAAAACGCTTTCCTGGTATTCGCATTACCCGGGTGCACCGCGGACACGTCCGTGGGATATGGCTTTGAGACGCTCGGGGAAAACGGATGGCTTTAGAGCTCAGGTGTGAAGCCGTGTGCCACAGAGGGCCGAGAGTGAGCAGGCTTTCATTTCAACCGAGCTCTGCGCCGGCTGGCTTCTCTTACTAGCGCTCTTTCCCTGGTTGGTTATCCACTATACAGTGAAATCACCTGGTGCAGCGATTAGTAGAAAAGAAAGCCTGCATACTGTCAGCTCTCCATGGTACCAGTTTGACATCTCTGCCTTAGAGCGTCCCACAAGGTCAAAGTTTCCAGGCTCTGTTTTCCTGCATGATTTGGGTGGTTTATGATTCAGGATCTGTAGACCCGTAGATCCTGAAAAAAAAGGAAGGTTTCCTGGATTTCTTGACTTATAGTCTCTGTTATGGGCAAAGAATTATGACGAACATTTGAGTGGAATGAATTTTTAATAAGACTTTAATCCCTCTTTAATTTGAATCAAGGACTTACAATTGATCCAGGCTAATATGTCTGCCAGACTCCAGCCCTCGGACGGAATTGACTGTTTGAACGGTAACTGTATTTCTATGGCAGTTATCGAGCTGCTTCCACTGCCGGATTAGTCTGTGTACTCAGTGGACCTGGCAACCATGATGTCACTGTCCATTACATATGGCCAGATCACATTTCCCACAATGCCCTCCATCTCAAATCATTGGCCCATTATTTGTCCAGTTGAGTGACAGCACTGGAAAGCCTGCTTGCATTTGACGGAGAAACAAAAGCAACTAGGGGGTAAATGGCCTCTAACCACTGATGGTTACCTAAAGAACATTTTTTATAATGAATATTCATACACACTTGCAGCACATGTGGACAGTCATTTCATATTTGATCATGTGATGCTTCGTTGACCACTTCTTGGGAATTATTTTGCTTATCTGAATTTATTCATCCCCGCATTACGTTTCTTCCATTTACTGACACACTTGGCCAAGCCGCTAATTGAGCTAAGGTGCTTTGAGTTTGCAGTCCAGTAGCATTGCTCACACAGCTGTTTCCCCTCAAACCGACTCCTTACAGTTGTTTGCAGAGCGGTGCCCCCAGTGGTTCTCGCTGGCATTTTAATATTTATTTTCAGTTAGTATTTGTAGGCACGCAGTACTAAAGCCCCCCTCATACTGTCAGTTCTTGGGGATTTTGAGACTCCATTTTGAGGTTGGGGTATACAGTCTGAGAAGAGTTCTGCAGTCGGAGTGGAGAAGAAGCAGGCGTGTGACGTTGGGACGGAGTTTAGGGGTTTTGTCTGAGAAGGAAAACAAAAATTTCTTTCCTGGCTGGTGATTGGACAGTATAGCCTCCTGAGACTCGGCAGAAAAAAAAGTTTTAAGTCCTCTCATTTATTCGACTTAATAAAAACATCTTGGATGAGAAAAACATGTTGCAGTGAAAATATTTTCAAAAATATGATTCATTTTATTGCCCGTGTAGTGTAGGTTTCAGCATAGTAGGATATATGGTTCTTGAGATTAAGACCAGAGCCTCTCATCCCCTACGGGGGGCAGTAATGTATTGGCAGGTCTGTGGAGGTTAAGAGCAGTGTTATGTAAGGACCGTAATCTCACTGAAGACTCTGGGCTTGAGATAAAGGACGTGGGATGTAATGGTTCTGTTCAGTATTCCCCCTCCCCACCCCACTCTCCTCACCACATTCCACTGAGATGAATCCTCCGTGCTCAGGGCTCTCAACCTGGCAACCACTGAGGACGTGTGTTTATAACAGAGAGGATAGGACTTCTGAGGATGTGTGTTTATAACAGAGAGGATAGGACTTCTGAGGATGTGTGTTTATAACAGAGAGGATAGGACTTCTGAGGATGTGTGTTTATAACAGAGAGGATAGGACTTCTGAGGATGTGTGTTTATAACAGAGAGGATAGGTCTTCTGAGGATGTGTGTTTATAACAGAGAGGATAGGTCTTCTGAGGATGTGTGTTTATAACAGAGAGGATAGGTCTTCTGAGGATGTGTGTTTATAACAGAGAGGATAGGTCTTCTGAGGATGTGTGTTTATAACAGAGAGGATAGGTCTTCTCAGTTGCACAAACACGTATCTGGAGGAGTGTTATGTCTCGCTGCAGTGGCTCCAGTACATTTTGCTCACCTCCTGGTGGCTGCTTTAGGTGTGTTTCTGCCCCACAACCCTCTGCATACCTCCACTCTCCTAACCTCTACTGCTCTACCCACTCTTCCCCAACCCTCATTCCTACCTTCCCCTACCCCCCCCCCCCCCCCCCGCCCCTCTCTTACCCCTGCCCCACCCTCTCCGACCCCTGTGCCCGTATGGCAGGCATGTGGAGCCATTCTACCCAGGGTAGGGGTGGAATGCAAACAGGCGGGCAGGGAGGGGAGGGGCAGACCTCTCCCTCCATGCACAGAACAAAAGTTCCTATTGTGAGAAAATGAGAAGCAGATCTGAGCCCTCTGGCTGCGGGACACGTAAAAAGATTCCTCGGGCTAAAAAAAGGAGCCCGAGATGGCAGCTCTGATGTTACGTGACCCCGAAATAGGCCCAGTCTTCATTAGCTGCTCCCGCCTCCCGGTGATGGAGTTCGGCCGGAATTTACACCAGGAGCGGAGCGTACGCCGCTCGGCTTCTGTTTGCTTTCCAGACTCGGTGAGGAAGCTGGTGCAATCCCAGGCCTTAGCCTGTGAGTTACGCGCTCTGCAGACTCAAAGACCAGCGGTCAGACACAAGCGGGTTTTTTTAAAGGTCATATTTTCCTATGGTTTTGACAGTCTGCTAGGCAGTCAGATCCGTAAAATATGATTCATTACTTTACAGTCTCATAAATGGTCTTAATCGGCTTCATTTTCTTTAAGTAGAACAGTTTTAGACTTGGAGAGTGTGCTGCCTAAATACAAATAAGAGGTGGTAGAGTTCATTATGAAAATCTGTGTTGGGTACAGAGTGGTGTATTTCTCTTCAATGACAGGTCTGTCCTGACGGAAGATGTCGAATCTATGAAGAGGGAAATTCAGTTTCTGCAGGTAAGAGCTGGTTTACTTTCTGGTTTTACTGCATGGGGGGGGGGGCGGCTTTCTCTGGCCTAACTCCCGTTTCAGAAACCTCTCCTTCTGGCTGGCATCCACACGTCGATGATGACGCACCTGACACCATCGCGGCTGCTGTTTGAGCAGCCCTGAGGAAACAGGGGTTCGAACTTGACCCGGGCGGTGAAAGGCATCCAGCCGGCGTCTGAGTCCGCGGCGTCTGTTTCTGGAATATTCCTTGCGGGGGCGGGCAGCGAGCCCTGGCCGCGATGAATCACAGAGACCGTGAAGGAGACGTCTGGAGAGACATCTGAGCTTTTCTGTGGAGAGGGTCTTGGCCCTTTCGCTCCTTCAAAGCCCGCAAAGGTTGCCAGATCTCGTAACCGGTATCCTCCTGACGTAACTCTCGCCCACTTGAGATGCCCGTAGGAGAACATGGACGGTTACAGCAGTCTGTTTTCCTCATGCCGCGTTTTCCTCTGTCTGCTCCTGGTGCGTTTGTAGGGGCGAGGTGTTTACCTGTGACCTGCGCGCTCTTGCTCCTGCGGAATCCGCTATCGGAAGGCCGCGATGGGTTTTGTCCAGAGGAATTTAGCACTGTTAGAAGTGAATGTGGTATTTGAAGAGGCACTCGAGAAGCCAGTGTTCACCAGAGGGATCGGTTAATTTCTTGCTTTCACTTCATAGTGAAGGGATACGGTCGTCTGCGTGTGACGCGCCAGCGTGGGTCTGATTGGTCAGGGGGGGCTCATGGCTGAGGTGGAACGGAGGCGAGCGCAGACTCCTCCCAGGTGCGGTCGCCAGGGCGACCCCGAGGATGCCGGTGCGGCCGTCTGTCTCGCGGCTCGCCCGCGCGCTCTCCCAGCCGCAGCCCCCGGATGCAGCCGCAGCTGCTCGTGCGGACGCGCGCATGCGCAGGCGGGCCTGCGTGCGCTGCCGTCGCCGACGCGTCTGGCCTGGCTAACGCGTTCCAGCTCCGGGGCCAGACACACCGTGCCGAAGATTGATCTGCCTTCAGACGAGCGGGGACACTTCCTGGATCCCACTGTGCGCTCCGACCAGACAGTCCTACACCCCACAGCTGCTGTCTGAGCAAACTGTGGAACACAGACACAGACACACCCTGAGATAGAGAATCTCTCTCTGTCTGCTTTTCTGTTTCTCTATCGCTCTATCTCTCACACAAACACACACACACACACACATACACAAACACACACACACACACAAACACACACAGGCTCTGCCCTGCGGTTTTGGGGCGAGGGTTGAGCGGAATGCATAACAGTCCCTTCCCTTAGCACAAGTGGCCCACTCTGTGTTTCGCAACTGAGCGCCTCTCGCTAAGAGCTGTATATTTTCATGACATCATTTCTAGGAATTATACATGAAAGCCTTTGGATGTGCTGCTTTATTACTGCAGAAGCATCTGGGCAATGCTTGGACAACGGCAGTCGGAGAAAACGTGCAAGTGAATATCTCTACAAGCATTCCTTCACAGGTTTATTTTGTAAGGAATGTTCTAGTGTGAAGGGTCTTCACAATACAAGACAGACGGTAGCTGTTTGAGCAGAAATCTGGGGCGTCCTCTCACCACCGAGTATGTTGCTGTTGTTGTTTTTGTGAACTGATCAGGTGGGTGGCAATTAAAGGCATCAATTTCCCTGTCCTGCTTCCTGGACTTGGAAAGAGTGAGGATTTCATTAGCTTTGAGAGGGATGCGGAGCCAGGAATCCTCGCTGTATCCGGGCAACCCGCTGTTTTTACAGAGGAAACCATTTCAGCAGCCGGGCCTGTCTGGAGCGACAGGAGAGAGGAAACGGCTCCAGTGTCTCACGAGCCGGGCCAAGCCATGGCGCGCGCTACACAGGCTGCTTAACGCCGAGCCGCTCGCGGGCCTGAACACACTCACACACACACACACCGGCGGTACACGCCGCGGACAGAGAGCCAGAACACGGACGGGGCCGTCGGCGATGGCCAAGGCGCTCTTTCCACACCGCGCGGAGATGAATAATGAGAGGTTTATTTCCAGAGATGAGCTTTTTTTTTTTTTTTAAATGAGAGGCCTTGATTTCGCGCTGGTCTCCCGGCCTCCCGTCCCCTCTCTGGGGGTTTGGGGTTCTGACGCTGTGCTGGGCTCTGGCGGGCTGCCGATCCGGCGTCCCCTTTTCCCCTCAGCGGTGCTGGAAACCGCCGGCCACTCTGCCCTCGCGCCTAAAATTAAAAGTCTCCGCGGTAACCAGATATCACCCCATTTATACGTTTGTTTTTCATAACTGGAGGCGACCAGCTGACATCAGCGCTTCGTTTCTAGACAGTGGGAATGCGCGCACACACACACACACACACACACACACACACACACACAGGCAGTAACACACACACACACTCACACACACGCACACAGACACATGCACACACACACAGACATGCAGAAAGTCACATGCACACACACACAGACACACACACACACACAGGCAGTAACACACACACACACTCACACACACGCACACAGACACATGCACACACACACAGACACATGCACACACACAGACACACACACAGGCAGAAACACACACACACTCACACACATGCAGAAAGTCACATGCACACACACAGGCAGAAACACACACACACACACACACACACACAGACATGCGCTCAAACACACACACACACACACACACACACACACACAGACATGCGCTCAAACACACAATAATGATATGCTGTAATGGGGTTGTATTGCTGAGGCTATAAAGGTCTACCCTGGACTGCATGCCGGCGCTGAAGTGGCACTGGCTTGGGAGTTGCGGTTAGCTGAGGGATCTTTACCAGAAGGGTCCGTTTGCCAGAGGCGTACTGCTGTTGCCCTCTTCAGCGAGCCGGTGTTTAACTCCTTTTACAGCGTGTCTGAGACGGAGCGCGTGCGCTGTGGAGATGTGGTCACCGTGGAAGGCCACGCACATATTTGCGCTTTAGCTTTCGAGCGCTGCGTCTTGTGACGGGTCCTTTCCCTGATAATCCGCTCCGTTCCAGGAGCACCTCTCTGCCCCCTCCTACATTTTCATCCAGTCACTTCTTTTCGCACGCCATCTTGCCTAATGTTCAGGACCGCTGGCGTTCATTCGCGCCGTCAAATCTGAACAAGACGCCCCACATCTGAACAACTGACTAGTGTGTTTTTGTTGGTGGTTTCTCCAAATTCACTGCAAAGCAATTACAGTTCACAGCTTTTGTTTTGGCAGACTGCTGATGGAGAACATGACTTCAGCACAATAATTCAAAACACGAATGGAAGCTAGCCTTTTTAAACTATTTGATTGAGCAATGTACTTGATCATTAAAAACAAAAAAGCGACCTCAGCTGAACTACTGGTCCTTGCGTTGTGTGAGGCCACCAGAAATTCAGCATGGGGGGGGGGGGGGGGGGGGGGAGGAGGTGGGTGCGTATGACAGGACTCTTAATCTGAAGTGTTTGTGATGCTTTCCAGGAGTGTGTGGAGCAGAAGCACCAGAGCCAATGCGACAGCCTCGCCCAGGAGCCCACTGTATCAGGTGAGCAGCTGTCCCTCCCACCCTCTGAAACCAGGGCACGCCCACTGGGCTCTCTCTATTCGCTGGTTTCACTCATGTGACTTTTTTCAAGCCACACCTCCTCACCTCTGACATGCTAATGGTTCAGTTGGCAAACCCATGCCCTGCCAGTGCAAGTCAGTGGGTTAGATGCTGTACAAGACCTGGCTTTCAGACCTGAACTGGCTGGCAAATAAAGGAAGTGACATCACGTGAAACCAGTAAATAGGGAAGTCATTACCAATGCAGGACCTCTCTCCACCTCTCACCAGCTCAAATCTTGGAGGAATTTGTTGAAATAATTTGAGGAGGAGATGCAAGTGAAAGTGTTTATGCACCAAAAACCGTGAGTCTGTTCTGAAAGAATGTGAGGCTTGCCTGCCTGAGGCTGCCTTTAATGGTCTGGAGATGGAAAGTCCCCAGTAATGCCCATTTAAGTCTGCAAGTGGGACTTCATCAAAAATGTTTGCAATTTGGATGCCTGAAAGTATGGAACGATTTTATAAAATATAAATAGCCTTTCACCACCATCTAGTGGCTAGATGTGGCACAAACATAATAAGGTTTTTTTCAAAATGATGTTTTTTTCTGTTACAAAATGAACGTGTAACCAGGCTTGAGGCTAGATAGAACCATTAAACAGCCGCTAAAATGACAATTTATGATGGAACCTCAGTGTGAATAAAGCTCTTTAGCTCTTTAGCAATAACAACTAAAACCCCAGCTATGTGTAAATTGCATAATTTCCTATTAGCACATAGCACGCATTTTCAGGTTTAAGTTAACAAACGAATAGAGGAATAGACGCGTGTACACTGCATGTTAGAATATAGCTGTGAGTAATATATTTACAATGCAGACTTTTGAGCAGTGCTGTGCACCCTGCGTCCGAGCGTGCTGGGTGGGACGTCCCGTTCCAGCATTCCGGGTGCGCCTCCACGCTCGTACCCTTGAGCGTGGGACGTTGCCTTTGATTGCTCAGTGGCTCTGTTAAAAAAAAAAATCCAGCTGCATTAATGCATTTATGGAAATGGGCTGCAAGAAAAAAAAAAAAGCGCGGAAGGTCGCCTCGGATACGGGCATCTGCGCGGCGTACGGTTGCGTAACCACGGCTCCCGGCGAGATGCGTCGCCAGCTGACGAGCCAGCGGAGTGGTTAATTAGCGCCGCGGTCGCACAGAAGGGTAATGGTGGCCGATTAACCCGCTGTGGTTTTCAGAGCTTATCTTAGATCCCATACTGTGAATGCTTACGGCTAATTACCGCGTGGTTGAAGGCGTTTCAGCGGCCCCTCTTTGACACTTCTGTCTGAGTCCAGTAACAGGCCCGAGGAATTCAGAGAGCAGATGAGCCTGGTTTCAGGCTGTTAAGAGAATAGCACTTTCCTTTCGTATATCCTTGAAGACACAGTGCCCTCTGTGATGTTTTGGGAAAAGACACATTTTCTTCTTGGTTTGGCTTTGCACTCTGCAATTTTAGATTTGTAGTAAAACAATTCACTGACTTGGAGCAGTCATTGCAAAGGATATGCAGCAATATACTTATAACATTAATATTTCCCAAAAATTATAGTTCCCTGAAATGGGGGGGGGGGGGGGGCTATGTATAGAAAATACTGTAACTTCTACATGGTGAAATCATAATATATTAAAATACCCTTTAATAAAAGCTGAGAATCTGCACTTTAACCACTTGTGAATTGTTTGATTACAAATATAAAATTGTGGAGTACAGAGTCAAATCAAGGGGGAAAAAAGGCCTTTGTCCCAAACGTTATGGAGGGCCCAACAGCAGGCCTGGTCTAGTGATGTGCAGCTGCCAATAGCTGAGTCCTACAGCCTGTTTTCAAAAGGGGCAAAAGGTCTTCACAAAGTTTTCTTCCCCGAAAAAAAAGCCAATAGATCACGGTGCTCGCTCGACGCATGAGGCCATTGTTGTTGTTGCCTTTTCACCTGTCAATCTCCGACTGCGGGCGGCCCGTCCAATTCAAGTGCCCTGTCCATTCCAGCCCCCCTCCCCCCCCCCCCGCAAATGGGCTTAAAGCCACAGCCGTCAATAAGCAAAAGCAGGGCCCCTTCTTCGCCAACTGTCATTTGGCGCTTAATGGCGCTACATTAGAATCCTGTCAGGCAGCCAGGCCGGTAATCTGCAGGGGAAACCTCCGCTCTGTGAGCTGGCTGTTTGCAGCAGGGAGTGATTGTTAAGAGAGGCAGGACGTGTCTTCCTAATGGCATTTTTTTCTCCGTCGTTGCTCCCGGCGAATTAAAACCGCGAGGGCTTTATGGCGGCGGTGAACCTGACGCCGCGGCGAACTGTAAATGCGGGGGCGGGCCCTCTCCCTCACGCGGCACCGCGGGGGGGAGAGAGGGTCAGTAGAACCGGTCCTGCATCGGCAATGACTTCCCTGTTTACTGGATTCGCGCGGGAGTTGACGGCTCTTCCGCGCCGGTCCACAGAGCTGAAGGAGGAGAGGAAGCTGATCCAGAAGGACCTGAAGCTGGGGGAGGCCGCGCCCTGTCCTCGACTCGCACGCGTGACGTCTGCAGGTCGCGGACTTCTTCAGGGGTGCAGGTGAGCTCTGTCACAGCCTCTGCACTAACATGCTGTGGCAAACTCTTTGGTTAACTGCCATTACCCAAATCACTGTTCCCCATTCCTTTATTCTAATAGGGAATTTATCTAGTCTAACGCTAATCCTTCCATAGCTGATTCTCTGCGTGAGAGCGAAGGCCTATAGCGATAGTAATATAACGGGATTCACATTTGTGGTAATGTAATGCTTGGTGTATTTGTCACACTGAAGTAGTGATGCCGGATTAGCATGTGTTGTGTTTGGATGGAGGTGAGTAAGCCTAATCAGACTTCACGGCGCTGGCTTCCTGCTGTGTTGGTTTTTCAGGCCTGTAGGACAGAGGTGTGGCTCTGCAGCCGGCGCTGCTGTGCGGTCGCCCCCACCCGTCTTTTCTAAAGACAAACCTCCGCTGGCCAGACCGCCCCGGCTTCCAGCCGAGCCGTCTCTCCCTCCGGCGTCAACGGCGCGCCCGCCCGCCCGCATCCTCGACCGCTCGCGCCGCACCCCGGAGTCCCCCTGTCACCGTGGCAACGAGGTGCCGCGGAGGCGCGGCGAGGCCGGCGCGCCAGGGTCCGCGCCAGAGCTGCTTCCCGCTAACCCGGCCTCCCCTACAGCGCCCGATACCGGAGACACCCGGCCTGCGGCCGACTCCCACGCCCGGGAAGAGCGCGCGCGGACTTCCAGCCCCGGCCTGTCCGGATACAGCCCCTCCTGCAGCCCCTTTCCCGCCAGCGTTGCACAACCCCGCCCCCCCGCGCAGAGACAGACCCGCGATGAGGACACGGCCCCCGCATCGCCCGTCAGCGTGCTAAAACCAGCTCCGCCCGCAGTGCAGAAACCAGCCACCAGAGGGCAGAATGTCGCCAGGCGGCTACGCCTGCCGCAAGGTGGCCTGGTCAGCCCCACCTGAGCACAGACAGTGGTGATGGGGGAGAGACTTCACGGAACACCAGAGGGGAGGAGCTGACGTGGTAGCGCTGACTTTCTGACCAATCAAAAAAGCATTACCCTGCGACACGCACACCAGCTGACTGAAAGCAGAGAGACACTAATAGACTGATCTAGCCTCGTTCTCCTACCATCACGGGCTTCCTGTATTCAATTTCACTCTATCCCTTCAAGCTGTACGCCTTGTGTTTTTCCTCTTTACTGTAGGCTTAATTAGCTCTTGTGGTAACGCTGGCTTCCCAGAACACAGACAAGGGGTGCAGGGTTTTGTAATTCGGCATGAAGAGGAGGCTGTACAGGAAAAGCTCATATGTCACATGATGACAAGATTGACAGCTGTGCTGTATGTGAGTTTACATTGTAAAAATAGTGAAAAGTGTTGATTTCCATGTCATTGTAGATTGGGAGTCAAAATCTAGAGCAAAGAAATCAAAACAAGTATCGTAAAGGTTGTACTTTTAAGTATTTTTAATCAGTTACACTGCTGAAAAACACATTAAAAGGAACATGTTAAAAAGTATTTGAAGTCTTAAAAATCCATTAAAATCATCTCTGCTTTCTGTTTCCTTAGTAATTTGGAAAACTTTTGTGACATATTTCTTTTAATTTGGGCAATTAACTTACAGTTCAGATGAGGGAGGAATTGCTACCTTTCCATTAGCATAAGCGGCAAATTTTCAAAACGTCAAATTGATCTTCAATCCTAAATGTGGGCACTCTACACGTCCATAGTGATTTAGCGTTTAATGACTTTCAGGCAGCTTCTGTAATATTTCTTCATGTTTTCAATGCTGTCATGTGCCATGGATTTCAAACTGGTTTCTGAGGGCAGTATATTTACATTTCTTTATATAGGTCTCACAATGTCTTAGTACCAGGTCAGTTATCAATGTGGGCTTTGGCCTATATTGCAGGACACTCCTTTTCACTTCGGTGCTATGCCATTCTCCTTGTTTTTTTTTGCCGAAATGATTCACATATTGCTGTCACTTTTAAACCAAATTGAAGTGTTTAGATGGACTATATTACGCGAGACTACAGTCTTATGTCAAGAAAGTAAAAAAAAAAAAAAAAAAGAAGCTATGTAATGTTTCATTAAACTGGATGCAGTGTCATGTTTATCCAACAACCATGAAATAAATGAATGGAAATGTGTTTCAAGACATTTATGGAATTTATGTATTTTTCTTTCAAACTGACATTGTTTTTTCAATGACCACGGTGAAAATGAAAATGTTTGAAAGCATTTATTGATGAAATGTCTATTACAGTGGAAAACATAAAAATAAATGACTAATGTCTAATGTTCAAAAAACATTAGAAAAAAAGTAATTCTAAATATGTCAATTTTTTTTCAATTGAAACCATGTTTCTTCAACAGCCACAAGGAAATCAATGAAAATGTGTTTGAAAACATTTATGATGAAAAATCTATTTGGTGAAAAACATTCCAACACCCATTGGAAAACATCAAAATAAGACTATAATAAAATAAAAAATACAAAGTAATATAAAAAGTAATTCATGTTTATTCAACAACCACAGTGACATTAATGAATGAAAATGTGTTGGAAGACATTTATGATTTTAGATTTGTTTCAGTGGAGAAATAGCAAAATTGTTTTGAGATGTGTGTAATTTAAACAATCATTTGTAATATTAGATTTTTCAGCTAAAATTGATGATAACTCAAATATGAAAAAGAAAAATGTTTGAGGTCATTTTGTTTTGAAAAATGTATTTCACTGAAAAAATGTGAATATGTGTATAAGGCTATAGTCCTACAACTCACGAGCACAAATAATTTGGATCAACAGAAATCAGACAAACTCTTGCCCTGTATCTTTTCCAAGCTCCTAAACATGACTCTAATCTTACCTCATCCCTGACACCATTTTCATATCCCTAACCCTAATTTGAGCCTTAACTCCAACTCTAACCCTGAACCCAATTATTAAAAATGCTAAAATTCTTAATATGTTTTCAGTGAGACGGATTTTTTTCATTTTTATTCCGGTTTATTCAACAACCACAATGAAATAAATTAATGAAAATGTGCTTGACGACATATTTGAAAAATTTTAAATATCTCAATATTTTGTATCTAAGGCAATGTGGAAGTCATTTATAGAGCAATTATATTTCACTGAAAATATATATATTTTTTTAAATAAAAAAATAACCTTAACCCTAATTACTTTCCTAACCCTTACCCTAAACCCTATTTTGAGCCCTTTGGAATCATCTTAATTATTTTTAGCTCTTGGAGCCATCTTATGTGAGTTTTAAATTATGCTGAAAGAAAACATATTTAAATAGCATCTACTCAATAAATATAAGACAAGGAATTGTCTTTGAAGTAATTTATTATGAAAAGGATATATTCTCTTTAATAATCTCAAAATACATAAAGCTCATGTAAGTTTGAAAAGAGATGCCCTGCAAATGCACAAAAAGACAAACAGGAATAAGTTGATTTTTAAAATATAACTTTATTTACCATTTGTAATCGAACAGTTTAAGATATACAGTTGACATGAGACTAAGACAACGTCAATGAAATTTGGCCCTAAGGTTCAAAAGACACTGTTAGACAGGTATGCATGACAAAGTAATGTAATTCTTTTCAGTTGTGCTTGATTCTCCCATCCGTTGCAATAAGTTTACATTGGCATACCAAAGTGCCTTCCACCGGTAGCTCCACAGTGTATACAAATATAGCTGTAAAGGCATTGCTTTAAAACGTATGGAAGTTTGTATCATCTTCTGTTGCTTTTTAACACGCGTGTCATTTAAAGTGCCGTAACAACATGAGAACACGTTAAGTTTATGAGGAAGAAAGAAAACGAACCTCTCCCGTGGTCCCGCAGGACCGCAGAAAAGAAAATCACAGTTTAGTCAAAACCTACTGACAGTTTTCAAGACTGGTTGTAATTGTACATCCAGTTAATAAACCCATAAAGATTTACTTTACATGGATGGATAGATTCAAGGTTGTGTAAGAATAAGACCATGAAGGACCAAACAATATACTTTCAGTGTGGGTTATACATAGTTCAAAATCCAGTTGTCTTTAAAACAATGAATTATTATTCAAATTATCCCATAGGATGCAGTATTAAATCTTCCAGAATTTCTGACTAGGTTAACTGAAACACACACTACATTATTTTCCAATACACTGATATGTTGAATTAATAGGTTATGTCCACTACATAAACATTACCAGTTTACATTTATGATACCGGTTTTGGTACGGTTGGACACATACGCACACATTAGAAACAAATGGCCCAGCATATCAACAAACTGTATGAAGATAGTTTGCATTCATATAACTGAATTACAGCATGCAGTTTTCTACACTGTTACACTGTAGGTGTATTGCTTTTGTGCTAGTTTTATTTTTTGATTTCTCTTTTTTTATACAATACTGCCATGTAAGTAGAACACTGCTGGGCTTGTATAACACTGCATAACACCTTCACTCATGTGCGGTTCCTTCTACAGCGTTGCTGTGACAACCTGGAGATGTGAGAGACTTTCTTTTAAAAAAAAAAAAAAGCGTTCTGTTCGTTTTTTTTTTTTTTTTTTTTTTTCAAGTTTCAGTCCAAAGCTTTATCATTTGGCACGACAGTTGATATCGCTGGCTTTTAGAACTTTAAGAAAGGTAGTGTCACTGAACCTGGATAAAAATGGTTAACTCTGACAACAATAATAAAAAAAAGGCTCTAATACAAAATAAAATGAGAAAAAAAATCTATGCGGGTAGACTCTGGTTGTTAGAAGACAAAATGGACAGTTACATATTGATTAAAATTACAAGACATCAATACTGACACTATCCTCAACTACCTCTATATTCAGAAGGTGTAAAATATCCACTACACAGTACACAAATTACACTTTACACCAGCTATTTTACTACAGGAAAGAAAATGTCCCATTACCTGCACCTCCCCCTCCCCTTCCCCCTCCCCCTCCCCCTCCCCCTCCCCCTCCCGCCAAATAAAGACAAAAATCCAAACACAAACACCAGTCAGATTCATTTTTACATTACTGTACAAGAAACGGAGGGAGTGCGCTGAGGACAGTCAAGAATTAGGACACAGTAGCATGATGATTATTATGATCATAATTACTGTAATTCACCAACATCGTGATCCCACAAGGACTTCCTTGTGACAGCTAGAGGCCTTGACCTAACGGGTATGTGCTTCAAATGAGATCTGTGCTCACCCGCTGCAATCATAGTACATAATTAAACCCCAGCCTGTACACTTGAAGTCCGTTATTTGTGCTTAAATTCATGTTAGCCTTCATGATAGGGTTGTATTAATACATGAAGCACATAAAACTCACGATAAACCAACAAAACCAAAATTGAACTTAAGTGTTCCATGACCACACGCACCACCTGCGGAGGAAACACGGCTTTTTCTATGCTCTGACCTTTGTTCCTCTGCCTATTTACACACCTCACACAAACTGCAGTACAGCTTGTGTGTCTTGGGCTGCACTTGTGCTTTTTGAGCGGAAGTGTCCCGGTTCTAACCTAAGCTAACCAAACCTACACCCCTGAGTTTCAGGTACCATCTACCGTGATGCAGGTTGTGCCCTAAAGTGTTTTTGCCAGCGTTCGTAAACGTTCGGCACTTGCTTCCGTGTGCTTTATGCTCTATGAACACGCCAGGACAAACGACAAACAAAATGTTGAAATTGTTCCCGGTTGATGAGTCTAAGCGCGGGGTTGGGCAACTGGAAAGCAATCAGTTCCACATGTTTTCAAAGTGATATACTGTAACTGACAAAATGACACAGGAGCTTGTATCAACAAGCAACACTCTAAGCACCTTAGTGGTCCCTACGCTTGGCTTCCACTTCCTCATTAAGCCAGGAAATAGCCCTGCTCATACCGTACCTGGTCTTGTAGCATTGTTAGCACGGTGAAACAGAATTGTGCGGCATCTCAGAAAGACTTTTTTTTTTTTGTCAAACTGATCAAACTCCCAACCCCCGTCCACACTTCACCCCAAATATTGACTGCCTCAGCACCCAGGCCCCACTGTACCAGAAAATTAAAAAAAAAAAAAAAAAAAACAGGAAAAAAAATCTACAAAAATCAAGTCACAAATGAGGAATGGTAAACATTACTCTTATTACTCAAGATACTGTAGTTTCTTTACAAAATAAACATTGTTTCCTTTCTTTATAATTATTTACTATGTTACTTTACAATAATGAAAAAACGACAACACTACAATGTAAACTATTGTACGTATGACTACGTGTGAATTCCATGATCCTATAATAATGACCTCTGTTCATCGTTGAGTTAAGCACCGCCCATTTCTTTCTTGGGGGCGGGGACTGGGGTGGGGGGGGGGGCTGGCCAACTGAGGGGCAAATGCTGTTTCTGCTTCCTGCTCTGCACTCATCAGTTTGGCCACTCCCCTCAGTGCTACAGAAAAAAAAAACTTGAGCTAAAATTCAAACTCTTTCTTCTGCAACAGCCAAAAGGCATAATTCCTCCCCTTTGCAAGAAAAAAAAAACTTCCTACATTTATTGAAACCCCATACTCCCGCAATGGCACCAAGGTAGATCACTCTACGCATGCTTTGTGTGTTTTTGGTAAACATGCCTTCTTCCCCCTGCTTCAGGGCAATTAATAATAATAAGAAACGAGAGGCCATCACATCTCCTTAGTGTGCAGACAAGTAAACTATTTTCTAAGGTTATGAAGTCCAGTGCTCCCTTCACAAATGAGACACAAATTGTCTCACGATGCATTTCACAGGAAAATGTCTGGAAGACTATACAGAAGCTGCACCGGAGCAGCCACTAACAGTTTCAGTTTCCGTGGGTTACTGCTCGTCTAGGATCTTTCGCTCATAGACTCCTCCCCCTCCGCAAATCAAAGCGATCCTTAATGTTCTCAAAGCAAGCTAGCTGGGACCCTGAGAATGGGCGTGGAGGGGAAAAAAAGTGCTTTAACCAATCAGGACAGCCGTTTAGAAAGCTGGAGTCAGATATCCTTCTCGTACCAGTATGCAGAGGGACATCTGTGTACATGCTAGGGATAATGGCCAGTGTCTGGGGACTCGTTAAAAGCCGCTGCACCGGGTAAGCGCTTAATGAACAACTGATAAAAACACTTTCTATTTTAAAGAAAGAGTACATTTTTCCCCCCCTTTTCCTTCCGGGATTCAAACTAAAATCCAGATCGGTCGCAAGAATGACATGCTGAAGTCTCCCATTAGAGGGCGCTTCAGTCAAATGCAACACTGACGGAACATCAGCTCTTAGCTGACATGGACTCACATGAAAGCACCTGTATGTCGGGTAGTTAATTGGGGGATTCATTTTTAATTTGATAGCGTCAAATTGATTGGCCTGCAAATTATTGTACAGGGAGAGATTAAAGCTAGAGCCTTTGATCTCTGGTTAGTCTGAATATGTTCCTTCTTCTGCAAGCCATACAGTTGGTAACATGGCTAAGTTCCCAATGACAGGAGGTAAGACCTAATTCATTATTTTTTGAGTAGCAAAGTTAGCTTTTATAGATAACAAGTATCCAAACACTTAAAACCATTATTCACATCCCTATTGCATGTATGGTATGTACATTCCAAATGGTTTTTTACAATTTTTTGAGTTTCATAATTCACACTACATGAAAACTTGTATCTGTACCTTGCAGTAGGAAAAGGTAAATTATGGTAAGCAGAGAGTTTTTTCCTGTGTGAAGTATAGAAAAGAAAAGAAAAACAGCAGACAAACTTGACACACCAAAACGGCACTCCGAGGGGCTCCGAAGAGACTCATTAGTTGTTGTTCTCAATAATTTAAAAGCAGCTTTCGAACAACAGTCTAAGTCGAGACTACGGATCAAGGCGCCAAATACCAAGAGCTGTAACGTACTGTACCGTACGGTGAAAGAACAAAAAAAAAGAACATGCAGATCAGCAGAGCGGTGCTACCTGGACTTGTCGGCGCTAAAGAACATTTGGTCTCCAGCTTTAAACCAGCCCGCACTCTCTCTACACCCAAGTGGCCTGTTTTACAAGTGGCGTCGCTGCTATCACGTCTGAATGCTTTTTTCTTTTTGTTTTGTTTTTTGTACAGTCTGGAGAAATGAACGCTCACTGCTCCCTAGTCACAAACAGTGTATGCACAAAATTTTTTTTGTAGATTTTCATGCATATGAAAAAAAAAAAAAATCTGTTTTTTAAAAAAAAGAAAAAAAAAAAAAAAGAAAAGAGAAGGAAAACAAAAAAAATGCATTATTAAATTATGTGGACAAATAAAACATTTTGGATGACGACCAATTTTCTAGAGGTTAGATAAAATAAGCCCTTACAATATGTAAGGGTCTCCAGCGAGCATGGTTCTCTCCCCCACTGTGCAGGGTGGGAAAGGGTGTGGGTCCGGGCGGGGGCGGGGTCTTTTACGCGCTGGGGTTGGGGTTGGGGTTGGGGTTGTGCGTGGAGCCGTTGCTGCCCTGGATGGTGAGGCTGATCTCGTCCAGCTTCTCCTTCTCCTCCTCCTTCGGCTCCTCCTTCAGGGCCCGCACCTCCAGGCCGCCGTCGGGGCCCGAGGCCCCGCCCGGCGCGTACCGCCCTATCCGGTGCTCCATGAGGGCCGGGCCCCAGCTCCGGTCCGGCTTCACCGAGTTCTTCAACCGCTGGGGGGGCAGGTGGGCAGAGGGCACGGCGTCACGCATCAGGGGTAATGCTAACGGGCTAACGCTAACGGGCTAACGAGCGCTATCTCGCTATTCCCACCTCAGGGCCTGGTCTACACACGCAGATGGATATTTTTTTGAAAACGCTGGGCCGTTTTTCCTCAATAATTCGTTGTCAAAAAAAAAATTAAAATCCCTGTCCACACGTGAAACACGCTCCAGGACCGGACGTGCTAGCACTGAACACGCACGGAACACAAAGCGCGTGCTCCACGCCAACTTTCCGACGGCGTTCACAGGATTACGCGGTTCAGACGATACGTGGCGTACACGAAAAGCTGCGTTTTCATCCGTCCGCACGGAAATCTCCGCTCTGGAGAACGTCTTTGAAAAGCTCAGCTTTCGGCGACTTAAAACGGCGTGTTCGTGTGGACGTGAGGCTAAAGCAGAGGGAAAATGTTGCGCTTTCAAAAATATCCATCTAGATGTAGACAAGGCTTTATAATGAGGCCAAGAATGGACTGCAGCTCACAAGAATGGATTGCAACATTATAAATACATTCACTTTATTGTTACAAATTGACACACTCTGACAATGACAATATGTCTAAATGCGACAGTTTGTACTAATAAAGAACAACATAATTGAAGGCACAATGTTGCAGTCTAGTCTTGTGAGTTGCTGAGTGGTAACATGTTATTTGGATTCTTTCTAACACGCACCCCAATCCCATGAAAAGCCGGTTAGTTTGCGCCGGCATATCAACTAAAACTAAAGTGCATTTCATTATTTTTAGAACTTCTTCATAATTAGACCTGTGATACAACATTCAAACAAACAGACAGACAGACAGGCAACACAGAGGACATTCATAATTTCCGCTTTCTTTCTCGCTATGCAAGCCAGCACGCTCTCTGTGAGAGCAGGAGGACTGTTCTCTCACCTCTATGAACGTGGTCCCTTCAGAATTGGCAATCTGGTAGAGGGCAAAGATGGGTATGCAGATCACCGAGGACAACGCCATGAAGAACCCAATGATGAGGGACCAGTTGGGGTAGATGTAATCGTTGTAGGTGATTGGCTTGTACTGGATGACTGTGAAGATCAGGATAAACTGTCGAAAAAAGCGGAGAAGAAAAGAGAGTGAGTGTTTTTACACAGTGTTCACTGAGTTTAGCACAGTCAGGGATGCTGAGGTAGCCAAAGCTTGACAGAAGACAAACTGCCAGAAGAGCAAAGAAACAAAATGTAAATGATGAAAATAGTGTTCTTGCACAAGCCAGCCAAAGTGAATAAACGGTAAACTTCCAATACCAGGCTCTGGCTACTGCACACCTGCAGTAAGACCAAAACTCGGGAAGATTAATGCATCTTACGATGACAAAACAGGACTATTACGAAACCGTAAAGAAAAAGGAATGCTATCCATAATTATAAATGTCCGTACAGACATTCTGAACAATTTTTTCATGCAGAGAATAGTCAATGTGAGGAATAGCCTGCCAGGTCACGTAGAGGAGGCAGAAGCTGATATGGTGTTGGATACTATCAAGTCTGTAGGTAATCAGAGCACTAATTTTGTCAGGAAAATGGCGAGCATTGTTGGGCTGAGTGGCCTGTTGTCATTATGTTATTACTGAGACTGAACGCTGTGAGACGGAGGTCGATGTGCAGCAACCCAACGCTGAAGGAGCTAAAAGGAGGGGCGGAGGGGGGGTATTCCACTGAACTCACAGTGATGATGACGGGCGACACGAATCTCCAGCAGATCCTGAAGAATATGGGAGGGGGGAAGCCCAGCATCATCTCCACATCTTTGAAGTAGTTCTTGTGTCCTGGAGACATGGAGAGATTCGGCTGTCAGTACCTAACGCACAGGGCGACCATGGAGACTGACGCGTCTACAGAACGGAGTTGCACTCACATTCAGAGTTAAATCAACACTAACAGAGCACCCGTGGTCTCAATTGGACGCATATCTACTCTGTTAACACTGGACATTTTACTGTGTTATAAACATAACCCGTAAGACTGACAGTACTCTGCTATATTGCTCTAGTTATCTATCATTTTAACCCCTTAAAGAGTTCATTGGAATGTTTTTTTTTTTCTTCAAAACTCTAAGTCAGTGTTCTAGAACTCTTGCTTTCAATTATCAGCAGTGATCATTACATCAGCATTAGAATGTTCAGTTACCGATCGCATATCTAATCACATATTTGTAAACCATACACGTTAAAGGGTTAACTATGTGGAAATGCTGTAGGGAAGTTTGTCCCTTAATGAAACATGGATGCTCACCATATATGTACATGATGCAGATACACATGATGCAAGAGATGACGACCAGGGAGAAACTGGCAGCGTAGTTATCCATGAGCAGCAACCAATAAATCCCAGCCTGCATGAGAGAGAGGATATTTCAGTGTGTGTGTGTGTGTGTGTGCATGTGTGTGCATGTGGTTGAGAGTAAGAATGTGCATGGGCTGAGAGTGTGCGGTTAAAAGTGAGAATGAGTCACCACCTGTGTGTTAGGGCTCACCTGAGTGGTCAGCGGCACTCCCAGGAGAAAGCCTACAATAGCCACTCCCAGCGTGACCACCGTCTTGTTCCTGATGATCCAGTCTGTGCCGATTTCATCCACGATGGCAGTGACGAGGGTCTCTAACAGACAGAACTACAGACAGACTGGGATTAGCCACCAAGCAAGCCATCTTACCAACAGAGCCAACAGAGCAGCATTATAGTGGAGGACAGTCACTGTAGCAGCATCCAGACAGAATACTCCATACAGAGACTGGTGTTAGCAGGCTGCTCAGAGCTAAATGTAGCACTCACACACACACACACCCTCATACCTCCTCTCTCTTTTACTCTTACCCTCTCACAAACTCTTTCTCTCACCTATTCTCCCGCACTCTCTGTCTCACTCTCACTCACCCTTAATCTCTCTTACTCTCTCCCTTCTCATTCTCTCTCTCTCTCTCTCTCTCTCGCTCTTACCTGCGTGCCCAGGCCCAGAAGGATGAGCATGAAGAAGAACAGGAGGGACCAGAGAGGGGAGATGGGCAGCAGCGTGAGGGCTTCTGGGTAGGCCACGAACGCCAGCCCGGGCCCGTGGTCTGCCACCTCGGACACGTCCACCCCCAGGTGGTGCGCCATGAAGCCCAGGATGGAGAAGATGACGAAGCCGGCGTAAACGCTGGTGGCGCAGTTGGTGACGCTGATGATGATGCTGTCTCTGTGAGCGAAGGTAAAAAGTAACGAAACATGAAGCGTGGCCTACTCGTTCAACCACACATAGTCATAACATAACATAACATAACATTAGAGAACAGGCCATACAGCCTAAGGTCAGCGTTTTCCTACCACTAAAGAGCACCTAGTGCTCTCTGTTTACCTATGAACTAGATATTACCTAACACCGTATCGAGCCAGGTCTTGAAAATCCCCGCAGGTTCTGCCTTTACTACATACATAGTATACAGTGTTGCTATGTCTGTCAGTCATGCATGAGTTCAATGGAGTCTTCAAATGCAAAACAGCAAGGTAGCAGAACAGGCCATTTTTCTTACTACTTGCAAATCTGACCTAAATTTCCATCACCACCTAGAATGAGCCAAACATCTGTTCAGGTAGGCCCATCTTTGAAAAACATGTACAAATGAATCTCATGCTCATGCAAAGACAAAATCCAAATAGACAGTTTTACACGCTATACATCAGTCCACCACGTGGTGGTGCTGTAGTAGCAGGAAGACTACAGGGTGAAAGGTTACAGTTTTTGGAGATTTTGGTGCATTGCTCTTAAAAATTGCTGGCATTTAGCAAAAGCTCTTATCCAACGACTTACATAAGAGAATGACAAGCTTTTCAGCCCAACAATGCTTGCCATTTCACAACTTTAGCATATTTTACATAGTATCCATTTATACAACTGAATATATACAGAAGGAATTCAGGTTAAGTGCATGTTCACATGCACGCAGACACACACACACTGACATGTGCACACACAAGCACACACACACACACAAAGGTTAATGGTGTGTATATGTCACGCTGCGGCAGGCTACACACCGATAGCAGTTGTT
The DNA here is from genome assembly GCF_013347855.1 of Anguilla anguilla. NCBI lineage: Eukaryota > Metazoa > Chordata > Actinopteri > Anguilliformes > Anguillidae > Anguilla > Anguilla anguilla. The sequence goes on along the minus strand of NC_049206.1, from coordinate 8,975,698 downwards.
GTGGAACTTGTTGTAGGACGCCATAGTGATGAGGCCTCCCCAGGCACAGCCCAGAGAGTAGAAGATCTGAGACGCGGCATCTCCCCAAACCTGGAAAAAGGAGGGCAGTTGGTCCCGTCAGACACAGGTTTACCTTTCAGTTGGCCATCCCATGCCTGCTGCATGCTGGGAAGGCTGACAGCCTGGGCCTGATTTTCATCTCATCATTTTCAGTTCAAAAGTGGTTTTTGCGCACATCGAATGAAAACAAAATGTCCCATTTTCATTTGAATTTTGCTGCGATTACGGTTCTGTAATTTTGAGGCCAAAAAACATAAACGAATAGCCAAAACATTGGATATTTCAAAACTAACTGTTTGGTATATAGTTAAAAAACATGGACACACTGAGATAACCCCTTTTCAACTATCAAACAGATCAACAACACTCAAAATGTAGGCATAGATGTATGAAAGACGACCAAAAAGAGAAGACTACACCAGCATAACCTCAGTGGGTTCAACACAAGATGCAAACCACTGGTGACTTCAAGAACAGAATGACAGAAACTTAAGATAGCTGCAGTACAGGCTTGGCAGAGCATCACCAGGGAAGGTACCCAGCACCTGGTGATGTCTATGGCTCGCAGACTTCAGGCAGTCATCAAATGCAAAGGATTTGCAAGCAAGTAATAAATGCAAGGCCTTCGTTTAAGATTATATCAATTTGTCCTCTAAAAAGCGGGACAATGTCTAAAAGGGTTGAATGGAATTCCTACGTGGATCACCCAATATGGATGTAAGTATCCTTAAATTAAAGCTGACAGTCGGCACCTCATCCTCATACTCATTGTTAGATTTCAAATCCAGTGTTGTTGAGTACAGAGCCAAAACCATTTTTAAAAAAAAATTATGTCACTGTCAAAATACTTATGGACTGCCCTGTATATGCTCTTGCTCACATACACTTATCTTGATTATTTATTCAATATATTTGAGTATATTCCATTCCACAAGGCAGCAAACAAACAAAAGCGTGTCCAACTAATTGTCCGTCATCGTCCTCCATGCTAGTGGAACCCAGTAGGCACACACCTTGGCATCGAGGATCTTCTTCCACTGCGGGGTCAGGTAGTAGGCGATGCCATTGACGGCCCCGTCCAGAGTGATGCCTCTGATGAAGAGGATGGTCAGCACCACGTAGGGGAAGGTGGCGGTGAAGTACACCACCTGGCCACAGAACACAACAGGTTGCGTTAGAAAAAAATATATATCTGCAACATCAGAGTAGTTATACTCCTAACAAACACAAGTGTTTTTCTTCTTTTTTTTATTTGGGTGCAAGTCCAGAAGATTACCCATTATTCAGGGAAAACTTGGATGCACTCCAAACATAACCCACAAAGGGGCTTTTGACTTCTCCGCACATGTTAATTTTACATCAATGGAGCCAGACACAACAGATTTCTTGACGTTTTGTTTTGGCTGTGAACTGTACAGCTCTCCGAAAAGGCACAGCCAAAACTCAGAGTGATTTGCCGTGTCTGCCTCTGTTAACATAAAATTAGCATGTAAAAGAAGGGAGTCAAAATGAGCCCCTTTGTGGATCATTCCAGTAAGTCTCCAACTTTCCTCCAATTGATTGTCTGAACGAGGGCGACAGGATAATACTGTAAAGAAAGAGGGGCTCTTCAGATGGGACGTCCCGCTCACCTTGCCAGAGGACTTGACTCCCCTGATGAGGCAGAGGAACACCACCACCCAGGACACTGCCAGGCAGCCCAGGATGGGGAGACGCACCTCCCCAAAATTCCCAATGTCGTCCGAGATGTTCAGCACCTTGTGTCTAGAGGGTGCAGGGGATTTAAATATTTAATGAGAGAAATCAGATCGCGTTCAATGCCCACAAAAGCCATTCTAGAATACCGTGGTTGAATGTAAACCTCATGGCAACTGCTCCCAGCTTCTCTTACAAGGCACAGAGCGCTATTGTTGCTGCACTTGGCCAGCACAGGGTTAAACTGAACAAAAACAGTCCCATATTTCACAGCCAGAGGACAACGTTGACAAAACAACAAGATTGTTATTATTTCCCCCCCCCTTCCCCTGACAGCTGGTTGGAACAAGATACTCTTTCATCCTATAGTGACACCATGACACAGAAAGCAAGGCACAGACCCATTATGCTATCATTAGCAAAGACACCGCTGTCTCTGAATGGCCACAATTCTCTGGGGTTCAAGGATATAAAAACTCCTCTGTGTAAATCGCTTGCTACATTGCAGACCAAAAAAAAAAAAAAAGTAAACCTAGTTCACCCTCTAATAGCCTGCATATAAGCAGCTGATGAGATTAAATTTGAAAAAAAAAACAACAGTATGCAAAGAAAGAAATGGTGATGGGCAAGATAAGTCAGACGCGCACAAAGCAATTATTCTGTACGAGCACAGATGTGTAGATAATGACTAGATAACGACCAGATGTTTAGCACCCAGAGATCTGTCACGTTAGAACTCCTCTGAGGATCTCCATGAAAACAGATGGGTCAATCCTATTCTTTAAATACATGTTAAAAGAACGCAGCTAGGCAGGGGGTGAGGGGAGGGGTCAGTTGTTCCTACTGTGGAGCTGAAACCATGCTGGCACACATAGTTCCAGTTCCAGCTATTTTTCCCCAGTATGTTCTTTTGCTGTGTGTTCCCAAGCTAACCTTGTCCACTACCATTGCTGTTGACCCAGAGTTAAAAATGAGTAGAGGGGCGGTACAATATAGTCCTATAACTACGCTGCTTATGTCAACAATAATACACCAGCAGTACAATCTGACGTAGTGAGAATCAAAAGCGAATCCGTTTTTTTTTTTTGGTAAATGTTTACTTTAAACGTTGGGTCAATGCAGACTTCTTGGCCCAGGCCTGAACAAGCATACAGTGTGACATCACACGCTAAATCAGTCGCTGGGAATACAGTGGGCAAGCAGCCGGTCCTGTGTTTGTCTAAAGCCAGCTTTAGGGTCAACATCAGTCAGTCTGGTTCCAAGTCTACACCGGTAAAGAGGCACTGGGGGCCATTTTGTTGGCAGACACGATTGGTGCCAGCACACGGCAAGGTGAAGACGGACGGCCTCCTTACTTCCAGTACTCTTCGCTGGGGCTGGTCCTCTTGGTGCGGTTGACCAGCTCGGCGACGCCGGACACCACGGCCGAGGCGTTGGCCAGGGAGCTGTTGAAGCGGGACGCGCTCACCACCCCGCTGCAGTCCGGCGTGTTCCAGGGGTTATTGCAGTAGGTCCACGGCAGCAGGTTGGTCATGGACATGAAGAAGTAGTAGAAGGCGATGCAGATCACCACGTTGTAGTAGATCCCGATGTAGGTGGACACCACCATCATGCCGTAGCCTACCCCTAAAAGACAGCAGGGAGGAAAAAAAAGAACAGCAGAAAAACATGAGAATTCTTTATGACCAGACTAGGCTATCGAGGCCAATCGAGGCTTGTTATTTTGACGTCATTTCGGAGACTTACCTGCGCTGCACGTCTCCACTTGAATACCCCAAGGGTGTTCAACACCCGATAAAAAAGCCAGTACAAGATGGCTATCTAGTGGGGAAAAGGTGAGAAAATGCACCCCAAAGTTCACCTCCTTTTCACGAAGGAGCGCTTAGATGATGACCCCCTGTCATTCTAGACACTGTGGCTCCAGGCTAGTTAACAAGCTGACCCAGATCTCCACGGGGGCCAACCCAGTTTTAGAACACACCAGCATTCCGTGACAGATCCTGAAATGGACTGACATGGACCCATCACCCCCCGCCCCCCCCCGTCTCACCTTTGAACATGGGGCTGACCTTCCACACCCCTAGGCATCCGAGACTGGCGAACTGTCCGAAGGAGAGCTCAAGGAAGAAGAGGGGGATGCCGCAGAACACCAGCATGATGAAGTACGGGAACATGAAGGCCCCTGGGAAAGGGAAAGCCGGAGTCATCCTCACGCGTCACATTCACACGTCAAACGTCAGAGAACCAGCCTTTTCCATCATACACCAACCCTGTTTGCCTGCTTTGGTATCTGTGTGCTTTTTTCAGACTGCTGAAAAAATTAAAGTGTCACAAGTTGGAGACATTTATTCTTAAATTGCATGCGAGGGCGTGATCAAAATGGAGCCACATCTGACGAAGCCATTTTCAAGCAATGTTCTAGAAAAGATGCATGACATGGAATAATACGAAAACCAAACTGGAATTTTCAAAAGAGGAGAACTCTCTCTTCTACTTTCTTCTAGTCCATCATTGGTTTTTTTGGAGCTCAGCTGTCCACATTAAACTCAGGTACAACCACAGGTATAATCATTATAACCGGTATATCCTAGGTTATATAGTTATACCTACTATTTTCTGGTCAAAAGGAAGGCCTTTTTAGATCTTATAATTTATTTTAATAAATTCATTTTGATTGCCAAGGTGCCCATGGCAGCGTCAAATTATTTTTATTAGCAAAATGCGCCTTTGAAGTCTGGAACTTCAGCTGCCTATCGCTTTCAAAAGTTACAGGTGACGACGTCAACCTTAAAAAGACGCCAGGTGTTGCACGCGGCGGTTTGACGTGATGCGATGGAATGCGAGGCGATGCGTTCCGGAGGGCGGCGGAGACGCGCTTGCCAGGACCAGAGACGCAGTGAGGAAGACTTCGTTACTGCTTCGTCGCCCCCCGACCAAACGGTCACGCCCGCGGCATGACATCCCAGCTGGGACTAATGACATCACCGACCGCCAACGGGGCTGAGAACCGGCCCACTGCCGGCCGATAAAGGCGCCCTGTTATTGTTGGACTCCGAGCTGCAACGGTCGAGTCACGTCTATTCCCAGCCACCGCTAGGCCAACGCAAAAGAAAGCAGCTCCTTTTATGGTAAATCTTGCCGACTGTAATGTACAGTACGGAAAGACTAAAAATACAGTTATGGGCAAACCCACAGCTCCAGAACGAACCCAAACAAGAACGACCTCAAGCAAAATTCCCCAAAGATGTAGGGCAAAATTCTTTAAACTGCATGCCAGACAACTACACGACTCTTACGTAACTAAAGCGCGTACCATTATCTACCCTTGAGATTCTCAGAGAATATGCTTTAGAACGGATACTATAATGCCTGAAATCATAATAAACATCAACAATAAAACACACATTATGTGAATACACGTGACTGTTTAAAAAATATATATTTTTTTAAATCAGAAAAGATTAGTCAAGATTCTGGAACGTACCGCCTCCGTTTCTGTAGCAGAGATAAGGGAATCTCCACACATTGCCCAGGCCCACCGCGTAGCCCACGCTGGTGAGGACGAACTCGATCTGGTTCCCCCAGTTTCCTCTCCGCGAGTTCTCATCTCTCTTCACTGGCTCTCCAGGAACAGCTCCATTCTGCAACGGACGAAGGCGCGTCAGGGCAGGCCCAGTACACCACTCGATCAGGCATAATGGACCCACAGACACACACATTACGCTCTACGGGCAGGACTCCATTAAACTAAACACTACATAAATTACTTTGGCTTATGTTTTCACGCATACACACACACACACACACACGCACACACACACATACGATAAATCATCAGAACCAGTAATTATCAAATGCATTACTGATCAGTCAGGTGGTTAGCGATAGCGTAAAACGTTCAGATTTATTCCCAGCGAACAGAAGCAGAGGAATGAGGTACAACTGCTCATTCAGAATGAAAGGTGGCGGTTTTTACAATCCCGTTTCCCTCAGCCACTTCCCATGATGCTCCAGTAAAATTCAGCTGCTGGAGTCACCCAGTCTGGCAGGCTCATCGTGCTCATCGACAAACACTAAGGCCTCAAACTAATGCTGCAGGTCAGTCAAACATTTCTATAACCAAATGTGAGGATGTGATGTTTACATCGAAAAATGTGACGTGCTTTTTCCACACTGTGCCAATGAGATGAACCCTCAGTCCAAGCAGTACTTTACTGCACTGGTGACAGAGATGCTGCTTGAAACTTCCCTTAAAAAAATAAATAAATAAAAAATGAAAAATGAACTGAAAGTTTGTAAACCTTATAACTCAACAAGATATGACAAAATAATCTATGAGCAGTCAGATCGCAATGGGAAAGGAGAGCCCACAGGAAAGTGCACCCAGAGATTCAAATTATTATTAAAACAACATTTGCCAAAAAGACTTGTCCTGATATTTAATAAAAACGCTTCGACCAATCAGCACTCGTCCATTTGCATGCGAGACCTCTGGAGCTGAGGTGAAGGCCATCCAGGCGCGACTGATGTGAACTGAAATCACAGCTGAAAGCACAAAATAAACATTTGGCACCACGTCCCAGATTTTAGCTCACCCTCTCCATCTGCTCGCCTCAGACGGTCCTCATTCTGACCTTTACTAAAACGTTGGGAAATGGCAGACGAGAGTTTGTGAAACTCTCTTTTGAACCAGCGGAGCAAGGAGCACGTGTTGATCTGAGCTGAGGGGACAATCGATTTAATTAGCGATCTACTGTGCGTCTTTCATAATTCATAGCGACATTGAATGGATTCCATGGACTATTATAATGCAAAACGCTTTTATTAAATGCCGGTGGCTCTTGCGTAATAACCGCAGTTGCGTGGAATAGGAGCAAAACAAGTTTGGCTGAACGTGCCGGCAGTCTTTGAAAGTTAGAAAGGAAAAACTGCACCTTGAGGGTAGGTATTTTCAAAAACAAAAAAAAAACAAAAAAACAAAAAAAAAACGGGTCAAATGAGTTTAGGTTGTCGTGGCACTAAATTTGGCCTGGAGTGCCCCGTACACATGGCCTCCTATATACACACAAACACACACACACAAATACGCACAAACACACACACCTACAACCACAGAAACACACACGCACACACACAGATGTGCACACGCGCGCACAGACGCACACACACACGCACACGCACACGCACACACAGAATCTGTGATTCCCTGGGCCAATCCACACAGAAGGTCAGCAGCAGACACAGGCGAACGGATGGCTGTGCTCATCAGGAAAAAATCACAAAGCGCAAACTAAAGCATGTATTTGTGTCTGCTGCGGCCCAGATTTGCTCTTTGCGTTTCAGTATGTAAGTACGTATGTTCAAATTGCCCGATTTCAAAGCAAAGCATCTTCTCAAAAATAATGGTGCGAATGAAGTTTTAACAGTATGACATGTAACATTAAATGAAACACTCTCAAGTCAACTCAAAATTAGCCCAACTCAAAATATGACTGAATTTTTTTTTCAGATATTCGGTGCTCAGCACGTCTAATTCTCAACCTTGAAATGCCCAACTATCTGTAACCGCAGACCCAGTCAAGCGTGAACCCCGCTGCCAATCCCAGAGTGCAGACAACCGTGGCTCAACATGGAAGCACGTGGTGTTCTGCCAGATGTTCGTGCAGAGCAGAGCCAGAGAAAGACCTTTCATATGCGGAATTTTAACATGCAGTCAAAGGGGGCGCCCGATTGGCCAGCGTGGAACACTAGAAACCGGACCGTTGACCGACTGAACCCTCCCCGTAACCTGGGTGACCCGACAGCCAATCACGTGACCCTAACGAAGCTACTGTGACACACTGGTACGGATCCGGTCCGTACGGCTCATCCCTGCACCACAGCACGGTGCCCCGTCCGAATGAGCCAAGCAGGAGTCTAAAGACTCTACGTTTAACAGTCAGTGACATGGCATCCACTGCCACAGCCTCTGCCGAGGGTCCACACCGGTGAGGAACCAGCCTCTCGGTGCAGAGGCTCCTCCCATTACATTCTGACTGACAGGAATCGGCCAAAATAAGGAACGCCTGCTCTGCAGCACCTCGGCTGCGCAGATGAGAAACGGTAGGCACGTAATGAGTATGCGCAGCACTGCGCAGCTCTGCGCAGGTCTGCGCAGCGTGCGTGACATGCGTGTGTCCCGTGGCCCCCGTGCCAACCTGTGAGCCAACGTGCCTGCCAGGCTCTGATGTAGCAGGTGGGTGGCCTCAGAACCAGTGTGGGTCCCGCACAAGAGCCTGGGCCTGCCAAGGGCACTGGCATCTTCCAGAAACGCAGGAATGTACCGTGATGTCTGTGCCACAAGGTCTTCATGACCTCCACGGAGGACAACGTGGGAGAAATCCCCAAAATCCTGAGCAAGAATGAGACTAGAACCTGGCAACTAAACAATGGTCCCTTTGTATGTAAAAACAAAACTATTGAAGGGTTTAATTTATGTGTCACTTGGTAAATAAACCAAGCTCCGGAGTACTCCGGAATAACAAACATGTCAAGTGTGCATACATAAACACTGCTTTATAACTGAGCTTAAAAAAACAACCAAAAAAAATCACCAGAATCCACGGGACACCAAAACCACAATATTTTCTAACTAAGCCTGCTTTGTGTTGCTGTGGATATTTTTATTTTTGGAAGCTGCTGTTGATCTGTGACTACGGAACTCGGTGCAGCAGAACATCGTCAGTTTCTAATTGACTCCTAATCACCATGACTCAAGCTTTTTTGCATGCGTACCCCATAAATGATCTTGCTCTGCTGCTCCGCCTGCCGCCGCCCCCCCCTTGTCTCCCGGCACCTCTGGCCCCGCCTCCTACGCCCAGGTGTTTTGGGCTTCGGTGTCCGCATGACGGAGCTCTCTGGCTGGCTCCGGCGCGGCCCGATCGGGTCAGAGCGTGCCCAGCTGGGCCCGTCCCGCGCTTACATAAGCCCTGCACATGCGCCCCCGCCCCTCCCAGGGCCCGAATCAGCCTCCAGAACCAGCCTCCCTGCGCTCGGGCTGACGGGGAGGGGCTGGGGGCAGACAGCTAAACGCCCCCGACCCCCACCCCCCCTTCCTGCCCGCCTCGCACAGGTGCACCCGTGGAGGGAGGGGGGGCAGAAGTCGAAATGCCTGGAGTACCACAGAGGATTTACAAGGTGAGCTGTCAGACAAGGGCAGTGTGTGTGTGTGTGTGTGTGTGCTTATCATGTTTGTATATGTTCGGGTATGTGTTTGTGCATGTGTGTGTATGCATTTGTGCGTGTGTGTGCGTGTTTGTATGTGTGTGTGTATGTGTTTGTGCATGTGTGTGTGTGTTTGTATGTGTGTGTGTGTTTGTGCATGTGTGTTTGTATGTGTGTGTGTGTTTGTGTGTGCGTGCGCATGTGTGTATGCATGCACACACAGCAATCTGCATTCTGCACCCCGGTGCTAAGAACAGGATGAGTGAAGCTGTTCAAATATTAGCTCAGGTAAGGCCTAGGTGGCTGGCCCACACTCAAATGGGTCATCACAAATATCGGTCATCCGTGATTTCAGCCTTTCAGAGGGGAAGCTGCTGCTTGTTCATGTAGGTGAGCTTCACACTGCCATTGCTGATGCACACAGCACAAGGACTGGAGCGTTACACAGAAATATAGCGACTAGAGTGTAACAGATGTTACTACAAGCATGGAAATGCACTGACTGAAGTGTAACAGGCGCTGTTACATTAAGCACAGAAACGTAATGACTGAATTTTAACAGGAGCTGTTACAATAAGCACAGAAATACAAGGAATGCGGATAAGATAGGAATTTCCCCTTTCGGCTCACATTCCTACTAAAATCTCATACAGACGACACTGACAAATAACACCTCATAACAGAGATATGCCACTTGCTATTATGGCGGGGAAGACATTTTGTTACTCACAACAAAGTTAAAAGTCTTTAAACAGGTGATATGGATTTCATCCTGTGAATGTGAGAATGCAACCAAACATGCAATATGCAACACTACAGTTCATTAAATGTCTAAATTCAGAATGTTGAAAATACAGTTCTTAGGGCAGCATATGGCGTATACTGTAGCACAATAAACATATTTCTACAAAGCGACGGTCTAAATATTTCACAAGACCGACCCTCTCAGATACACAAAAGCTCATTAGAAACGCGCACTGGCACATCGTGTTAAGAACTGCTTGAGGGTACAGCTGTTTAACAGGGACGCGATGACCGGCAAATTCACGAGCCATTGCTCCGTTTTCAGGGCAGACGATGTGAGCCATTGTTCCGGTTTTAAGAGCTCGTACTCATCGAAACAGCGGAGAGGATGCGCATTGTCATCGCAGGCACTTGACGCGCTTTTGGAAGAAAACTGGCATCGCCTCAACTGGCAAAGCTTTGAAATTTCACCCACTTGCTGTCATCCGCAGCATTATTCAGTGTCTGAATTATTGTAGGAGGGAGCCGAGCCAGCTGTGGGGAAACAAAAATGTCAAGACGGTCCAAGTGAAGGACGTGGCTTAAAGCACGGCTAAGATATGATTTCGATATTAAGATTAGATTTATGGTTTTAAAAATGCACGTAAAAATTCAAACGCGTGTCAAAATTCTGAATTGCGCAATAAGCGATGTGGTCGCTTCTTGTAAAATGTTAAAAGGTGTTCTCATCACAGGCAAGTTTGTAATCTATGGTGGCGCCAAAGTTCTGGTATTGACATTCAAGGATTTCTGTATTTCCTGCATCTATGAGTCATGTATTATTTAGTCACACAAATCCCATTAGTCACATTTTAAATGAAGGACTTATTCTGTTGTATGTCTTGGGCGTGCAAGCAGAACACCCTTCTCTGCCTGTCCTTGTCACCATCAATCAAGCCAATCAGAGCAGTTTGGTGATGGTGACACACCATTCAACCCCATCCCACGTCCCAGGGGTGCTGTGTTTGTAGTTGAGACGGCATTGGACTGAATACCTCCTGGCATGCCGTGTCCTTTCTGCAAGATGACATTGTGTTTGCTGTACGGTACGTCCCAATGTTAAAGCATGTCAAAAGGTTACAGAAAACAACAAATATTCCTCTGGCAAATGAGGTGAATGACGGTGTTTGCAGATACTGTGAGGCTGAATGATAAGAACCCCTTCCTGTTCAAATATTTGTGTGTGTGTGTGTGTGTGTGCGTGTATGTACGTGAGTGTGTGTGTGTGTGTGTGTGTGTGAGACAGAGAGAGAGAGAGACCTAGCAAATGATGTAAGAGGATGAACGCGTGCCAATTTTAGCGAAACAAAGTCGTGACAAAAACTGGTCAACATTTTTCCAAAATTGGTAATGCTGGTCCAAGTACTGCAGGGACATTTTTCTTCATCCGACACAGATATTCACTATCGAATGTAATTGTCGTGCACTTTCATTTCTGCAGTTGACCATCATTATGAATGTTTTGACTAGTAACCTCTCACTTGCAGAAAATCCATCCTCATTCAGGAACTGATGATTTTAAAAATGTAAGCAGGTACAACAGGGTAGGCTGGGCAATCTGTTGCACATGCCATTCTCGACCCCAGTGGAAAAGACTCAGTTTAACTAGAAGCTTAAAGAGGTTCAAACGATGATTTTTTTTGTGTGCAAATATTGTTTTTGCATCAACGTGCAGGTATGAAAACTCTTGAGCAAAACCACTGACCAGCCTGCATTTGTTTACACATGAGCCCAACATGTGCTTATGTGTTTATTTTTGTTTACATACAGTATGAGCTGGACTCTGGCTGATAAATCATGTCGACCAGTGGCTCGCTCATAAGAGCCTGTCTCCACGGCAATGCGCTATCGCTACGTTCCACATTCCTGATGAGTCCACCTGTCAGCATTCTCCCCTGGGGAATCTGGAGATCTTAAATGTGCCTATAATTAGGAGGTAGACAGCAAACGCTAGCATTTTTTAACGCAAGCTGAGCATTCCCGTCGGCTTAAAAATAACTCTGCACTTCAGACAAAACAAATCTTGCGCGATGACAGAATATTTATGGCAATTAACCACCGTAAACAAGTGACTCCTTTTAACATGGCACTTATGGTTCAACTCTAGCCCACCCTTGCACATTGTAATGGCTTGTTTTAATATAAAGTATTTTCAAGTCTCGCCTCACTTACAGCCTTAACTCCATGACCCATAGATTGTCCTCTTCCGGTATACGGATGGAAAACCAGCACATTTGGAAGCAAGGGCCTGCTAGAACGAGGGTACAGCGGGTGTTGAATTTGTGTTCAGTCCTTTGCGTGCATCTTTCTAATCTGACTGACCAGAATGTGCCAACGTAAAAGGGAACAGTGGGGATGGGACAAACAAAAAGGGAAACGTGTCATTTTGATGGGGAGCTGCACCCTCAACGCTCCGCAAGTCTGTAAGCTTCAGCCCGCATAAAAAAAAAAATGTGTGTGCACCTGTAAAAATTTTTTCTTTCTTCAGGGAGAGGGGAAAAAGAGGAGACACTGATTGGTTGCTCGGTCGCTCTTTAAATCGCTTAAACCCCAACCCTAACTGTTCGCACACGCACTGGATCTGGCCCAAGAATGACACCTTTTCATGCACGTTTTCAGGTTGTTGTGCACTGCAGGGTCTCAAGAGGAGGTATGCCAACTTGATAGCAGGAGCAAAAAAAAATTAAGATTGACTCAGCAAAGTGGAATTGCTAAATCCTGAGAAAAGGACAATAATAAAAAAATTTAATAAAAAAAACATCATTTGAACTAACGTGCATGTGGATTAAAACAAAGTGCAGTTTTGATGTGGTTTTAGCTTATCTGGCGCTAGCAATATGCGCTACTCACTCGGCGAAGCTGAGCACAGCTGAACATGTGCACGCACGCACACACGCCAGCGCTCGCACGTAACAACAGCCCATGTTCTTGCCCTTTTAACTTATAAGAGCTAAGAGCACATTCTGCGACACTCAATCAGTTAATCCCTCTGAAAGGTCAGGATTTATTCTTTTAAAAAAGTATATTATCCTTGCATATAAACAATCAAGATGTCCAGCTACAAAACTTGGTCCAGTGATACACCCCCGTCAGTACTTATTGGAGTTGGAAACCCCACATGGGCACACCTAATTTGTCAAAACATCATTCAAGATACAGGAATCAAATGCAGTGCAATAATAAGCAGAATCTCTCAAAAATATAATATTTCACAGAAATGTATCTTTCAATATATATTGCAGATCTGAAATCTGTATATTTTCCAATATATTTTTTTCCAATATCATGCAATATATTCCATTTCTGGTTGGATAGGGTGGAGTTTCAGTTGGCAGCATATTCCTTAAAGCCAAAGAGAAGTCTGGATTGGATGCTGAATGCTTCTTGGAGGACGCTGATAGTACCACAAACTGTCCTAAACTTGGAGGGTATTGCAGTTTATTTATTTATTTATTTAACCTTATTTATTTGCAGTGACAAAACAACCTTAATGTAACTGACCAATCCAGACTGGGGAATAAAAAAGGCATCATGAAAACAGATTATGGAAAATAGGATGCATCCTTGAAAACATATCATCAAACTGATATTTGGAAATATATAAATTGTTAATCTGCCAATTCTGATCAATTAATTAATAAAGCACATTGAAAGTAATTTTTAAATCACTATACAGGGCAACATGGTAGAGATGTTAAAGGGAAAGCCAGAATTCCACCACTCTGAATCTTGGTAGGGCTTCAATTTTGAATTACACACACATCCAGACTGTTCTTATTTAGGTTACTCAAAACTGATTTCAAGTCGACATAAAATGAATACCGTATATAAATAATAAGAGAAAGTGTCAACTACTTAAGTGCAGTCACTTAAAGGTGGTTAAATCCAGGCTACACACAGGGGGCAGAATGTGAGAGATTCTTCTGTCCCCAGCTGCTGGCTCCTAAGATTTCACAGTCAGCTGGGCTCATCTTAACGCCCCGGGTCAACTGATCCTGTCTGTGTAAGCACACTTCTAAAGAGGAGGCCACAGGCAGCCCCCGTAACCCTCCCCCTCCCCCTCCCCGCCTCATCCACACAGGTGAGGGGACAGGTGAAGGGGTCCAGCGGACCACCGCCGCACCGGGACGGGACGGGACGGGACGGGACGTGGGTCATCTGACTTTTCAAACCCCCGCTCCAGAATGCGCACCGCCCGACGGCATCTCGCCGCGAAGCTCCGAAAATAAACAGAACCAACAGTGGGGGGGGGCACTGACAGCGGGAATGTGGGGGCTTCGAGACACCTGTCTAAACACGGGGTCGAGGGGGCCGCTGTCGAAAAAGATGTGACCTCTCACTCTCCTCTGCCCTCGAGTGACTCAGAAAGGGGGCGGGGGGGGGCCGGGGGGGGGCGGTTGGGTTCAGTTTCTCCCCTCTTCCACCTCTGTTTCACATGACTCCATAAGGTGAAGGCACTGCATAATACAGTCAATACTGGCTCAGCACATTCACTGCTGTGACTCAGAGGGCTAGCCCGGGTGACTACTGAAGCCGTGTCCGATGCTAACGGGGATACAAGGGAGTTACGATGGGAGTCAGCGAGGGGCCAAGCTCCCGGTGTCACGGACACACACACACACACACACACGCACACACACACACACTCACACACACGCACACGCACACGCACGCACACACACACACACACACGCACACACACGCACACACACACACACACACACACGCACACACACACACGCACACACACGGCAGATTATCCCCATCGGAGGAGTCGTCGTCGTGATCGCCCGTAGCTAAGCCGGTGATTAAATATCACTGTGAGAAGGGCCGGCCGTAAACAAGGTAGCGTAAGGTCTGAGTTCCGCCCAACTGCGATAAAATGAACCCCCGTCCTCCCCGCCCTCAAAGGCGCCATTATCGAGCCCTGCTGAGGTGAAAGTAATCTCGCTAAAGAGGAAGCGCGCTGGCTTCTGACCCCGCTAGCGGGAGGCCGCGTTCCCGCGCATCTCATTGGGCCCGTCCAATCACCGGCGAGCGCGCTGAATACCCAGCCCGCATGCTTGATTAATTAAGTGCAATAGTGAATTTTGTTTCGCCAAGACGCCGAAGACTCGGGACGAGGCGAAGCCGAGGGAGGTGCCGTACCGCCCCTCACCCCCCCCCCCCCCACCCCAACGCCCCCAACGCCCCCCCAAGAGCAGGGTCAGCTACAGGTTACGTCACTCAATCAAATCTTCAGTGTTAGTTTCCCAAAAAAGAAAACACCCTCTGTTCAAAGTAATTGCTTTTGAATTGAATTGTCATTTGTGAAAAGTCATTTGTTACAATTTAGGATTTTTTTAAACATGTCCAAATTGTCCAAAAATGTTAAATATTACCCTCCCCAGAGAATTAGGCTTCAAAATATAAATTTATCTTTTATTTTTATAAATACATAACAGATTCATATTGGAACTAACAACAAAAAAAACAAACAAAAAAAACAACTTCAACAACATACTCAATACACTCAACACATGACAGTTGTCACGTACTCTAAAACAAGCCGACACTCACAATGACAAAACACGATGTTTCGAGAAGCTCACCATAAAAATAACGGTCAGCTGCATCAAAAGCGGTTAGTAAAAATGAGGTTCGACGATCACACCGATACAAATTTAAAAACGCAATCGCCGCGCGCCAACGTGACCACGGATTCCCATGGCAACGGCCAGCTTGCGCCACCGCTCGCCGCGTTCGTACGTCGAGGCCGTCCCCTTACCTTCGAGTTGTCCATTGTTTCGGGCACCGGAGGGCTAACGCGCATTCATGCAGGAGCATCTGCTCGCAGCCTGGCTGAGGACGGGACACTGGGAACACTGAACAGAAGCGGACAGCGACCCACACTGCCTGTTCCCTTAACTCAGAGAAGGGGGGACGGGGGGGGGGGGGGGGGGGGGGGGAGGAGGGGGGGGGGACGGGGGGGGGGGGGTGTTTGGGGGGTGTGGTTTCCACGGCTCACAATAGCCCAGTGCCGGGCAAGAAGGACGGCGCAGCTCGACAGAGGCTTCAGCCCGCTGCGCTGGAAAAACAAGCCGCGCAGGAGGAGGAAGGGCCGGGGGGGGGGGGGGGGGGGGCGGTGCATGCGCGGTGAGAGACCGACCGCAGACGTCTCCAGCAGGGGCCCCCTTTCCAGGCTCCCGCCCAAACCCCCGTGCCCTCGCTCTGTGGCCCCTCATGGCAGCTGTGAGATCAAACACACTCGCGGAGCAGAACACACTCCTTTCGGAACACCTCAGCCACAAATCTGCGACAAGCACCACGAGGGGTTCGGCCAGAACTGCGCACCGCTACACTGCCATACGCTGCACCGCAAAAGCAAAAGCAAACACAAGAAATAAAGATCTACTTAATATTATCTAAATTTGCAGACCTAAAAGACAGTTAACCCCAGTTAATGATCAAAGCCAAGACGTTTAATGGCAGCACATCTGGTTACGGCGGTATCTGTATAGAGTAACAGAACTGTGTGCAGATACGCGCGGCTCTTTAAAAAAAAATTATAATAAAATTTTTTTTTTTTTTTTTAAACGGGCGGCCAGGCCGAACAGGAGCAGGGCGCAGGTTCAGAGCGCAGGAGAAGAGCGCAGGCTCAGAGCGCAGGTTCAGAGCGGTCCGCTCGGAGGAGGGGGCCGCCGGCCGGCACAGATTCGGCGCACGCGGCTGGGGCCTGGCGCCGCTGACTGCTCGTTTGACCGGATCATTCGATTAGCGCTGAGCATGGGCGTGAAGTGACGTGGGAGACAAGCCCGGGGTGCTGCGGGCCGGCGCAAGCTGTTCACCTGTCTCTCTCCCTCTCTCTCTCTCCCTCCCTCTCTCTCTCTCTTTGTTAACCCCCCACCCGCCCGCCCCACTCCCCATGCTGTGCTGGACTCTAATTAATGGATAATGGATGGTTCCTTGGGACAATTAACAGTGCACTAACAACTCCACGTGAGGAGGAAGATCTTTCCTTGTTCACTCCACAGCTGAAGTCCCACTGCCTCATAATGGCCCCAGGCTGTTTCCTGGGAAAATGTTAACCTAGATTTTTTCCCCCCTTTGTATGATACAACTTTTTTGACGCCCTTTGCCATTTTTCTCTAATTATCTGGAAATTCCGGTTGCAGTCAGCAGTGCTCATTCCTGGAATATCTGCAATCAATTCAGGAGGAAAGCCAACACTCTCCTCATCAGCTGTCAAGTACTGCTTCTTTACACACCTCAGTTTGGCTTATCAACCAGCAGGGGTCGCCAGTGAGCGTTGAGACGCTGTCATGCCAGCACGCTGATACCCTCTGCTCCTGGGGCCAGGCTAGCACCGATAATGCATTGCCCTGCATGGATGCTGCCCAGGTTACATGCCAGACCGTGGGTACCATCCGTGAATCTGAAGTTCTGAACAGTGTCTTACCAGGATGAAACACGCAGAAGCCCCTTAATAACTATTGTAGAGAATGTCTTTATCACGATAGGACAGTGCAAGTACAGAACGTAGACCTGATTCCCAAATGAGCTTAAGATGTGTTGCCCTGTAAATAAAGCATTTTGAATACATGGGCTCTTTTAAAGAATATCAGGAATATATAATGAGACTGGAGTAGGCCTTTGCTCAACTAGGAAGAGAATGAAGCCATACAATTCAAGCAGTGTGATTTCAATGACATAAAAACTTCAAAGCTAATAAGGGTAAGGCAGAACAAGGGAGGCTTACTTGTGATATAATTAAAAGAACGGAGGGCAAAAAGGTCACTTCCAATTATGTAACCGCCTGGTTATGAACATGAGGATTTCAAAATGCACACTGTGGTCCATGGCCATGCTTCACAAAGGCAAAATATTTTTCCTCAAGGACGTAAAAGAGTAGCTCGGATAGGAGGATATGTAGAGCATTGTGGAGAAATTCTGCATACATCTATATCTTGACATAATTGGTACTCGTAAACAAAAGCTTAGCGATCCTCGAATCCATGTACCTAGACATAGTTATTGCATGCTAACCAACATTTTAGCTACAAGCAAGCTAGACCCAGCGTGCTGTGTATTTCTGTTTGTTCCGTCTTACAGAGAGGAGTCAAACTCCAAGTGCAAGGGCAATGGTGTGAGATGGCAGTCACTGGCAGCAGCTCGAAAAATTAGCAGGGCAGGAGTCCGCAGAAACATTCATAACAATCGCAAGTCTCCAAACCAGTTTGTTTCCCAAAAAACTCAGACGTCACTCCACACAGGAAGCTCAGCCGCATTGACGCAGATCCTCAGAACGCTCCTCTGCCTCCTGATGATGCCAAGGGCTGTGCAAACCCAACTGCCAGTCATCCACCAAGGTCACCAGCCAACGCAAACAGAGCGGTGCAAAAAAAAACCCCGCCAATCCCTTTACCTCTCCCACACCCACGTCACCGTTAACATGTGCGTCAAACGCTGCCGCCATTTGCCTCTGACGCAGGTTCATGACTGCATGCTTAGCTTTGCGGGTCAGACCATATGTTAAGCCTCGCCCCGGCCTTCAGGGTTTCGTGGCATACTTTGACCGGTAAAATCCGCAATTTTACAACCGCTTTTTACATTTGAAAAAAAAAAAAAAAAAAAAAGGCAGCGCTTGGACCGACCGCAACCGTCGGCCATTTTTAAGGGGTACGCGCGCGCACGGTGAAATAGAGGCAGAGCGCGGCCATTAAAGCAGGCTGTGCAAACTCATACAGCGTCTGAAGTACCTACGGCGGCCAAGCACTTTACACAAGACTAGCAGGAAACATCAATTTCTGAGACCAATTAGTGCGTTAAATGGCGCCGCTGCAGTAAAGCTGCCACCGCTGACTGGGCGCATTTACCGTCTCCCCCTGCCCGCGAGGCAGCGCGCTAACTAACGGCTAATCAATCCAGGGCCGCCGCCCGGCTGAGCACCCCCACTCCACAAACCGCTTCCGACCCATAAACCCTCTGATTAAAACTGGCTCAGCGCGCGATTTCCTCTTCTACAGGGAGACAACGGCACAAAAGACCAGCAGTGTCCCGAAAACGTCTTGGAAAGTGCTTACTTGGAAATAGAAAAAAATTATTATATATAATTATATAATTATAATAAAAAGGAACCTGAATCCTACGAAGAGTGCAAGGTATTACATTTTTCGTTTAATCTTCAACGCTCCAATAATTTCATCAAGTGTTTAAAAGATGGAGGAGATAACTAAAGAGAAAAATAAATGTATTCATTATTAAGGTCTACATGCTCAAATTCACACCATATCTGCTGTGCTTGGAAAAGGCCAATGGTGGGGACGGGTGGGAGTTTGTGGAGGTGTTCTTACCTGGGGCGGGCTTACAAACTAAAGCTTTGCACAGTTTAATTGAGCCCTGTAACATCCGTTGATACAAAAAATTTTGTATTTTTTGTTTTTTTGGAAAAGATTGAATGGAGGCCCTACCCACTGAGTCAGTGAGCAGAGTCTGCTCAGTCAAACAGCCCAGGAGGCCAGCACGGTATGGAACACAGGAAAGCACTGTGACTCGATGCCTCCCAGCACCCATATGGTTCAGCCTTACACTACAACCCCCCCCCCCCCTCCACTCCCACACTCTCCCTTACATAACCTTCAGTTAACACGTAAACAGTCTGTCCTAAAAGCAACTGTCCCGCTGTGGGGACCACCTGCCGCCGACCCCCCATTTAGTGCACTCAAAATCAGCGAAAAGGGGGGGGGGGGGGGACAAACTGCAGAAACCTCGTGCTTCATTTTCGTCAATTCTCAAGCAGAGGAAGAATGCAAACAAAAACACGGGACACAGCTGTCTTCAAACGCAACTTTCCATAAATGCCACTTCTCGCTGTCGCTACATACATACTTTTAATACAAAAACAAAAAAACAAGTAAAAATTTATAAACCATCAACACTCAAATCACCTCTTTAATTCAAATAATCTCAAAATGCAGTTTCTTAATGCCTAAATCACCCCCCCCCCCCCAAAAAAAAAAAAAAAAGTTATTGCTTATATGCATTGTATACAAATCATAATGGGTAACTACATTAATGCTTTTATGGGTGACATTCATTGACAAGAAGTACCATATACACAAACTCAAGTGCGCACAGGAATCATCTGTCATCAGTTTGTACAACAGAATATTTACCATGAAGACATTGCAGATATAAATTCTGCAATATCATTAGCCTACAAAGGATATCGTCCAGTGTTCAGGAATTATTACCAAACAGCCTTCCGGCGTCTACCACGGCCTAAAATAAGCTGGTGAATATGCCTAAATATAGTTTAAATAATTTCGGGAAATTATTCTAAGAAAATGTTTATTCACTAATCCTTTCTGTAAACTTCTGTGTCTCTTCATTAAAATACTTTTTAAGAGGGGCTGTGGAAGCAGTAGTGATGAGATGTTTCAGTTCCTTTCAGGCGACAAAAACAAGTCAACTCTCGCATTATTTTTATTAGCTACCACACTTAAAGTCAATTTTAACTTTTCATCACGAATCAAAATACAGTGTATTTAAAATGACTGTGAATGTACACAGAGAGTTTTAAAAATAAGGAAATAACTGGCACTTACACGGCAGAAATATGCTAACAGGTTGGTGTGGCATTTTAAAATAATTTGAAAATGATACATTTAATCTACATTTTAATTACATCTTTAGACGTATTTTCCTGTGGCTAAAGTTCACTTGTAGCTCCTGATACTACACTATGCACGTTTTCAAATGATCTCCATCCAACCTTGGCATCTACTAACTAATAATCCTATTAATGAATAATTAACTAATGCTAATAATGAATAATTAACCACAATAATATATATTTTTAATTGTATGTAGAAGCAGCATCTCTTTGAAGTATGGCACAAATAATTAAATAAGTCAGATCAATCCATAAATCATTTATAAAAAAATAAATACTATCCATACTGTACTGGTCCATAAGCATGTGGCCGCCTCTATAGCAATTTCCCTTAAATGAAAACAATAAAGAGAACGTATTCCCCATAAAACATTCATGAAGGCAATTTCCTTTTGGCGAAGGTCGTCATTTCTGAGAAAACAGATTTGATTGCATTGTCGAATAGAACCATTTTTCTCAAAAAGGTCATCAAAAGCTCCTCACTTACAGCAATGGCATGAATATATATATGACAATATTTATCATTTCATGGGGCATGGGTCAGCCACCCTAAAATTCAAAAGGAAAACATTAATCGTGGAGCGCCCCACGTTCATACCGGTGAAACGCTGTATTCATCTAAACACCTATCGGGTCAACCAAGCAAAACATGCATACGTGGAAACATAACGATATAACAAAACGTTCTCATATTTCCAGCAACGCATTGTAAAGGAATGGAAAGAGATTCACAAGGGCTCTCGAATGGACAAATGTTGCTCAGATCGCTTTCTTTACATTTGGCCAGACCCTGCTGCAGCACACAAGCAATTCAGCTGCATATGCTGCCCCTCTACTCTGGTTAGGGTTTAGTTCTAACGGGCCTTAATTCAAATCTCGGTAACCAAATCATGTAAGCCCCATCAGCTGCTCTTTCAGCGGATCGAAACAAAATCTTTTTTGCGCAATGCAACAGATTTACTTCTACCGTTTTGGATTAAACCGTTCCCCTGAAGCGCGCGCGCTTCTTGATGTAATGCACGAAAAGGAGCCACGCGGGGTTTTTTTTTTTTTTTTTTTACATGACTCCTAATTCCGCTTTTGGAGTGAAAGCCTGTCAGACTCGGTCAGAGGTGCCTGCTGCGTAATTATCATTTCCTCCCGAAGTTCTTATTATTTCAATTACGACTCAAGCATGCTTCCAGTTTGGAAATAGTATCAGACAACTGTATGCCCTCTCACAGCATGACTGGACCGCTGAGATGAGCTAGTGCCCAATTTGTTTCACAAGAAATACAATGAACGAGCTGAACCGAATATTAAACGGCAGGGGTTTCCGAATCCCATTTTAAAAAACGCCGCAGTCGCTTGTTATTACGGTTTTTTTCTGAGAAACGACACATTTCGTGCAGTTCTAATTGTGACAACCCTTTTACAGTGGTTATTCTCGTGCGCGTCGTTTTTTTTAAATTTTTTAAACGGGACCACTCCGCTTGCGATGCACTGCGTAAGCCCGGGCCGTGCTGACTGACTGACAAGCTCTTTCCCTGAAGGGCAACACTGTCAGATGCACCTGTCTCGCTGACTTCCATGGGAGCCTTGTCAGGTAAATCAGTCATTGGTCCTTTCCCAAAGTTCACATCCAGAGCAGGTCAATCAGAATGATTAGGTGTCACATTCACAGACGAAAAAACAACCCTGGGGCCTGGCTTTCTTAAGTGTTCTACATGGGATTCCAGCGGTTTCCCGTCCAACACCCGTCTGCTCACAGACACCAAAGTGCGGCGTTGAATGTCCCCCGAATTGCAATCTACAGAAACCTCAGAATACACTGCCACGGTATTTCATCCAACCGCATCCATTCCACTCTCAGTTAGCGCAAACTAATTACACAGCCGTAAACACAGCTCGCAGATGTGTGGTGAGGAAACGGCAGATATGACGATCTGCAGAACACACTGGCTTCTCAAGCACAACACAGAGAAAACAGATTAACGGCGATAAAGGCCGTGTTGGATGTGCTGTACTTGCAAAAAAAAAAAAAAAAAAAAAAAAAACCCCAAAGCCTGAGCATGCAAACCCGAAGGGCAGCCGGCCGGGGCAGAACGTATTGGTAAACAGCGGGATTATCCGCGAGCTATGACGTACGTTAGTTCTCATGAAACCAATGTTGAACCAGTGCTGCAGATTGTCACTCTGACCACAGTGAGAGCGATTTCTTTTTGTGTGCTGCTCAACAGTCTGTCCTTGACACTTGCTTCATTGTCATCGGTCTAGTGTTTTTTTGGGACAGAAATAACAGCCATATAGCACTTGAAAAGCCCAGAACAATGCTATGAGACTGCCCCTCTTCTTCCACTGACCCTATTAGTGTTTCATATAAAACACACACACACACACACACACAGCCTCATTATGCGACTGGTGAAACCTTATGCCCAGTGCTCAACTTAACGAGTATGTGAGCCTACTTAACCATAAGGAACACGAGAAGTTTGAGACCACGTCAAGGAAAGTCTAAAACCGAACGATAATTTGAAGAAATATTTCTCGAGTGAACGTACCATTCTTTTCACTTTTCAGTAACAGGCTGACGCACCTGAAAAGCTGAATACACACACACACACACACACACACACACACAAATCTAACATACAAACAACATTCAGCTACATTTCTAAATGCCGAAAGCTTAGGTTTTTTTTACCTACCGCAAGCAACCCCATTTTTCTTCTTCATAGATCTAAGGAAAGCTCAGGTGGTACGCTTCTAATGAGTGATATGGTCTCTTTACAGGCACCGCTCTACTGCAAGCTCCCTCTGCTTTGACACCAGCCGACCGAAGGATGCCACAGGGCTTGGCTCTCCACATAAATCCGTGGGGGGACAGGGTGCCATAACGGAAATCTATATATTTTAATGTAAACAAATCTTCTTTCGAATTGTTTAACTTGACAAGTCCCGAGGCCAGTTAAAAAAAAAAGGAAAATGGGGGGGTGAAAAGGGGGAGGAGGAAAAAAAGAATCATAAATATGAGCCAACCCCCCCCCCCCCCGCCCCCTCTTTTTTGGAAACTTTTTCCCTCTTCTCTGTCTCTCTCTCTCTCTCTCTCTCTCTCACTCACGGTTAGCCGGCCCACTTCCTTAGAAAAGAAACTTTATCGCACACCCCTCTTTCGCCGCCACCACCACCATCACGACCAGAACTTCCCACTGCAATTAGTTAGAAAAACCTTTCAGCTCGGTCACACGCAGGCTGGTTTTTAAAGAGCTATACCCCCCGTCCCACGTGGTCCGGGGGCTATTGAGTCGTCACGGACCCCCTGAATGATCGACGAAAAATAAGGCGGCCCGGACAATGGCGCGTCTTGATTAATTCAATTCTTTCAGGACCCCGCACCGTCGTCCGGGCAGCTCCACACAATCACCGCTTTGATGGTCGGACAAACTCTCTCCCTCTCCCTCATCCGCAAAAAAATCCCCAAAAACTTTTTTGTCACCGACCTTTTTCATCCTCCTCTCAGGCTTTTTTGCAAGTGCAACCCTTGCCTCCACCGCCCCCCCCCCACCACTCCGCACACCCCCCACCACCACCACCCCCCTCCTCTTCCCTTCTTCCTTCCACATAAAAAGACACTTTGGGTAGGGGTGGATCAAACGTGGTAAAGGGAGAAAGATTGGCTCGCACAAAAACTGACCTGTTCGGCAGTGGAGGCTGCATTGGTGTTGGACTCTGACATGATTTGATAGCGCCCGCTGGTTCTCTCCTTTCCACTCCTAGGTCCTTCATTCACACCTTCCCTTTTCGCTTCCGCAGAGAGGAGGGGAGGGGAAAAAGAGAACACCCTCCTTTGGCCCTGGGTTGATTAATGCCTGGATTATTTTCACCTCATTTCATCTGATGGAGTTCTCTCTTTCCTCTCCGCCTCCCTCAGTCATTCAGTATGGAAGCCTCCTCTCTCTCTCTCTCTCTCCCTCACTCTCTTTTTCTCTCTCTCTCTCTCTCACTCACTCTCTCACACACACACACTCACTTGCGCTCTCTCTCTCTCTCTCTCTCCTCCCTCTCTATAACCCTTTTCTGCTCTACTTCAAGATTTCAAGAAAACAGCACCCCCCCCCCTCCCACCACCACCACCACCACCACCAACCACCAAACCTCCCTCCCCCCCTTCCTATTCTAAAACAGACAGGAGAGATCCACAGCCTTTGCCTCTACCTCCACAATGAATGGAGTCCTTGTCACTTGGGCACCTTACTGAATACAGAGCGAGGGGGACTGCTGGTCTGCTGCTTGGAGGGCCGGTGCCAAGCTTGCTTAAGAGATTTAAAGTAGCAAGGAGCCCGGTCTCTGCCTCCACAGAGCTCCCACTTCCTTCTCTGCCTCTACATTTCTTCCCCCCCCCCCCCCCCCCCCCCCCACCCCTGCCCCTCATTTTCAAAGCGGTGGCGCTCGAGACCACCAACGCTCCCCATTCACCAACACTTGACTCTCAAATCCTCGTCCCCCCGGACGCTGCCAACTCCACCCCTAGGTACGGCAGGGGGCGAAGGGAAAAGGATGCGCGCCCCCCCCCTCCCCCGTCTGCCAGCGCGCATCGGTGTGGGACCCCACCCTTCTCACGGCTGCAAGTCCATTGGCCGTCTACTACGTTCCACGGAGACCCCTATTCTTAGTGCGCGCCACCATCACTAAAAGGACCTCTTGTCACAGAGACACTGCTTGACCAACAGAAACAGACATAAACAAATAAAAATAAATAAATAAATAAAGTTTTACAGATACAGAAGAAAGATCTTATCACAAAAGGGGCTTTTAAAGGGAGCCCAGAGGTGATTGATTCAGGCAGCGGTGTCAAATACGGGCCCCTGGCAGGGGGCCAAATGCGAATTTAATTGTGGCGTGTCACTGTGTTAGATGAATAGACTCGGAGAGTTAATGTGACAAGTTTCAGGAAGCATCAGGCGTATTGATTCCTTTTTTGGGGGATGGAGGGTGTGGGGATGTGGGGGGGGGGGTTGGTGTGAAGAAACCCCACACTTTGTTTGTAATGCAATGCGCATTTTGTCTTAATTGAGGAAGAAAGAGACCAAAAATAGTCTTCACTGATGTACAAATTCATACAAAAAACCAATGTACTGCTGTGTAATGATTATTGATATCAGTTTGTCATGTGTAATCAGTTTGTGAAGATTACTGATATCAGAAACAGTTTAAATGTGCAAATGAAATCTGCAGTCCACCCATTTATTCTATAGCTCTGTACCAGGGGGCTGAGGTTTAAGTACAAAAACATTATAAAAACTGTTCAAAGTTTTAACCCAGCTTAAGCAGAAAGTAAGTATGTGTACCTTACAAGTATAATCACTCTTGTAAGGATACCATGTCACAGTATGGAATTTTGATGGCCAGATGCAATTTCATTACATATTCAATGAAGGTGTAACGTTCAAATATATAAAATATAACTACATTTTCTAATAAAAAAACAGTTCTATGGACAATACGCATACTACAAATATAAATTAGGCCCTACAATGTGACTGATTAAGGCTTTTCCCCCAAAAATCCTTCTTTCCTTAAAAATTTACCCTGACATTAGACAAAACAGACATGCATACAAACAGACAGGCACACAGGGTTATCAAACTGCTCTCTGATTTAGGTCGAGTTCATAAATTTATTTTTAAGACTATTTGCACTTCAGGGCATGTGTTATAGAAGTTGTCTTCCATGGCTTGATAGCCAGGGGTATGAGGATTCGCCTCAAGCCCAGCAATGCACCAGGCTGTGACCCCGTAAGTGCAGTAGCACATGGTGACCTCAGCCTCAATGCTTTCAGAGGGCCCGGTCCCCTCATTACATTACATTACATTTATTTGGCAGACGCTTTTACCCAAAGCGACGTACAAAAAGTGCATTTCATGGTCATTGACAACTGCTAAACACAGGTTCAGTAAGATACAATACTTATTTTGTACAGCTATTTCTAGCCAAGAACAGAGTTTAGTTCACACAATGAACGCTATTCAGACCTAACCTCTGCAAAGCCAACTAGGCAGAAGAATAAGCTACAGTATTGGGACAAATACAAATTACCAAGAAGTGCTGGGATGGGGCAACATGTAACAAGTGGGGGGGGGGGATTTAGAGTGAAATATAATGGATGATGGATCCCAGTCAGACTACAGTAGTAAATGAAATGTAGAAGTCATGCCCACACGTGACTGCAATGAGCATTAGGGCTGACGGAGGAGCTGAACTTCCATCTCAGGTAAAATAAGATCATTCCTTTACCGCACAAATATCAAATTGCTGAACTTGCTGGATGGCAGAAGATTCAGCATTCACAAGGAAAGCAAAGCTAAAAAAATAAATCCAGATGCATTGATTGAATTATGCTGACTTAGGCACTGTGGCAAGTTTAAATTTAGCATACAGAATACATACAAGTACCGCACACACATTCTGGATGCAAGCTTTTATGTGCCAAATTGAAAGAACATTTGCTCACCATCACTCAATCACTCACTCACTCAATCACTCGATCGTTATTTTGTGTGACAGCGTTTCCTGTCAGGTTTCACGGGGCTTCGCTGAGGACACTTCCCAAAGTCAAAGTGCTGTGAAGGCTTTTTAAACAGTCTGCTCAGAGATCTGAACAGATCACCTCTCTGCGCACCCTCAGAGCTGCCAGCTGTGGGTAATGTTTGGCTGTTGTCCTCACACCATTCCAGGAGATCAATTTATAAACAAACGGGGCCATCAAACTGGCAACTTTGACAGCCCTTTACAACAGAAAGGACTGCATACTGAACGTCAATTAAACTCTTTCAAAATGAACAGCCACAAAAAAAAAGCTCTTGTTTCAGCTCTCATTAAACCGCCGAGTCTTTCGTATCTGAGTGAGGATCAGCGAAGGCAGCGGTTCTGGGCCGCGGCTGCGAAGGGTCCGTCATTGAGGCGGAGTGACGGCATGCCGCGCCGCGCCCCGCCGGGCCCCGGACGCACCGGCGACAAGGCGGGTCTGACACCGCGAGCCATTTGGGGCCCCTAGAGAGGGGCCGGGAGCCAGTCCCCATTAGTCAGCCACACGGGAGCATGCGCGCGCTCACATAATAGGTCAGATTTAATGAGGATTTTTTTTTTTTTGCGGCGTGGTATTTTGACGGGGGGGAAAACGGGCGGCAGAATGGAGCGCATTGTGAGCGGGGAGCGCGTCGCGCAAAAAAAAAAAAAAGGACACAAAAGCGCATCGCAAAACACAGAGGGATCCGTTTCAAGTTGTCTCCTGGGAGCCACTTCCCCCTAATTGGCCCGTTTGTTTCTGGTGTTTAGGTCCAATTAAGGAACACAGATGCCAATTCTTTAATTGCCTGGGTCTGTTCTAATATTTTTTTTTTGTTTAGTTGTTTTTAATGTTTGTTTGTTTTGTTACAACTGGAGTGAAGTATTTGATGTGTGCTTCTCCTTTCAACCGCAAATCAAGGGCCACAGAAAAGCCCCCTTCCCCTCCCAAGGTGTCTTCCCCGGACAGGCACCGCGAGGGGGCGAAAGAACTCACTGGCAGCCTTAACGGAGGAAGGCAAGTGTGGGGAGGGGGAGGGGGGGGGGATGTAGAGTAAAGGTCAACTCTGACCCCTCCCCCCCCCCGCCCTCTCCCCCTCACCCCCTCCCTGAGGACGGGGTGCTCAGGAATGCGGAGCGGTCCCAGCACATCATAAAACAGCGCTAGCGCTAAGAATATGCACAGGCGGACAGCGGAGACCGCTAACTCGCGCGGCTCTCTGGTTCCACCGGCCGAAAATGGACAGCGAGTACGGCGGTAGTAGGCGGGGGTTTGGAGAGGGGGGGGCGGGGGCGGGGTGGGGGAGAGGGGGTTCAACTGGGACTCAACGGCTTCCAAGGTATTTATGAATGGCCAGCCTGCGGGCCATGAATGAGCTGGCTAACGGCGCTAGGGAAGCCCTGTTGCTATAGAACGCAGCCCTGGCCACGGCCTGAGACCAGGAGAACGGGTGCCAAACAAAGGCGGCCATTTTGTTTTTAAAAACGTGTAGGTGCCGCGTAGCATTGCTGGAGCTGGATTCAATTTTAAGATGAATCTGTGTGCAGGCACAGGAATGTAAAAAGGTTATATTTACTCACATCAGTTACACTTATCTAAAGATACGCCCCTCAAACTCATTGAATGCACAGTTTGCATAACATCTGTTGCACAACCTCATCACCTCATGTCACCTGTAGAGATCACCAGATATATAACCAGGTATTTCTTCTGAAAAAGAGAAGAGGAGGTCAGCAAGATTATTTGTTGAACTTGATATGTTTTTTTTTCTGTCATCATTTCTGCGCATTCATTTTTTCACTACTTGCTTTTGAAGCTTTTGTTCTGTATTCCTCTGTACCAGTCAGGTGACCGAATTCCAAAATAATTTCACAATTATTGAAAGAGAAAGAGATTTTTGCACTTCACAACAACGCCCAGCACGGCAAAGGTTATTCCTTAGAGGAAGGCACGGGCACCTCCTTTGGAAATATTTCATGAGATCTTATCTGGACACGACAGCCGGCAGCCAGTGAACGAGAGCACACAGGTGTAGCGCAGAGCAGAAACAACTTTTCCAAACCTGCTTTGCAGAAGAAAAAAGCGAAAAAAAAGGCCACAGAGGCACAAAACGCTCCCTATGCGGTTTCAAATGAGCTGCCTTAACAAGATCTTTTCCATTCAGGGCACGCCTGCCTCTATTGACAAGCCAAACAAGGGGCTCCAGTGTGGGCTAAATTACTACTGCTGACCAAACATGTCACTTTCACAACGTATTGCCCGCTTTGATGTGCTGTCCGGTTTCCGAGCTTCCACCCTCAGCTGGCAATCTGGAGGAACCCCCACCCCACCCCAACTCACTCTCACACACACACACACACACACACACACACAAACATGCACGTACATGCATGCACACACACATGCACCCACACACACACACACATGCACGCATACACGCACACAAAACTACATACAGTGAATTTAGACAAAATGATCAAGGACAATGTCGATGAACGGTCTGCTCGGCGTGTATAGCCACACAAGAACGTGTCTTCAAGAGATACGAAAGTGTAAAACAGAAAAAACAAAAATTTGAATTCTGCAGGTGACAGGCGAGAGAAATGTCATAAATGTCATGACACTTGACTTTACTTTCCCAAACAGGAAAGTGGCGACAGGTTCCAAATTAGCCCTGGTTTCAGCTCATGCTGAAAATCTAAACCATAGCCATAATACACAATTTTATTTGTGATACACACACAATGAGGTCATTTTGAGGTCCTTGGACTACAGTATGTGCTCCAAGGAGCTCATTTAATCAAGTCACATTGCAAAGTTTCACTGTAACATTACGTCTGCATTGGTTACTCTGAGCCTTAACTGGCAGAACGTCCGTAAAGCGATGTTCAACTGCTACATGTGCAATGCATTATGGGAATGAATTAAAGAATTAAAGAGTCAGCATAGGCAGAGGCTCATCAGGTGTTTGTTGCAGGAAGTAGTAAGTGTCAGAGGAAACACACAAACATGGGCATGCATGCACACATACACACACACACACAAACACACACACGAAAAAAAACAAACACGCTTTCCAAAACACACTGTATATTGTCACAGGATGCAAGTATGAAGAAAGAAGAAAGTTTTGCGTTTTCACACGTTTTTTTTTGTTTGTTTGTTTCCCCCTCCCTCAGAAAAGATACGTTTCAAACTCCCTATTCCCAACCCCACTTCCGGTTGAATTTCGTTGACTGGAAGTTTTCCCAGAACGCTGGGAATGAATCTCGTCCTCTCCCTCGCGTGCCTTTTTGTACCACGGGCTCCGAAGACGGGCCCTTTGAGAGCTTCGCCATGACTGGCCAATCGGTGGCCAGCTGGCAGAGGAAGTGTGCCCTTGGCAACGCTGAAAAGGCTTACAAAAGACAATATCGGTTACGCCACCGCCATAGAGGACCTCTCCTGCAAATGTCGGTAAAACATTTCAGAAACTATTTGGAAAGCCACTTACTTCATAAAAAACATGGAGGCACACAGAGGCAATGAGAGGGGCTGTCTCTGCTCCGAATGCCAGGGCCACTGACAACATTTGATTAGAAAAAATGAAGTTGGATATTTACTTCAAACGGAACACAAATAGAATTTCACTTTCAAGAAGAGGTAGCCCTACGGTAACTACGCCCGGGGGTTGACGTCTTTTAAAATGTCCCACAAGGAAGACATTCCATTATAATGAATTTTTAAAAAATACAACGACTTGTGGTTTTAGAAATCAATCCAATCAAATAGAAATACTCAACAGTTCATAAAATGACTAAATTTGTTCATTTACTTATTCCTGCGGGAACAAGGAGAACTAGTCCACTTGGTGTAATGTAACAGAAGTGACAACGCAGGCCAAGCTACTACAGTGTATCTCACTGCATCCATGTATCTGTCCTTTACAGCAATCGACTTAATAGTTAATCACTCCGCATTAATTTTACACATTACAATTAAAAGGAAATTTAAAATGGTCCTGTCTTTGAATTGCTGTGCCAACCCTGGAGTAAATGTTTTTCTTTTTTTTTTTTAAACCGGCCCGTGGAGGCGGAATTGGAGCATAAT
The DNA here is from genome assembly GCF_013347855.1 of Anguilla anguilla. NCBI lineage: Eukaryota > Metazoa > Chordata > Actinopteri > Anguilliformes > Anguillidae > Anguilla > Anguilla anguilla. The sequence continues at coordinate 8,944,667 of NC_049206.1, read as the reverse complement.
CAAAAAAGGAGGATGTTATGGCTACATCCTTAAACCCAGGCTTCACACAACCGCTTTTTTTTTTTTTTTTTTACGCCAGGAAACAGCGTCCAATTATCAGGAATCGGTTTTTGTTCCATTCCCTTTGTGATGGAAACGAATGCCGAGCGGCTCCAAAGGATCTTTGGACAGCGGAGGAAGACAGACACCGTGACGGGGTCACAGCCCCTCCGCTGCCGCGATTTCGCCGCTTTGTCCCGCCGACAAAAGGGCACATTTATCGAGCGGTGGCACGACAGCGACTTCCTGCGCGCTCCCTCCCTCCCCTCCCTCGCCCCGGCGACGTTTCGACCCGGCCCGCGGAAGCTTCCAGGGACACGGGAACGCCATTTCCAAACGGTTGGGTTAACCTGAAGTTTCCATGTTAATTTCTCCACGCCCCCCCACCCCCCACCACCACTACCCCCCCCCCCCCCCCCCCTCCATAATTTAGCTGGAGGGACCCCAGCTGTTTGCTCTTTTATAAATAGCGTGTAGCGTGGATCCCCTCCAGGGAGAACAGGGCTCGGCAGAGCAACTTGGGCACAAATCGACCCGGAAAAAAGCACACGACGTACACATTTCCACAAACATATGGGACCGTTGCTGGGAGTGAAGGCGAGGTACATGTGACTCCGGTCTGCTTTCACGTGGACCGGACAGCGAGAGAACCAAGGGGAGCCGCGCTCCATTTTCAAGCCGCGAAAAAAATGCTATTAAATTCCCGCTTCGCCTGATACTTGTTTTGGAAATTAAAAGAGCCAAAACATCGGAACAAACAAAAACGCGGTCGCCTACTGAGCTTTCGCTGTTTTCGTCGAGACCATTTGTTAGCGAGGGGAAATTTCAAAGCGTGTTTGTCGGAAAGGTCGGAAAGGGGGGGAAAAAAACAGCCATTTAATAACACGCACAGATGTTGTGGCATTCAAACCTGCGCTGACGTCAACGTCAAGGTCGAAGGCCCCCTTTGTGGACAAATGGAATCAATCCCTTCTGGTTAATGCGGAGGCTCTGTTTGTTTGGTCAACGTAAAGTTCCAGTGAGCTTCAGCGAGGCCACGCTGGGAAACGTGGCCAGTGTTGATGTACACTTCACATTTTCGCAAGAGATCACAGCCCAACGAAACAAACATTTCCCCATAGTTTCCCAAAGCATTACCGCGAAAGCCTAAGCTTTCCACGGCTTCCTGACTTTAGTCAAAAAGGCCTGGGAAAAAAAAAACTATCCTTTTCAAATGTACCCAATTAAAAGTGAATTTTAAAAACAACCTTTAACTGTAACCATTTCTTTTTTTATTTTTTTTTTTCAAAATACATTACAACCAGATTTTAAAAGGTAGGGAAGCGTTTTCCGTTTTGTCCTAGTGAATCCTTTGTAAAAGCACCAAAGTGATAAATAATGGGGGGAGGGGGGCATTCCTGTTGGGGGACCCTGAGAACTGCAGACCCCCCCTTGTCCCATGCCTATATCTGTCATTCACGGGACAAGGGGGAAAGCAGCTTCAGTAAGAGCGCAACAAATTACCTATATATAGGATGAAAAGGACCCGGAGTGACTTTGATTCAGCTCCTAGAAATACCAATTTAAAAAAAAAAAGAACACAGGAATCGCGAAGATTTAGATAGCGGGTCGAGCGGCACTACGCTAATTTTCTTGAAGGCCCATAACTTCAAGAACGAGGAACGGCGGAAAGGCGAAGCTTTTTTGTTTTGTTACTCTTTGCCTTTTTTTTTTGTATGTGGGGACGAGGGGGGGGGGGGTTGGGGGCGAGGGGGTGCCGTTAAATAGAAGGGAGAGGAAGAGAACAGAAAAACGAAATTTTCAGCCTGAGTGGTTCCCCAAAATGAAATCTAAAGGCAGAAACTGAATGGGCCCTTTCGCCGGGGATGTTTTTAAAGGAAGCGCAGCAGTGGACGTGTTTGGCATTTGGTGGCCCTTGTCCTCTCATTGTACCTTCTCCACAGTGGCTGCGTTCTCCCCCGGCCCTCACGCTCCGCTCGGCCGTACAGTCGGAGCGCGAAACACAAACAGAACCCATGTCTGACTGCCCCTCCGGGGCTGAACACATCTGTTCCCATGCCCCCAGAAGGCAGCACGGTTGCGCGGCTACAAAGGCGCGAGCGCTCCAGCTAATTCGAGTGAGTGACTGACAGCTCAATATGTTTCCTTACATAAGTCTTAAAGCGCCACTGACCTAGAGACAGCCTCATGTTCACCCCCCCGCTAGCCTTGACTGCCTGCCTCCACCCCCCCCCCCCGCACTTCCGCGCAAAAAGTGCTGCTTCTTTGCGTTTTACGCACACAGCGCGCACACGTAACGCGCTCGCTTTCCACGCGCGTATTCATACGCCGTCCCTTGACCGTGCTTTCCCGTAACTTTTTCGACGCCGTGACGAATTCCTGAAAGTGGTCGCTATCCTTGGGCTCGCTATCCCTTGTTTACAATTAAACGTCAGCGGGTTAAGCGAGCTACAATTAAGCAAAAGGCGGCCTCCTTTTGACAATTAGCCCACCACAGCTGTTCAGGGGGAAATAATTGATTAAACAAACCCTCCTCTTCTCCTGCTGGGACAGCGTATTCAGGTTTTACAAAACACCATCGACTCACAACAAGCCAAGGAAGCACGTCTTTTGCTGCCTCTTTTTTTTTTTTTTTTTAAAGACTGCCGTTTTTTTTTTCCTGCAGCGACCTAATGATACAACAGCGTACTCTCTCGCAAGAGTTGCGAAGCGAAAGAGTTACAATAAGGTCGATTTAATTTGCAGTTGTACCGTTGATATGCTAGATTAACTGCAGTAACATACAACATAGTTTGCGTAACGTTTTGTGCATTTTTTCCCCAAAAGAACAACGCAAGAAGTAGAAGTGGCTAACATTTTTTAAACTTATTTTCTGACATGCATTCTGACATTTTGTGCCTTTTTCTGGCCTGTCAGCTAAATTCTACAGTTCCCACCTTTAAGGCACAATTCAAGGGGGATTTAACGTTACTGGCAACGGTTCCAATTCCTGCAGGACAGAAACAGTATTCGATCCGATATTTGTTTCCAGTTGCTTCCACTTGACAGAACACCTCAACATGAGCAGCCCATGGGCACAGCACCCTACCGCGTTTAGCGTGGACACACGGTGAAGGGGCGCGCGGGGAGTGGGGGGGGGAAATGTACAACTGCACAACAATATCGAAGAGCTGAGCCATAATTCCATCAGAGCATCTCATCGTCCAAGAATGAACTAGCTACATTAACGCCACAGTCGCTTTTCTGTTATGGTTCCATGCTGTTCCACAGTGGGGAGAAAAGGAAAAACAAGACACCTCGACTTTAGACATTCACTTTGGAGCTGCTCACATACAGGGTACAGGACTTACAGTGTAGAAGCATGAATTAATTCCCCGGATTTAAATGAGCAATAAGAGCCACACCCGTCTAACAACACTCTGAAACAGGCAAGTCTGAAGCAAAAGTAGAACATCCAGAAAAGTAACAGACTGCATCCATAGCAAGTCCCAAGAAGAAAAAGCTTAAAACCATAAAAAAATACCGTAACCTGGACTGGTACGGAAGGTAGGAGTGTTAGGAGAAGGAACAGGAGGTGAACTGAGATGCAGACTGAAGAGCTGTGTCTTCAGACTCAATCTCAAATTCTGCTGTCCTGACCACTGTGGGAAGTTTGTTCCACCCTTGAGGGGCCAGTACAGACAGACGACCCCTCAAACTGACATCATAAGCCAGCTGCTGCATATCCTCCCCCCCCACCCCCCCACAGAAAAATCATAATCAATTGCCGATAAAACAATAAAGTTTCCCTGTGTTCCCAGGCATCAAAAGCGTGCGGTTCCGCAGCGTGAGCCAATCAGCACGGGCCACTTACCGCCATGCTGGCTCTGCTCTGCGAGAGCAACGTCGAGCAGCGTGCTACACGAGGGAGCGCGGCCACCGGGCGTGTGAGCCTACCACAGGCGACGGGCCCGTCCTCCCGCCAAGGCGCCTCCCTTACTGGCCGCGGTTGCCGTGGTCGCCGAGGAGGCGGGCCGTGTTTACCGAAATCCACGGCGAGGAGCGGCGCGGGGGTCAAAGTTTGAGCCGCGAGCTCGGGGGGTGGGGGGGTCACAGCGAGGTAGCCACTTCCAATGGAAGGGCTGAGCTGGTAATTAGCGCAAGTAGCAGATAGTCCACAAGGTTGTAGTGAGGCCCAGAAAGCCATTTTGAAGATAAGCCGTCTCTTTCAGCGAGTTCGGATCGAGGGAAGCCTAGTGTGTCAGCCGCTCGGTGCCGTGGCAACAAGAGCCGTCCATCATGCCCCACGATTGCAATCACTGCTGGGCCTCACCCAGCGTGAATGGCTGACCTTCTCTCCAATGCTGAAAGAGAATATTGATTGGGTGTGCCATTATCAAACGCGAGGATTCCCATTAAGACCTGTTCAGATCTGTCTGTTTTCCAAAGGTTGCAGGGAGGGAAGGTGGGCTCAGCAAAATAAGTTGGAAAAATTTAATAAGTAAAGTCTGAACTTCAACACAATCTAAGGATAAGCCCTTATAAAAAAAAAAGACTAATAGGCCACCATTGACCATATTCATCAGATTTAGCTCTGTGGGAATAATAGAGCCTCTATTATTCCCACAGAACTAAATCTGATTAATTAAATTTTTCCAACTTATTTTGCTCTCCCTACAGTTTCTTAAGTCTTTCATTTTTAAAATTTGTTTCATTTTTTAAATACTTTATAAAAACATTAATAAATGCCGTACTTAAAAAAAAGAAAAAAAAAAAAAGAAGTGTGTGCACGTGGTGTGCGGGGCAATGTCAATGTCAAGTGCTGATGGGAAGCAGAGGAGTCCCAGGGGTCAATATCGTAGCGCGTCGCTGGAAAACAACAGCCCAGACCACAGCCATCTCTCAGCCAATCAGATAAGGGGTGGAAGCCGGGCGAGCAGCTTTTTCTCAGCTTGTTTACTTTTGTGACTTCATGATTTTTTTTTTGTTTTTTTTGTTTTTGCATTCGTCATTCGTAAACTGTCGGATCAAAACAGTGTCGGCACTTCTTATCCATCCACATTCTCCATCAGCAAACCATACAGATTAAGATTAAGCCTTCCCATTGCCTCACTGGAGAACTTTTATTTGGTTTCAAGCGACTGCATACACTGCATACCCAGATAGAAAGCGACTCCGGGCTGGATCTGGGCCGAATCTGGCCCGAAGTCAGCACTGCTGAGCCAGAATCGGTGTCGATCCGGCCCAGAGTCACTTTCTATCTGGGCAATTTTAAGTAAATGTTCATCTTGGCGGGATGGTTAACACAGCAAAGGGCTGAAAGCTTGTCCAGCGTGGTTCAATAAAAATTCTATGACTGGCTTTTGGAGGCTAAATGGGAACCTTCCCATTTGACAATGGCAGACCCAATCAAAATTCTGTCTCAGAATTAGACAAATTCACTTACATTTCAGCCCTATGGTGTTATAAACAACGGCACATAGCGCGGGAGAATTCAGATGTCATGATTAATTATTAATTATTAATGTTATGACTGAGGTAAGGCTGACGATTGTACAGTAATTACAGTACATTTATGGATATATAATTACAGGTCTATAAGATAAATGAATCGTTAGTTCAGAGAGGAAAAAAATGGAATTAAGACTTAAGACTGGAAAAATGTGTCGAAGTCAATTCAATGAATATTCCAAAGACATTTAATCCACATCAAAACGTTACTAAAACAGGCCACTGGAAAAAATAAAAATAATAATAATGAATAAAATGCTAATTTGTTAAAAGATCTGCATTGCTATATTATCCTAAATATATCCACTGTAACGCAGACCAGTGCCCTCCCGCACGTTTCTCTACGACAAGGACGTGATGCGACTGACACGCTCGGTGCTCGGTGCTGGGCTACGGAGGGCGTTCGCTTACGAGACGAGCTTTGAACGCCGCGGCGCGGCGCGAGCGGCGGCAGTGGAGCCAGGGTGCCCACTAGAGCACGTCCCCTTCACCAGCAGGCCTCGGGGCGCCAACGAGCTGCCCGCGGTCGGGAAGTCAAGCGCATTTCCATGCCGTTTAGGTTCGAAGAGGCGCGGCAGAGCGCAGAGGGAGAAATATGAAATTAAAACGGCACAGTCGTTTGGTTTAGTGACTGGGACGGCTGATGCCCGCCTGAGATTCTTTCAAACCGAGAGGCTCGGCCTGCTGCACTTAATGCACTTAACTTCAGCCAGCCCACGTTGCTTTCCTGGCTGTTCTCTTGCCCATGTTCAATACTGCCTACCGCATGGGTGAATCCAGTACAGAGGCAAATAAGAGAGTACGCTGAGGTAACTACGTTAAGCACACATATTACTCACACTTTTTCTTTTTTACAGTTCTCATTTGGGAAACTTTAGCTAAAATATTGCCCATAGGCTTGGTTTGGAGTAGAAAGTCTGGAGTCACACAGATTTTGAGAATGCAAACGTCTCCTGTCTGTCATTTGGGGAAGCTTCGGGCTTTGTGATTTGGAAACTCTGGAAACTCAATGGTATTACAGTAGTTAGAAAATCTCAGATGATTTACAGGAAACCAGTGCAATGATTTACAACCAACGCAGTGGCCTCCTTACCTGGCGAATTACTGAATAGTGTCAATATAATGTTTCAGCAAGATTGAGAGAGCGTTGCGTGTCGACCGAAATGACATCAGCCTCAGCTGACTCTTCAAACAGTACCCCATCCTTACACAGCCCACCGGACAGTCGTGGTTAAGGAGGAGCACCTGCAGTTCTTTAACGACAGGACAAACTGAAGGCAACTGACTGGTGGGTCAAAGGGTGCATGCTCCGATACACACCGCTCACCTAATAACACGCTTGAGTAGACCGCCACCTAAAAACTTCTGCTGCATCTCTTTAAAACGGCTTCATTCGAAACTGTGAATGCAGCCCTCACAGGAGATTCATTTAAAATTCCATTCAAAAGGTAATTCGGGTAACTCCTCAACCACACGGCGAGAAACTGAAATTCAGTCGGGCCCCAAGCCGAAACGGAGGAAGTACCGACCAAAAAAGAAAGTAAGAAAGAAAGAAAGGAAGGAAAAGCTGAGACTCACCAGTATCCCGGCAAACCGTTTCTCCGCCATGGCTCAGCGGCTTTTCCCGCCAGGGGCACCTCTTCCGTGAAGGTTGCGGCGTCCTTCTCTCTCTCTCTCTCTCTCTCTCTCTCTCTCTCTGTCTCGTCCAGTCGATGGGGGGATGCTGGTTGTTGTTGTTGTGGTTGTTGTTGTTGTTGTGGTGGTGGAGCGGCTCGTGTGTGCCTCCCTGGCCCCTCGGTCTGTCCCTCTCTGTGTTGCCGCTCGCCGCCGCTGTGCTGCCGACGAAGCGCCTCTCCTTTGTGCCGAGACTGTGCTAATCCAGGAACTTTTGTGCACTCTAAAGAGGACATGTGACAGCGGGACGGGGGACACAGGGGTTTTTGGGGAAATGGTGGGGAGAAGCGGGGTGGGGGGGGGGGGGGGGTAGAGATGTCCCAGTCATGTGGTTATAAAACTTTTGAAAAAGTGAAGTAAAAAAAAAAAAAAAAAACAAAAAAAGGGAAATGCACCAAACAAGATTTACAGTAGTGGAGATTTACCATGCTTTCTTTGTGAGCTGCCACATTTGTAAATAAGATGTACCTTAAAAATCTAATTGCTGGCTTTTTAAACCAAGAAAAAAAATGTGATCGATGTGAATAATAAAGCTATGCCACAACAGACAGGAAAGAAGGAGAGAAAGTTTAGTTCCTGGCCATGTTTTTTCCAAACAGCCTCACACTCCCAAAAAAAACAAAATGCTTAAAAATAGCGTGAGATGACACTTCAGACAATGGAGAACCTGTTCTCCTCCGGTCTGAAAGGATTAAGGTGCTAAAGACACACCAGGCTCCTTTGCTCTGGAATGTGAGCCAAACTTGGCCGAGGAGGTCAGCCTGGCGTCCGGGGGAAAAAAAGGGATTTTGCCGGACTTTGCAACAGAGAACAGAGCGAGGAACAGAGTGACCCACACAAATATGCCATGGTATGGTAAGCAGCTTAAGAAAGGTAATGAGGTGCACTGCTATTAATTTTTAAAAAATGGATTCTTTCCAAATGGCACAATGAAGTTTGAAACAGAAAGCAGAGAATCACTGAAGGGGATTTTTTTCTTATTAACAAAATTAATAAGAACGGATTAGGTTTAATAGTGCTGCTCACTGGAATTAATGTTTACATTGCAATGAATGCAGTAAAAAATGATTTATATGTATGAAATAAAGTATAAAACTGAAATTAGGTCAATGTCAGCTTGCTCTGAAGTCAAGGCATTCACGAAAGTGAAATCGACATATGAAAAAAAAATTATTTGGATTATATTTAAAGTGGAGGAAATTTACAATGCCTGCTTTGTGAGACGCTGCTTCGGAAATAAACATGCAAATCATAAATAAGACACTCCTTAAAAATTAATCACTTGTTTTTTTTTTTTTTTTTTTTTTTTTAAAAAAAGAAGAATTGCCATAAATGTTAACAGCTCAGCAATGCTGTCTGCAGAACAGAACATCCGGTCCAAGTTTATCCCACAACAATATTGCATTACAAAGCAATGCACAGAGGATAGAGAGATTTCAATGACTGCTTATCAGTGCTAAACACAGCTCTGAGCAAAATGCGGCAAAAAACACAAACAGAACAACCCAAGCAGCTACAAAGACCAAACTTACCAACTGCAGAAAGCGAACGAAGTGAGTTCACGGTTAAAAATGGGAGGCGGCTTTGTAAGGGAACTAGCAGATAAGATATGATGTCAGAGGAGGGGAACCTGCTGTTCCTCGTGGAGTATTTCCTAGCCCATCAGGTTCCCCTAATCTGCTTTAGCATGAGAGCAACACACCGGGATGATAACACTGCGAGGGGGGGTGGGGGGGCGTGGTGAAGGGGGTGGTCGGCGGAGGGGGGGGGAGGGCTGATGGAAAACTACAGCGCACGCTTGAAATTCAGGGAGGTCTTCGGGCCGCCACGTGCGGCACAGATCGGGGAGAAGCGGCTGCTGCGGCAGTCACTGCTTTTCCTGTAACTGATGATCCCCTTGGACACACTTTGTAAACAGAGATGGAAAATCCAGGGTGTCAAGAAAGTTAAAAGTCCTGCCGGGTGTTTTTTTTTTTTTTCTTTCTCCCCCCCCCCCCCCCCCACCCATGAATTCCGTCAGCCGATGTCACTCACTAGTTCCACCTCCTGGCTGAATAATGGTGCTAATTAGCAAAATCCAGGTGACTGGAGCAAAATACTGGGGAGGATTTTTTTTAACTTTCAGAACCTGGATTTTTCCCACCTCTGCTTTTAAGTGACTGAGGGCACAGGTATTCTGGGACAGGAGTGGCACAGCCCCTGCTTGAGATGTTGGCTCATCTTCAAGTTGGCTCAGCGTGTCTTCAGCACAGTGTGTACTCCCTGCACAGAATACCGTGCACCTGCCAGCACAGATCTCCGTTTCGCACCGGGGTGGCAGCTCCGGTCCTGAAGGGCCAGTACGGGGCGTGCCATCGCAACTCAGCACTTAATAAAATAAAATTCTGTACCAGTATGCCCCAGTGTTCCTCAGAAACGGGACTGGCCCACCCTACACCAAACAAGAATTCCGGAACAGCACACGAACGCAAGGCCTGGTACACAAGGCTTGGCCGCCATTGGTTCAGCAGGCCTCCTTGCCAGCGCGGTGTGATTTTCAGGAGGGAGACTGAGGCGATTGGCTGGCTCCACGCAGGTGCGGTGCAGCGGGAAATGAAAGGTGTCATTTACAGCTGTGCCGTCTCAGGACCAGACAGGCTGCAGCCACTACAGTGAGCCAACTCCTCTCGAGGATTAAACTGCCGCTGTGTTGCGAAAGGGGCATCTTATACGAGGTAACGCAGGGCATGCGGTAATCTTGAAAATCGAAAATGTCCTGTTTAATTAAGACGCAAAATCAATGCAGGTGCGAGACACGCACTTGACCGCAATCCACAACAATCCACAAATCAGTTCAGCTTTTTTGTTCATCTTTAAACGGTTTGTTTCTGTTCATCATCACATGAACTGTTACAAAATGGATTAACCATGAATAAAAAATTGGACGCGGGACTAGTCTGAAATACATACAAACTGCCCTCGGTATGCTTTCTTAGTGGATCTACCCCTGTTTTCTTTTCGCAGTTCTCACTTTACATTCACTTTACTCAAACTTCTCCTAAAATGGTTTTCCAATCAAATTTGTATGACTCATTCACAGAAATAAAAAGGAAGTACTGGAAAAACTGCAATTTAATGTGATGTGAAACTGGAAATATACAGTTTCCAATTTTACATCACTACAGAACATTATTTGTCAGTGTAATAAGTTAACCTCAGTAACCTCAGTTAACATTTCTGGTATTGAATTTTGAAACTTTATTGACTACGCTTTGTACATGAAGCCCAATAGGTTTGTGAGCACTTCGGGGACCCCAGACCATTTTGCCTACCTGCTTTGCCTACCTCAACATACTGTAAATATACGTATTTTGTAATCATAAAAAACATACATTGTTCATAATTGTTACTGCATTGTTTTTATATAAATTTATATTCTAAGACATTAGAAGTAATATGCAAGTTAGCACCCTCTCCCCTGCCTCCATTTAGTTAAAAGCGCTCTGGCAAAGTGATCCTTAATTTTTATTTATTTCTTTATTTTTTATTTAAGTTTTGCAAAATACAGCGGTGAACACGCTTCCCTACCCCCCAACCCCGAAAAGAAAAGGAAAGTCAACCAATGATGGTAACAAACATGGTATTCTCCCCCTTTTTTGATAAACAACCCCCCACCCCCCATAGTCCCCTCCTCTCCTCGCCTGCCGCCATTGTCCCCTCCTCACACCCCCCCCCATTGTCCCCTTCTCACACAACCCCCCCCCCCCCGCCCCATTGCCGCACAAACTGATCCTTATCATTCACATAGGCCGCTGCAGTTATAGGATGGCAGCTGTCTCACCGCATCTATGGTTTCGATGGACAAAGCTGATAACGGAAACTTCAGTGCTCAAATGGCGGGGACGGACCTGCCCCAGACGATGCAAAGAACAGAGAGAGTCTACTGATCTACCGCAGTCACCTTGGCACTGCTAAATTATGGCCCGCGGCACCAGGCGTTCTCCAGACTGGCAACTTAAAAACTGCTTTTATCCGACCTGAGTCACGCCATAATCACTAAATTATGGCTTGATGACATTCAAGTAGCCAGTGTCTGGCATTCTGAAAAATATTATCTTCGCTTTGGTTTTAACTTTTGCTGGCCTGTCTGGGTCATCCCTTTCTAAATAATGGCCTGGAAACCAGATAAGTTACTATGGTGATTCTCGGGCTCAATAATTTCACATTATTCTCGCAGGAAGTAAAGCAACAGAAATTAGAGAGCACAAACAAGCTGGCAAGATTAGCTAGCCAGCTGGTTTATGGATTGAAAACACAAAAATCAATAGATACATACATAAATAAAAAAGCCAAATAATTGAATTCACTTTAAAATTTCAGTTAAATATCAAGCTGCTTGTTCAACATTGAAATGCAAATTTTGTCCACTCTACAGCAAAGTTGATGGCATGTTCATTAATGTATGACTTATTAGTGAGTTGACGTTCATAAACTGATGATCTATTAAGTGTTAAGTAATGACATAAACTAATAGTGCCTAGATCATTTATTAGTATTCAGTCACGTGAGTTCACGATACACCATGCATTACTTCAGGCATTAAAATACTCTCTGAGTTGATATGGAGCTCTTAGCTTACAATATGTTTATTATGTAATACTGGAAACAGTGCACACAATGGGCTCTTAAGTCTTATATGTTGTAATAATAATAACAGAGCCACACGTTAAATATCAACAGTGAAATTGGAGCCCGTTTAGAAATTGCATTGTCAAATACAGTTTTCAGAGCTGAGCAACACACCGGGATCTTATTCCAACTAAACTTAATTGCTGCAGCTTACAGTTACAGCTTCCGATTGAAAAGACAGACCCATGAGCAGGACCGATCGTCCCTTTCAGATGAACACAAACACCACCTCAAAAGACATGACAACACACACACCCAAAAAAAAATCTAGACCCCTCTCTGCTGTAACAATTAGGCTTGACTGACATTTCTAACACTCACAGATCACCTGTGTAGGGGACGATGTCCCCCCGCTCTGTTGTGCTGGACACTGAGAGGCCGGGGTCGAGTGCACTGAGGTCACTCTGCAGACCCCGCCATTGATCCCGCTGAGCTCCAGCTCACTACAAGGCAAGGAGCAAAGCCCATGCAGCTGGTCCTGGCTAATCTTTTAACTGGATTAGTCAGTTACATTCAGCCATAGCCCAGTAACTGCTGCTGACCAACACTGACTCTGGAAATGGGGGGAATGGGGGGTTTGGGGGGGGTGGGGGGGGTGGCTGTGACTGACAGGCACAGATTTCGGCCAAGTGCCAACCTGCAGCCTGATGGCCAGAATTAGCCTAGTTCCTTCTCCTCATATCTCCAGGTGGCAATGTCTGGTAAGGCGGCTAGAGAGAGTGATAAGACATGTGGACAGATCTCCACCACATCAGGAAAGGCAACAAACAAATGGTGGACATCTTAAACTCAGCTCCCAAAAGCTCGCAAGGGACTGGTAGCTCTGTGTGAACATTTTGTGTAGCAAGATGCAGTGATTACTTAATGGGGCACAAGGCTAATCCAAAAAGACCCAGGTGAGGTATTTACTGAGTCTGCTTTGACAGGCCGTCGTCCAAATACAACTGACACTGACAAAAGCGCTACGTCGTAAATCAAGCCAATCTTCGCCTGTCTGGGTTGCATTACTGGCACCTCGCTACGTCAAAAAACAACATCAAAGAACTTTGGGGAGTGGAAAACTACCGTCTGAAATAAGAAGCCAGATTATTTCCCCAAGCAATATCACTTAGATGTAAAATGGTTCTGGAATTTACATTACGTTACCGGCAGTAGGTCAGTGTTCCGCCAGAGGTGCAGGTACATTTGCAGGTACATTTCCACTGGCCCAGCGGCCAAAATAAATATAACCACTTTTTTTAAAGGTGATTATAGAGACTGCTTGCATTAAAATGGGTCAAAAAGGGGACAAGGAAAAAAAAAACAGTTTTATTGATTGTGAATCCCTATGAAAAAAATTTGCGCAAATGACACCACTCTGAATAGAATTTTATTCAACGCTTTTTGGGTCATAATGGCTGCTATATGCTGTGCGCTATAAAGATAAACACAAGCCGATTTCTGAAATCCTCCACCCTTGATGTAATCTGCTGGCACTACACGAACATGTACATTTACCCTCCCTGTGAAACAGTCTGCTTAACTGGGGACGTGGGGCAAAGCTTCTACCCCAACACGATTAAAGTCCCTTTTCTTTTCTTTTTTTTGCATTTGAAGTGTTCATTAAGCCACAAGATAAAGCGACACATCAGTTTTGCATCTCAACTGCATTAAAGAAGCTTAATATCACAGTATTTATTTTCTTTGGCTCTTCATATATAACATTCAATAAAATTATTTTGAATCCTCGGGGTCATAAAATTTTCCTTTAAATCAGGGTCTTTAAAATTATATCCCATTTTAATTGATTTAAAGAGTCTCAACACACAGACCCCTTCCACAAGTAATACAGAGAAAGAGAAAACAATGGGCCTAATTTGTTTTTTGTGCATATCCCGGGTGTATGAGATGATGAATGCTGACTGTTTGTAAATTTAATGAGCAACCCTGTTCATGCGATTAGCACAAGGAAGCAGCCACAAACAAATACAGACTAGAAAAAAATGAATTATGAATTCCGCGTTCCTGGAAATGTTCTTACACACGGTTCACGATCAAATGTGATGGTACGCATGTTTCGTGAACGAGGCCCATTGCGTGTGAACAAGCAATGCCTCTTATCACAAGCCACATCAGCATCAGCATAGCAGGAAGGAACATCAACCACGGGGCTTTCAAAGACAGGAATTAGGCTACATCAGTTAAAAACACGCACGGCGTCCCGCATAGCCAAAACCGGTGTGGCACGAGGTTCAGGTTTACAAACATACTTTCAGTTCCGTAGTTGGCAACACCGTAGAAGCGCACAGCTGTGGAGTGGATGTGCATTTTTAGCTACTTTGATGAGGCTTAGCACAACTAAGCTATAAACATCTGCCTCAAGGGCCTAGTGCCTCAGAAAATGTAACAATCAGGCTCTTCTGTGTATTCTTTCTCTGCTTCTCCCTGAAGAGTCAGTCACACTGAAAATCATATGAGTCAGTCACAGTGGTGGTTCATTCATAATACGGTGTAATATCCAGGAAGAGCCTCGTGTGAAAGTGCTGAGAGACTGGTGAGAACTTTAGCGCTTGTCAAACTGAATTTGTCCCTTCTCCTCGTCCCCTTTTTTCCCTTCAGATGAGGGGACACGCAGTCCCAAAAACAACTGCGGAATATTTGTTATTAGTCTCCACAAGCATCCCCCAGTGGACACTGCCATCTCACTCCTCTCTAAATATAGCACTTTAGGAAATTTCCATCTCTCTGTCTCTCTTCCCTCTCTCGCTCTCAATTACAGGCCTTGACAGAACCTTAATATCAATTTCTTGAATTATCTTTTTTTTTTTACTTTTCCCCTCAAAGTAAATACATGTATGTGCCCAAAAGCTTTCCTGCAGAACGACTATCACACATCATCTAAACGCAGGTAGCAGAAAATGTGAAACTCTCCAAAACTACACAAAAAAAAAAACAATCCTTACCAATCCATCGTCCCCAGCAAGCTTGCATTTACATCGTCATAGCGATGAGGGGCTCATCCGTCCATCTGGAAAGCCAAGCATCACAAAACACATTCGAAAAGTATAGAAAACTGGAGGTTGACTATGTACCACACTTACAAGACGCCGTCAAACAAGATGCGACAAAAAGACGCGACAAAAAAAAAGTAGCCAACTGAAAAACACGTGGCGAAGACTATTGACATGCGGTACAGACACGGTTTCAAAAGCCAAGCGAAGGACAGACAGCTGAGGAAGAAAGTAGCCTATAAGTTTTGTGAAGATAAGGAAATATCTTGTAGGGTATACACCCACACACGCACACACACACACAACACATGGAGCTCTTTCCACATCAGCGTACTTTCACTTTTGTTCGAGGGTGTTTCGAGAGGATGCAGGATGCACGGTTGAAAAAAAAGTAGCGTCGCGATGTTGGTCAACGTGCGCACGCTTCCTGGCTCTCAACACAAAACGTACGACCCTGTGACGCTCACTGAAACCCTGCCGGTATGATTCATTTAGACATTCAAACACTTCAGACAAAAAGATGCCCCCCCCATGCCCTCTACTTTTTTCCTTGTTCTGTTGGCCTGCAGGTGAAGCTGGTTGACTGCCTCTGTGGCCTGAGCCATTGGAGGGAAAACCCAGAAAACTGAAAGCAGAGCGTGGTAATATTCAGCCCGGGTTCTCCTCTGCATGACAGCAAAGTTCCACTTAGTCACATAGCCGCATTTTCACCCAAAACGGAACCGACTGACAAACACCTTCCCCACTGCAGTAATTGTTCTTCACTGCAGCTTGTGTTCACCCTGAAATTATATTATTGTTATATTGTGATTCCACAACAAAAAAACCTCATGTACTTAAATGTAACGGCATTCTGTAGATCAACAGATCTATAGATATTCTATCAAGATTCTGTTTGGTCGGATTGTGTTAGGTTGCACTGTAAAATGACACTCCTCAATAGGCAAGGGAAAAAGAGCTATATAAGGTTGGTAAACAATAATGACTCGGGAGCTGAAATGCCGCCAGTGTCTCAGGCGTCGTGTACAGGAAGTCACACTTGAATATTCCTCTGAACAGCGTTCTGGGCAGTGTTCGCGCTATTAAATCACCGACGCCGCGCGGAACACAACTTCCGCCAGGCCCAGCGGGAGACGGCTCTCCTGAAACGCACTCCGGCGGCAAACAAACGACATCGCTCTCCCGAGAAACGGGGAAAAGGGAAAACCGCATCAAATTAACTTTCACCCACCACAGCAAAAAAAAAGAGAAGACATTCTGCACAAGGAAGTGAAAATAAGGAGGTTCCCACAGCCACTGCTCTCCATCCAGCTCCCAAAGGCTTTTGATGCAGAACCCACTCCTCCTCCTGATAATCAGCCTGTTAAGTTGAGTTCACCATTCGGTCCAAACATTCTCCATTTGAACATTGAGGACCGATTCAACACATTGGCCACTGGATGCTGACTCAGAAAACACACAGGAGGAAAGCACAGCCAAACCTTTGAAAAACACAAAGAGCACTTGGACTCAACAGAGCATCTGCACTTGGGACACCAGCCAAGACGCGAAATTCCATTACGTGAAACGCAGACAGCGGCGGGGGTAAAAGTAACTGACACTGGCTACTGAAAAAGACAAAAACGAAAAAAAAAAAATAAGTCTGACCTCACTATATATCCAGAGTAAAGCACAGTTGTGTCAAGCTCGAGCCCGTCAGACGCAAGAATGCACAAAGCCGTGCTCTCACAAGATGAGATGGGGTGTCCTTTGCGTGGAGGGGTTGATGGGGGTGGGTTTCACAACACCATTTAACTACCACCTGGAATGCTTGTGCTCTGGCTGTTATGCTGATCCCCACACCCATGGTTACACAAGGCGTTGATGAGGTGGACATACCAGGATGACCTAACATTACTAGCTTCGGCGCACAGAAATTTATGGTACTCCAACGCAGAGAAGGAGAACCAACTTGTATCTCGGCCTCCGGACAAGTCTGGCTTCATCATTTCTGTCAGTCGCCGTTTGTCATTCCTCTCGTCAGTAAGCAATAACTAGGGAATACAAAGAGAGGGAGTTGTGCAAGTCGTACCTTCGTATCAATCAATGTTTCAAAACTTGAATCTCGAAAAAAAAACCAGTACAGTAAAAAGGGGGCCACTTAAACATACAGTCCAAGACAACAGTAAGAAAAAGCTGGTCCTCATTTCTCAATCGCTAGGCCAATTAAAAAAAACTATCAGCATTCATTCATTTCAGGCAGCATTTCAAAAGGCCGAAGTCATAAAAATCATCCCCATATTGTAGGCCGCCACTAAGAAACTAAGCGGTACGTGAATTTAGTTTCAGCAGAACACTCGCAGAATCTGCCTGAATGCTCAGCTCTTCCCACTGTCTGGGGCACCAAGATAATCAAGTGACAGGCCTAACTAGCGTTAGGTTTTTAAAAGAACTGCTTTCGTATTGACTCCACCAGCTCAGTGGCGCCCCCCAGCTGCATGCAGAGGACAACACGACTCATCCATGGGTGAAAACTGACCCATTTGAGATGCCGTTGTCTGACATTCTTAGACATTGAAACACAAGGGATTTTTTAAATTTAAAAAATATATATATTTTCTGGAAGGTCACAGCATGTGGACTCTGCGGACAGCAGGTAGCATGTAGAGCCAGTATAAAGGATGAAGACTGACGCCTTCATACACAACATTTAATTTTTTATGAGTTTTTCCATTTAAAAAAAGCTCTGTTTGATTCCATTACAATCGTTGTACTACTGAGGTAGACCAAACCATTCTGCATCCTTGCTGTGGACTGGCCCACCCGATCCACACAATTCTGGTACATAAGTGCACACAAGGAGTATAGAGTGTGGAGAAATAAAAGTTTTTCCAATACACAAAAACACAAGGAGACTCAGTATTTGCCTAGTGAACGTTTCCGTCGTCAAACACGTCCAAATTATATAGCTCTTATTTATCAAAATACTAACTGTGTTCCATTTCTGGCTAAACTAATGAGGTATACCGTAAATATTGGCAAGAAGTGTTAAGCCTAATCCTTTTCGCAGATCCGTTCTCTTACTTCAGCTCGATCTCAACACTCAACAGCCGGTATCGGAAGAAACTGCGTTCTATCTCTGGCTAAACTCATGAGGCATACTGTAAACATTGGCGAGAATCCAGCGGGTGTTTTCACTGAATGTTTACTTCAGCACACTGCAGTAAGGATGGTTGCGCCACGGACAACACCATATATTACACGCACTATTTGTATAAGAACATGAGCAAACGCTGAAAGGACAGTGTCCTGGTCTAACATTAACTCCGTGAGAGCCCGACTTAAAAAAACTATTAGCAGGTGCAAAACCTTCGAGCACACACAATATGAATAACACAACCAATGATTGGTGCAAAACAAATACCATGACCAATCACTGGTCACGTTATTGGTTCTCCGTGCACTAAAAAGGTTTTTCACATGTTAAAGGTGTCCGTAAATCAGGCTTAAAGCGTATATGCCAAGTATTTATGAAATACTTTATGACAGAAAATCATCTCAGTTTCAGTAGCATCATCTGCACTGTGTTCTGAAATGAATTTCTGTTTTCAAATGAAAAATATTTGCATTTCCTACATGCCTGGTGCTCTCTTGCTCCACAAAATTTCATATTTTCTGTGCAAAATTTTATCAAGGGCTGCAAAATACTAATTAAATGTATTTGCTGTGAAATTTATTCTGATTGAACGTTGAAATTAATTTTAGTTGTTTTTCACTCTTATTCGGGAGTCAAAAGATGTGCAGTTTGATGTCATCTTATATTTCAACATAATTCATTACAACACCATCAACTTCACTTCTCTTCCTGTTCCACTGCAGACGCCCCAATCACATCCTTGTCAGTGTTCTGGAATGTACGTTTGTGAAGCACACAATTGACAGACGTTTTATTGCATCGTCTGCATTTATTAGTATCTCCTTGATATCAGCAATCAGTATGTGTCTTAAAAGCAGATATCACAATGCAAAACTTAATAAGCAAAAAGCATTCATTCAAAACCGCATGACATGCATCTTATTATTTTTTTGTCATTTATTTTTTTTAAACTTTCGCATCTAAATTAAATGACAGAAATGCTGCTGAGTGTGCACAGACTTGTGTGCACAGAGGGAGCAGACTTGGGACACCAAGCAAAGAATGCTTTTGGTTCTCACGGCTACGCCCATGTGATCTGCACCACAGCTCACGTCTGAAAAATAATGTACAGCATTTCATTTTAGGAATTCCAGATGACGTAACAATCTGCCCCAAAATGACAGCAAAAGTGCACAGAAACCATTCTGCCTGACACATGCACGTGATGAACGAAAAAAAAAAAAAAAAACTGCATCTTGCTTGTCCATCGAGGAATCCTAAGCTCAGCAGAAAACAACCGCCTTTTCGGCCCATACGCCATCTTTGGAGATGTCCTAGAACACCTCGGGTTGTACACGCGGCTTTGTGCGATGGTGACGCAGAGCTTCGGTTTTTTATTTGAGGATTAATGAGCCTTACCCATAGGAATGCGGAACTCTAGGAATGGGGCTCGGGAAGATGTCCCAGTTCAGTAAACCTCAGGGCTCAGTGAACTTTTCTGTGTTGTGTGTCTTCAATGCAGATGTGCAAAGACTCTGCTAACTGCCAGCGGCACACGCCACTGAATAATAATGGCAAGGAGGGTAATTAAAGTTAAAACGAAATAATTATTAG
Organism: Anguilla anguilla; assembly: GCF_013347855.1. Lineage (NCBI taxonomy): Eukaryota > Metazoa > Chordata > Actinopteri > Anguilliformes > Anguillidae > Anguilla > Anguilla anguilla. The sequence goes on along the minus strand of NC_049206.1, from coordinate 8,925,077 downwards.
CCACACTGTAAAATCATAAAAGAATTAGTTTAAAATCAACCACTGGTCTAATGCTATGAGAATAAATATAAAGGGGAGTAAAATTCCAGTTCAGAAATTAAATGTCCTCCCAGGTTTTCTCTTCCAATCACCTGGATCTGCCAATTAGCACAATTCTTCAGCCAGGAGGTAGAACTAATTACTGAAATCAGCTGGCTGAATTCATGGGTGGAAGAAACACATGGCAGGACTTTCAATTTCTGACCCCAGGACTCTGCACCTCTGCAAATATGTTACATAATCCCATGTAAACAGAAAACTGTACGTTTGTACATCAACTCTGCCAGAGTACATTTTACTCTGGCAGAGTAAAAATAAACGTGATTCCTACTGGACCCGGTCAGCGTTCGACCGACACTTACCACTTAAGTGTTTATCAATAAGTAGCCATTCATTAGTTAAGCCAACAAATACCAGCGAGGATTGGACAGACGCCTGCAAAGGATTAAGAGCATCACAGCACGATAGTGAACGGCACAACTTGCCTGTGAAAATATGCCGCATGAAGTGAAACTAATCCCCAGCTCCTTCCAAGCATTTACGAAATGATTTTTACTTTTTTATTTTTTAATTAAAAAAATGCAGAGCCTTTGCATAATTTGGAGAATTATAATTTTGGATCTTGCGTTCCCTTTTCTTTCTTTTGCAATAACTAGGAGTTGGGAGTTGGGGCAGTCAGTGAAGTTTGGAAAAGAGACATGACATGCTCGTCTGCACTCTTCTAAAATGATAGAGGAGGTTTGGGGGGGGGGGGATGTGCACTGATAATGGAATACAATCGGGAATGCCAAGAGAAAAAACACACAGAGACACACACACACACACACACAAAGACACACACACACTAACCAGGTGCAATGCCATGCAGGGGAAGACTACAAAGCATAATAACTTATGGCTTACGGCCAAAGTTTTCATGTGCAAATATATAAAATCACATGCTCTAGTTATGTAATAGCTATTAACACCTATTAAAATCTAACAATTTAGCTATGCAAATAAAAAGCAGCTCTTACAGTGGTAACCAGTTCCTATTTCCTGCCTTGAACAATGCACTCAGTCATTGACACAAATCTGTATAGATGGGAAATGCTATGGAATCTACAGAGGTTTTCTATATGAAATTGGGAGCATTGTGTGCAACAGGCCCACCTGCTGAGATCATAAAAGATCTCATAAAAGAACACATAAAACAGAAAAGGCTAGAAAGAAGCTAATATGAATAAGGAAAGCAACACTGAACAGATCTGGGTAAGTACAGTGCCTTCTGGGAAAAATATAACGGGTCATGCCGATAGAAACACAACAAGAGGTCATCAGAAAGTCACCAAAGAAAATGAAGTAAAACGACACAAAAGGACAGTAAATTGTACATGAAGATCTGTGAATGACGAACTCTAGTTTAAAGAGTCCAGCTTGAAATGATCCATGGTTAGCATGCGGCCTATGGTAGTGAGGACCACAGCCGGGATGTTGGCCGGTAGTTCATTCCACCTCTCTAGGAGCTGGTAAACAGAGTCCAGGAACTCCAGAAATGACAGAATGCCGACTGCAGCACAAGATGGAACAGGGGCAAGGTGGCATGTGGAGAGAAAGAAGAGGAAAATGCAAAGGTTATAGAAGTGAAAAATCGAGAACAAGGCACATTAAGTTTCCACAAACAACATGGAGTAATGGACAAGTAGAAAAGAACCAAAGGGGGGGGGGAAAGGAAGGAATTTCCACTGAAGGTGACAGTGATGACTGCCAATGCTTGTCCAACAAGCATGGTTCCTACTTTCCAATTAACTCAGTAAGGCCATTGTACTCAATTAGCTGCCTGGGCACCAAACCAGGACCATGCCAACCTTTTCAGTAGCTCACAATAAAATATCAGTCATATTCTGTCAATATTTGGTCATAAACCTAGACTATCAGTCTGTTGACACTGCGGCTGTGTTCCAGACTGTATACGTGTTCTGTCTAGAGCGTAATAGATTGAATCGCATTACTCTGGATGGAACACAAGTATACAGTTTGGAACACAGCCTATGTTCTGAATATACACAGTGAGTGTAGGCCACATTGCAAGGTGCAGATGCAAAACACTGCCACCTGCTTGCTGAAAGACGTCACTGCGGGATCTCTGTTGCTTACAGTGTATTTTTCTTTAGCATCCTGCGCACTACGAAATGAACAGCTGCCGGTTGCTTCCTAAATTTGTAAAATAAGTGCCTAGCCTTTGTGCTCAGGACAACAGTGTCTGTGATACAGGTGTGCAACATTAAGTGTCAATTCGAAACCTCAACACAACCTTTTCCCCACCACGAGTGCCACCAGATGTGTGTGCCCAACCCATGTTCACACGTAAACAGGGTATACTGCAGACCACAGAACTACCAAACCTTCCACACTCCTGGAGGAACCTTCCAAACTGTGATGCATTCATCTGACGACCCCACTGGGCGATTGAGCACCCATGGTCTGCAAGCCGGCTGCATATGCATGGTCTTCCTTTGATTCCACTCTGCGCAAGTTTGGAAGTGGTGCATATAACTCTAGGTGGCTGAGCCACATGTTTCAAAGGATAGCTGTGGGTCTGCACCCTCCCATATGTCCCAGACTTACCCATGAACGTGGTTGCGATGGGATAGGCATTCTAAATTGGGGTGGGAATTGGATACACGAGTTGGGTGCCAAAAATAAATAAATAAATAAATAAATAAACTTGGCGCAGGCGACATATATTCCGTTTGCAGGAGAAGAAACGAACAATCCCACTTGCGCACAGGCGCATTTGCGTTTATGTTATCGCGAAACAGGTATCGCCTACAGCTATATGGCTAGAAATAGCTGCACAAAATAAGTATTGTACCTTACTGAACCTGTGTTTAGCAGTTGTCTATGACCATGAAATGCACTTTTTGTACGTCGCTTTGGATAAAAGCGTCTGCCAAATAAATGCAATGTAATGCCTACTACTGGTTATAACAAGGCAGTAAACTGGATGAATTATTGCCACGTGTTTCTTCGACGTAACGTCGCAGCTCTTCCACCGCACAAATGTAGCTATAACAACGAACGGAAACAATATCGACAAGCTGTCTTAGCAAGTGTAGGTCCATTGTTCCTATAGCGAATGAAATGGACTATATAGCATTTTTAATGCTGCGAGGCGAAATATGCCCACATCCAGTGGTCAAGCTGCCTGTTTATTGAAATGTGTAGCCTTACAATAAAATAGGCTACCCATAATAGCTAACACGCGCAATAAGACAGGAATACTAGAGAGCTCATCACCGACTGTTCCTTTCGAAATTGCTAGTTAACAACATGCAAACATGTATATTGTTGTTGTTAAAATGATCAACAGTCGTTCTCCGACCAATGCAGACAGCCTGTCTATTGTTAGGAGAACGCACAGCACCCCAGTCAACGTTAGTAAGCTAGACACAAGAAACAGCAGTGTCTACACAATATTATCATATTAGCTTTCGTTAAACAACTGCGTTTTAACATATGGGATTCTATAACAAAAAAATACATTCATTGCAAATAGTGGGCTGTTTGTGAAAAATATTACAATGTACTCTAGCCTAATCAATGCGAGTTACCAATTTATCTTACATTTGCTTTGCTGGGTAACCTATAGCTACACCTCCTCGTGTTATTATCACCATGGGGCAAACATATGTGGAGGATTAACTACAGTGTGTATGATTAAGATCAGAAGAAATTAATTTAATTCGGTAAACCTTACCACAGCGCCTATCTCCCTGGGTTCGGATGCTTGGCAGTAAGGCAGTTCAGAAGTTGCATCACCTTGCAGTTTCGGACTGTTTCTAAACGTAGCACCGCCTCGCCCCTCCTTTTTTAACTTAAAAAAATTACGTTTAAAAGGAAAAGTTGAAGGCAAGTCTCCTCCCACCGACAGAGATACCTCCCATACATGCCTGGCATGTTACGCTCACAACGGGCGAATTCAGTCCGCTTTACATGTTCATTTTACTGAACAATAGGCAACGTGCTCTAAACCATATATGCCGACTACAGACATACAGTAGCCTACACGTAAACGGCGTGTATAAGCCAGTGTGTTCATTGAAACCTACGCGAATACACACGTAGACTCTTTGTGCAATTACGAAAGGTCTCTATGTGTAGCCTACGACATTTCTATGATAAATCGATAACGCGACAAGGTTGCACGCTGAATGTGTGATTTTGCTGGATATGCTATTTTGCTGTGCTACCACGTGAGAGCAAGATAAATCGTCAGTCAATGGTTGTCAGATATTTGAGTGATGCTGACGATAGGGGCTATACCAGCTATTTAATGGCATATGATTCATTGAAAACATCATAAACCAGCAATTCATCTATCTGGACATAGTTAGCAACGTAGGAATCTTTACCTTCCTCACATGGGTTTCACAATGAACCAAAAAAATCGTGGGTGTTTCTGCTGTAGTCACGTCACTTCTGCCCATCGTTTCATAAAGGTGTATTTTGATCTCTGTCTAGATTGCAGTGTTGTCCAATGTCAACAGTCAGAGTTATAAGTCTGATTAATTTAACCTTTTATAATGGTTAATGTAGAATTAATTTTGCATCGCATGGTTATATATTTATTTATCATATGACAGCAAAGTACAGTAAACTGAGTGGGTGAGTTAAGTGAAAGTAACCTTAATGCCAATTCCAGACAGATTTCTGTTTGATTATTTCATGGTAATGAAGTCATCAAATGTTCTGAGCTCTATATTGTATACCAGTTTATTATTATTATGATTATTATTAGTATATCTACATCCAATAATAATAATAATAATATGTCCTATATTGTTGTTTCTACATTTTTTCTGATTTTCACTGATTGCTTCAAATTTCAGTTTCTCTTTCCAGTTATGAAAAATACAGTAAACTCCATAATCTTTGGGACAAAGACTTTTTGTCACATAATGTTTGGGACAAATGGCTTTACAGGCATTTCTGATTAATTAGGTATGTTCAACGGTTCTCTTAGGGCGGGTATAAGAGAACCTTCAGTAGCTAGTTTTGATTCGAGGCTTTTGATTGCCTTTGGAGCCTGTAATTGGGATTTGTCAACATGAGAACCAGAGTTGTGCTGGTGAAAGTCAAGAAAGCCATTATGAGTCTGAGAAATAAGAGAAAAAAAGAAAAAGAAAAAGAAAAAACAGTCAGAGACATAGGCCAAACCTGAGACTTACCCAAATCATCTGTATGGAAGATAGAAAGAGAGCACTGGAGAGCTCAGTAATCACAAAGGGCCTGATGGGCCTAGGAAGAACTCTACGGTCCATGACTGAAGAATTCTCGCGATAATTAAGAAAAACCCTCAAGCACCCGTCCAATAGATCAGAAACACTCTTCATGGATATGCCAGTGACTGAATTCTGAAGTGTACAGAAACATCTTATCTGCCATCTTATCTTATTAAACCAAATGCCTCAAAGATCATTGGACGGTGCTACACCTTGAAGCAAGACAATGACAACAAACGTACTGCCAAAGGAACAGAAGAGTTTTTCTAAGTCAAGAACTGGAAAATTCTTGACCGGCTTAGTCATTCATCCACTGTGAATCCAAATGAACACGCGTTCCATACGCTGAAGAGAAAGCTTACGCCAGCTAGCCCCCGAAACAAGCAGGAGCTGAAGATGGCTGCAGTACAAGCCTGGCAGAGAATCACCAGAGCAGACATTCAGCACCTTGTGATGTGTATGGGTCACACTTCAAGCAGTTCGAGCATGCAAAGGATACGTGACAAAACACTAAACATGGCTACTTTCATTTACATAATATCAACATGTCCCAAACGTTATGAGGTGGGAGCTATGTATAAAAAGTGCTGTAATTTCTGAATTCTTTGATTACACATTTAAAATTGTGGAGTACAGAGCCAAATCAAGAAAAAATATGACTTTGTCCCAAACGGTACAGAGCTCAAATCTTGAATTTACACTTTAAATTCCCTTCGTTTTTCTGTCAACTGCCTCCTTTGAATAAGGAATAAGGGAATTAATGTTGGAATTAATAAAAATAAAGTTTACTCTGTCAACAATGATGGGAAATTGAATTACTAGAGTCCTAGAAATATGAGAAGTCCATCAGCAGTATTTGAAACACCTGAAACTCGATGCATCAACAAACAAAGATAAATAAGGGGAATATAGAAACTCTTGATCCTGATTCCTGATAACCGTGGAAACATTTACACTTACCCAGAATATCAACATTTTACAGAGGCTACCCCTTTCCATGAAATTCAGTTCTCAAGGTCAAGGTCAGATCAAGATTCTATGACGATAGCGGGATTCTCACTTACTGAATCAAATTTCAATTAATTGCATTGAATTGAACCTACCCCCTGGCTCCAGCCATGTGCACCTACTAATGGAGGAGATGAGCAGCCCTGTGCATGCAGCCATGGAAGAGATTACCAGTTCTGTGCAATCTAAAATGGAGATTACCAGCGCTACAGTACTGCACGTGCATCTAACAATGGAGGAGCTTACCAGTCACGCTCAAGCAGTGATGGAACCATTACTGATAAGTGCAACGCTGGGGCAGAAAATCATGAGAGAGACTGCTAAATATTGACAACCAAAAAAAAAAAAAAAAAAAAAAAAAAAATATCACTACTTATGAACAATGTTTCAGGCATAAATCGAGATATCAGGTCGTGGTCAACCATTGCGCAACATGCATTATCCATCAGAGCAAACAGCGGGAGGATCACAAGTGATACGCAAGAGGGGCCTGGGGGGGGGGGGGCAGACGTTCGTGGCCTTCAGTCACATGGAAAAGACTACCTGTTAGTCTTCCACTGCTCTTCAAGCTGTCCTAAAACTGAGTGTCTCATCCTGGGTCCTGTAGCTACTGCTGTGTCCACCCATGAGAAATCTGCTGCACAAAGTAGCCACTGGTGCAGTCTGGCAGGTCCACACACTGGACCAATTTTTCCAAAGTGGCCTATTCCTAATTTGGAACAAACTGATGGTCCACGTTGATGAACAGAATATGACAAATATCGTCCTGAGCCAGTGAAAAGTTTGTCATGGGACAGATCTATAAGAGGGCCCCATGCGTGTCTGGTATGCAGGAGGATGTTGAACTCTGACATATAGCATTAGCCTAATATAGCCTACCAGTCCTTGGCTAAGTGGGTGTACAACTCATTTAAACACCTAAAATCACATACCTGGTCAAGGAACCTACAGCTGGTGAGGGACTGCAGTAACTTTATTCATATTTTGTCTGAGTAGCTTGAGGCAAAAGTTGTCCCTAAAAGTACTGACATAGAACCAGCTAACTCTACTGAAATCCTGACCTTAAACATTAGGAAGAGTCTACAGTCGTGTTCTGCAATCATAAACAAACATAAATAGTCACTATAGTGGTTCCCCAGCTAAACTACCCACAATCCTTTCTGCTGACATTAGAGATGACATCACTGATATTCATATTCAGATTCTGAAGTTCAGATTTTAAAATCCAGTGTAAGTGAGACATGATTCTGAAAACAGGGAACTGATAAGCACGCTGGTATATGCAGCTAGCAAAATCATATTCCTGTACATTTTATGTTTATCCCACTGAGGATTGGTTTATACTTGCACTATACTATATGTCCTGTACTGTAAGTCACTTTGGACAAATATGCCCGCAAATAAATACATAAAAATGTTTGGACCATATTATGCCAACACACTTTCTCTTATCTTAACAAGAACTACTATACAGTAGTTACTTATTTACAAAACACAGGAGTTTGTGAGAAACAGAAATGTTGTCTCTTGTCTGTTTCATTGTACAGTCGCATGGATAATTAGCCAATGTGCCCATGAATATGACTAAGGGCTGCATGGTCTATCCAAGTATCAGTTTTATAACTTGATATTATACTATGACATTTGTAAAACACAGAGGGAAGAATGTCTGAATTTCACAATTTTGCTGAAATCCCCATGTAATTTTTCAGACAGGCAGTAAGTCATTGTTTATACACGAGAGGAAAAACAAGGTGATTTTTTTTTTTTTTGACAGTGTGTGACAGTCGGCACAGGAATCCTTTGTGAAGCCCCCTAGCTTTCACTGCAACCAATTTCCAGTTATGAATGGATAAACCTTTTGTTATAATGTTTTTCTTTCGGTCTGTTGAACATCGTTCATCTACAGTAGAATCACATCGCATAAGAACGATGTTTTGCAGTAGCGAGGATGTTTGAACTGTGACGGTCAGGGCTAATTATCAACGGAAAAATTTGAGATCAACGGCAGCTTTCCACGTCAAAAGCACAATTCCCATTTTGCACTTCGGCTGTCAGAACAAATCCAGGGAATGTGTTTTGGTTGGAAGCATTAGACTAAAGCTGATTTAAACCAAATATGCTCGAAGCTTTAAGAACGTTGGAGGGAATGCCCTCTCTTTCTACATGCCCCACGATCTGTAGTACAGTCCTCTGGAGAACTTACTGCAATACCCTGCTTTACTACAGGTGGAATGTTATTCTAATAAACATATAAATATAAGGGGGGGGGGGGGGGGGGGGGGGGGGGGCAGATTCCAGCCTCAAACCACCGTGCTGCTGCCAGATATGCAGTAGATACTACTACAAGCATTGTTTCTCCGGATTCATTTTCATGTTCAGGAGATACAATGCTTGTAGTATCTACTGCATATCTGGCAGCAGCACGGTGGATTGAGGCTCATTTGATACCTTGGACCCTTGATGACTTAAAGCCATTTAGCCAACAAATGTGTTCCATACTGTATCGGCATAATTTACAGCTGAATCTAGTCCCACCCCCCAATTCCCATAGAGGTCCATTCAAATGCAAAGAGTATTGTATCGCTTGAGGGCCAACCTGAAAATATGATATCCAGACTCTGATGATGTCGATAGCTCACAGACATCAGGAGGTCATGGCATGCAAATGATATGCAACCAAATACAAGACTCTTTTATTTGACATTATGTCAATTTGTCTGCCGTAGAAGTGAATTTCCCTGTTCCTGGTTTTTCCAGTTCACAGTGCACTGCAGCAAAAGTAAACGAAAATTCTTGCTAATTTTCTGACCAATGTATTGTTGTTAAGACCAATAAAAGCTTAATTTTTGCCATTTTGGGCTTTTTGGGAAAAAGTATCTGCCCCCTACCTGATCTCCTCAGTTACTGCAAATGTGTCACACTGAATGGTTTCACATCTTTAGACAAAATGTAATATTAATGTTAATATCTAGGGTCAGACCATAACAGAATGTAGGTTAAGGGAATTAAGTGAGAAATGGGTAAGGGAAATAATACTGCAAAGAAACCAATAACTCCGGTCTCTATCTGCTTATCCAAATCTAACTGCAAAATGGCTTGTCTTTGAGGGGTGCTGGGCACAGGGCAGCTTTGAAGACTAAAAAACCCCTCTATTTCCCTCTTTCATAAGATTTTCATTTGTGAAAAACAAATTTTTTAGACGTCTCCAGACTTTTTCCTGACGTCTAAAAAATTTGTTTTTCACAAATCTATGCGCTGAATTCTTTGTAAATGGTCGTTTTATTTGCTAACACAACCCCTCTGTCCTCTATCCGTTCTAATACCCTTAGACTTCTATATCTTTCTGTGGTCTCCCAGACTGACAGATGTTGCACTGATAGCCTGCTGGCACAGACATTGCAAAACAGGAGAGCAGAAAACCATAAGCAGCAGCAAGAGTAATACTGTTATTACAGCTGAAATAATCAGGAGATTTGGTTGATAATGTTAATATTATCATCAATACCAACAATATAATTTCGGGGTAACTAGCATTGAAAACAGTGACCAAAGTAAACTTTCAGGAACGCAAACCATTCATTCAAGGAAAATGTAATAATTTTTCATTAGAGCAATTGGCCTTAGTAGATCACCGACAGCTAGGCTGTAGTCTTTCCCATAGAAAATTCACATCCCTTTTCACATCCCTGCCACAACCAGCAATAACATGATTTGTAACTAAACACTGCCCCCCTGTGGCACAAAGTGATAATACAAAATCAATTATTTTCCATCCCAATTAGGTATCACACACGACAGAAACAATCGTTAAAACATTGCAGTAACTATAACCCACAAACTAAAATGTTCACACGCTAAATAGCTTCATATGAACCAAAATTATAAAAACATCGACAAGTGGCAGTATAGGGGCACTGCAAATATACGCATTTAAATATTGTAGAAGTAAATGCTGGCTAATAAGAGAAGTTCCAGCGGTATAGCAGCTAGCAGAAACATGTCCGATAGCACTATTTCACACTTTTTAAAAACATATACTGGGAACATACTGTATAAATGGAACATGCCCTATTGAGTAAGAAGCTCTTTGGAAGTCTTAGCTTCTTCTCCTACATGTGATTTAAATAAATAAATAAATATTGCAGCAGGAATCAATCAAGGAGGGAATAAGGTAGCAGGCTACTCTCGCTCTCTTTCTCTCTCTCAATTACAGGCCTCGACAGCACCTTAATCTCAATATAATGCTTATATAGTTATTTCACTCACCGTGTCTGATTCGCAGCTCCCTCGCCTGAGCACTGTCCCAGGAGATGCGACTCTATTGGCGAAACCCAGTGGCTTCAATACCCTCCTGGACAGCAGTACCCAGCGCGCTGGCTCGCTGCCACTGCTTCACCCTGCCAGTGTCTTATTTGCCCTGTCTCTGCCCACAGGCGAGGCACGTGGGCAATATGACCTTGCATTCTGGAGAAACCATAACCATTCCAGCCGCTTTGGCAGTACAGTTCTGTGCGTTCTGCTCGTATCCTCCAAGATCGGGACACAAAGATTGATTTCCAAGGCATGGAGTAGACGAGGTGGTAATGGCGAAAAGGAAGATACGTGTTTTGCGTATTGGGATGCACGCCTGTTTTCCGTAAGAACAAAACGTTTTAATCTCGTACAGCCCTGTTCCTGGAGATCTACGATAATCGCCCTGTATATTTTCACTCCAACCCTGACAAAGTGCACCTCATTCAATAGCTAGAGATCTCACTGAGTTGTTACTCAGTAGAATCAGGTGTGCCAAATTAGGGTTGGAGGCCAGGAAGTGGGTTGGGCAGCCTTGATCTGGTTCATGCCTCTCTTGGGATGGACAGTTTGCAAAATATCCAGAAGGGGGCAGCATTTACCCTATAATGCAATACCTGATCAACTATAGACTCCGCTGTCTATGGTGCTCGTCTGTTTGGCCCTGCTAGTGCTCCTGCCATAGGTTTATCCTCACCTCAGTCCGTCATATTCAAGCATTTACTAAACACAACCTGATTGACACTTTGTACCACATAACCATTGCTTGTGTCCTATTGGTGAAGACAAAGGGGTGACATTGCTCCCAGAGATTTACAGCCCTATAAATCCAAACCATTACACAATACATAGATGCAGGTTGATACAGGAAGTTGACATTACTCTGTCATGTGACCCCAGGCTTGGCTGAAACAGAGACAGGAACTACTTCTGGGCAAAAGTTGTGCATATCTCGAATTATCCATGCCCTATGCGCACATAAGTATGCTGGTAATAGTTGCTGATGGCATTGTGAGTGTTTTATGCTTATAACCACAACTACATACAAAGGGCTCAGAGCACATTGCACACAAGCCTTTCCTGAGCCAACTTTAAAAATACACATTACCACCTGTACGTATACCTGCGTGAACATTAATGGGATGTCATCTTCACATTTGAGTGCTCTCCATAAACAGATATATACAGTTTTGACGGGTCCACAGGCAGTTTGACCTGTAAGGTGCATCCCATCACAATGTTATGTAGCTAACTGTTCAACACAAATATACCAGATTCTGGAAATATATTGGCACTGAATATCAGGCCATTTTTAAAAATTCAAATGAAGGTACACAACACAGTATGACTTTTATTCGGTTTTATTTTCAATAAAACACTTTAACAGGTAATGTACAATTATTCTCTCCAGTCAGATTTACAAAAAAAAAAAAAAAAGACCTCGGATTTGACAATGTGTTGAAAATGTGTGCACACGTTGCACTTTTGAAGTGAGGCACCTAGCTTTGCAGTAGTCCAAACATTGAAAAGTACTTCTTTGAGAACTATGAGACCAGTTGTCTGGAGTAATATGAACAAGAAGATTTTCAAGTATATTTAGAATACAGTTTCTCTACAATACATACTTTACAAAGTATACAACTTCATTGAAAGGCAGTCTGTCAGTACCTGATTTTGCAACCCTTTGCACACCTCTAATATAAAGAGCCAGCTGGTAGTTGAAATGTATTTCAGAGAGAAGCAAACATCTTTCCTTAAAAACTTTATTTATAAGTGTATGAACACAACACAACTCTAGTCTCCAATAGAAAAGCTCCACGTTAATGAAGTAAAAAAATTCATTCTTTTCCCTAATTTGAGGCAAAATGGCCAAAATTGTGGAATTAAAAAAATATAACACAGGAAAATAGTAGTTAGAAATATGTACAAAAATCTTAGGGGTCCTGCCCTGTTCAAAATTCTAATGCCAAATTAGCCTCTCCTGGTGTCAAGTGTGGGTTTTATCTTCAATAATTTATGTCTAGTATATGTCTAATTTTAAAGGATGATGTGCCTGTCTTCTTAAATACTGTCTTAATTTAGCGACAAATAGATATATCCAAATATATACACGCCGTGCCCATACCCAAAAAGTAAGTTACAATATAAATACATAAATCCTTTGAAAATGGAGTGCTAAACAACGGTTCAACACTGGATGACGTTCATTTTACATATGTCTCTTCATGTGCAGTGCCAAATGGTCAGATCGGGAGAAGGCCCTCTCGCAGAGGTGACACTGGAACGGCCTATGACCAGTGTGTTTTCTGTAATGACGAGTCAGCTCGTCGGACCTGGCGAACTTCCAGCCACAACCCTCCCAGTTACAGTGGTATGGTTTCTCGCCTATGGATAGTACAAAAAAAATGGTTAGACGTTGGCATTTTTGTCTCTCGTTAATCAATTCAAATTCAAGACTTTGGAAAGCGAAATTATACGAACAGATAAATTCTTTCAATATCCAATTCAAAAACAAATTGGGAAACTGAACTAAAGACATGCTTAAATAACAACACCTTATGTCATTCGCAAATAATGAAGTTCGCGTTCATTACCTGTATGTGTTCGCATATGAGCCTTCAGGTGCGAACTCTTGGTGTACGTCTTCCCACAGCCCGGGAACTCGCAGCTGTGCGTCGCGGTGCGTTTTCTCGCCCAGGATCGACGCCCTCGCTTTGGCTTGCAGTCATCGGGCGCGAAGAACTCCAGAAGCGGCGAAGACGGCGGGGTCAGCATCATGCCAGGCATGCTCGGGTGCGGAACTCGCATAGGTTCCCTGAACATCCCGTACTGTCCATGATACTGCTGGGTACTCTGGGGACCTTGGTGGTGGGGGTACTGGGGCGGGTAAGGCGGATTTCCCATGTACTGTCGCTGATGTGTTACGTGAGGGTGATGGTGCGGGTGCATCGGGGTCAAATGACAGTCTTTGCGCACCATTCCCTCTTGGGGCGAATTCTGCTGCACGCTGAGGTGCGCGAACCCCTGAAGCGCAGGCTGGTGGTGCAGGTGCGCGTGATGCATAGCGCGCGGGGGTTTCTGTTCGTACATCTGTTCCATGAAATCATTGGCCATCATGCACGACTGTTCTAAGTTCTCCGTCTTAATTTTATGTCCCATGTGCTGAGCACTGTCCACGGGCACATGGATGAGGTTACCCATGTTCAGAGCCCGCAACTCGGTGTACTCCCGTCTGTCCATTGTCGTTTTAAAGCTGTAGTCCTGCTGCAAGTCACCCTGGTAGTTCATTTCTGGGGTCAGCAGCTCTGCTACCAAACTGTGACCGGGGCTTGCTGTAAAGTTGCCGTTACTGTACGCGGGAGCGGGGTGGGAGCCGTCGCTGTCATACACTGTGCTGCTGCAACTCTCCGGTGACTCTGGCAGCTGGTACGTTGACGGCTGCGAAGAGCCGTTTGCGTTTTCAGATGCAATTGTGTTAGACAAGATGAACTCTAAATCCAAGAACTTGGCAAGGTCATCCTCCTCCTTGTTCGAAGAAGGTGACTCCACAATGCTGAACTCCACTTCAATGAGGGGTTTCAGGTCATCGCGAGTTGTACCGGTTTTGTTCTCGTCAACCTTCCAGAGCTGCGTGACACCAATAAAGATAAATGTAGTTACATACAAATATGAAATGCAAATAGAGAAGCACGTAAAATGTATTCAAATATTACGCAGTCTCGGTTCAAACCAGAAATGCAAGTTCTGTTGAAATGTAATGAAAAACATCTTAATAAAATAGGATTTTGTCTATTACATATATCTACTTATGCAGTCACTGAATTTCCATTTCAAACTATTTGTAGTAGATACTATTTTGTAACTGTCGCTCCAGACCACAATGCTCCCAATCAAAATACGTTGTAATTGAATCGGAATACTTACATGTACAATTTCAGACTGTTTCTCCTCCAAAGTCTGATTGTTTGAAAAAGTGTTTATCGACGGCAGCATCGCATCTGCGAGAGCCATTTCAAAAAAAAAGTTAAAGCAATTCAAACACTAAGGTCTTGTAGTTTATCCAAGCAAATCGAAAAGTGAGCGTTTCGTTAGTAGAAGCGAACTGCTTACGTCTTGCACCATGTATGCAAAGTTCCTCAACTCCTGAACTCGTGTGATGTCCGCTTGTTATACATCAGCCCTCGATTTTGATTGGTTTGTGGGCGTTCCCTTCACCTGACGGCCAATACGAAAAAAAGTGTCGGAGGGGGGGTGTAGTAACTTTCAATATCATAGCAACTTTATTACCTATCCAGCCTTGCAAGTACCTCAGACTGCAGATGAATGACATATCAGTGATCAATTTAATTTATTAATCGTTACACACTGACATGGACATTGCATTCATGTTTTATATTTTAGGCTACATCTGATACATGTGATGGTCTAAATGCAAAATGTATACGTCCATCCAAATGTATTTCATACTTAATGTGACAATAATGTTTTAGTTAGTACAAAATTGTTGCAAGTATGTATGAAGTTACTAGTATATATAAATGACATAAAATTTATTTCAAGAAAATTAATCTGTTTTAAACTTATTTCAGCGATTTACCCGTCTGAAATTTCATTTTGTTCTCGGTCCGTTTGTTGTGGTTTGAATTCTACGAACAGCTTTAATTTCAGTAAAACGATTAGACAAATCATTTTACTTTATAATCAAAGATTATAATATAGAGTATATCGCAGAGCATAACAATGATACATTTCGTATGGATACATAATTTTGTTAATATAACTTGGCACACTAAACGAATCAAAACATGTTTTCGTGGGATGTGTTTTCATGTTTAACCAAACGAAATGTTAGGACGAGTTACTTTAAAGGGTCGTCGTATATCAAATGATAGGATCCATTATTATGAAGTCAAATTGGGTTTTCAGGAGTTAACTTTTGTCTTCACGCGCGTGGATGTCTGAAGGCAACAGGGGGCGCAACTCAACCTTATCAGTTGGCCCAGACAACTATCTTTTCGAAGGGAAAAGTTGAAGGGAGCCGGTGATTCTGAGAAAATAGGAGAACAGGCAAATGTAGCCTCCTGTTGATATAACGCAAGCTATAGACATTGTTCATGATAATCTGTAATGTTAAGTAAAGGGCGCAGATGCTATAATTATGACAACAATAAGTTATTACTACTACTACTACCACCACCACTACTAGTACTACTACTACTAATAATAATAACAACAACGATAATAATAATTTGTGTATCTTGGTTTGTTCTTCCTTCCAGCTGACAATATCCTTTAATTGTTCAAACAGTCAAAATTAAAATCTTAGAGAAATTAATACTAACAGAGATGTTCGTTTGTTTGAATGCAGTCTTTACTTGTTTAACATCATAAAACCTGTGAATTTGTGATAATTACCAGAGCCATCGAAACAGCCCGTTAATCTTAAATGCAAACACGAAGGTGACATGTTCATTAATGGTTTTAACATGAACAAACTAATTCTCGCTGTGGATTATTATGTAAATCACGAAACGTGCTGCTGTCAGCGGGGAAAGGGAATCGTTTTGTATGACTTTCAGTTGCTTGCTGATAATGATATCCACTGAAACATACAAATAGTAAGAAATATTCATTGAAATAGTTTTGTGTCACGCAGTAGCCCACATCGTCACAAAAAGTAAAACAATAACAAAAACATTTGAACACTGGAAAATAAAACGGGGTTCAGTAGGCTACTTTATACACTTACCATCATTTTTGACACATGGGATGTTAAATATGAAAGCGTGTGAGTATCAAGACACGCACACAACAGCTTTTTTAAATAAAGAAAATTAAACAAAGCAAGCAAAGAAGAAAATTCATACAAATGCGAGTTTTAGTGCCAGCAAGCTGGGTATTCTAGCATCAATGTCGAGTTATTCAGTGAAGCGATACAAATGTAAAAAAAAAAAACAAAAAAAAAAAAAACCACACAAAACAAAGCAAAAAAGCACTTAACTGCAAAATAAAATAAAATAAATGCTAGTGGAATCTCATTCACATTATTTTTTTCGCTATTTAAGCCATTATACGTGAAAGAACATGATACTAAAATATGTAAATAGACGCCGCGCTGTAGGCTATTTGCCACATACAGTAAGCGCTGCAACAGATTGCCTGCTATTGTATGAGTCGCCTATTATTGGAGAGCAGAGACAGTTGCCTGTGTGTCGTTTTTTTGGAAGCGGGAACAGTCAAGCAAAACGGTTTTAACGAGTCATATTTAAAATAGGACCTCCAGACATTTTAAATTAAAAAAAGCTGCAACAATCAGTTATTACTGATTATTGCAATATTAAAGCATGTAACTAACAACATTTCTCAAAAACTCTTGAAATGTTAGGCTAATAAGCAGAGTCGGGGAGTTGCACCATCGAGAAATGTAACTTCATCAGTTTATTGTAATTCTTCATTTTGTGGGAAGTCATTTTGTAGTGCTATCGCCATGAGTGCTGTGATATAATATGCAAGCTATACTTATAAATTATTAATCGTTGCATAGCATTTAAGCAGGTATGCATTTAAAGGTTTTAGTAAGACCGCCATTGCTCTCTTAAACTTGCTTGTATGATTTGATATGTTATTAAAGCGGCTCTGATAGCTACATTCCATATTAAATTAAGAACGCAAAAACTTACAAAAAAGCACATTATGAACACGGGACGTATTTCGTTTTGGGGGGCAGTGAGTCATAAAGACATTTGATTTTATGATAAACGATATTATAATGAACAATTGGACATGAACTATTTTCCTCGGTACAAAGTGTACAGGCCTATGTGCACGGCGGGGGAGATTTTCTGGAATGGGCTGGCTACCGAGATTTTCGTCTTTGTCTTTATACTCGAGTTATTTTTAAACCTCCTACGCAAATTGAGATCCGGAATAGCCGTTATGTCTGGAGCCAAGTGGAAATGGAAATGGCGTGAATTTCCTGAGCGCAATCTGGACACCTTTTTCCAACATCATGGGGCACCACTTTCACTCTTTTCTGCGCGCGCGCGCGCGTGTGTGTGTGTGTGTGTTGGTAGAGGCAAGTGGGTGGGGGGTGGGCACGCATCGAACTTGTGACCAAAACTGTTATTGTTACACTGATGACTTCGATACTCACTTGTACGTGAACATATAGGCCTATCTGCTCGTTCATGTTAGCATTTCAACACCAATTTAAGACGATAACATTTAATTGGATTTGTAACGGAAAGGCACCTAGGTAAATATTTCTAGTGCATGAAACCAAAGAAAAGTCAATGTACCACAATATTGTTTGTATTAGCAGACCAATTTAGTTCAAACACGCCCTTAGGTAGAGGCATTTACTGATAGAAGATTAGACATGAGTTTAAAAAAAAGGCAAAGTAGGCCTACAACTTTTTTCATATTTTATATAAAATACCATGTGTCGCTTATTTTCACTTGAACATAAATTTAATGTAGGCCTAGTTTATGTGATTCACGCCAAATGGTGTGTGGCCTACAGAAGAGTTAAATATGAAACCCGAGCCGCACTGTAACGCTTATTACACACACAGTGTGCCTATTTTGAGAGTGAAACTATCCCGTTTTTCCAAATAAGGCAGTATTTTTTTATGCCTATAAGAACGTTTCACTAACTGCACTAATCATCGCTGCGGTACGTAACGCCATAGTCATGTTTTACTGATTGTGTTTTTTTTTCTGTGCTCAAAGCGAGAGGAAGTGTTGTCTTGTTTTCTAAACACAATTATGAAGATTGCAGACTGGCAGACAGTATATATCTTTCTGAAGACATTCCATTTAATTTAGAAGACAAAGTCTGTGGATGTAGCTTACGTACTGTTTTGATAATTTGTTAGATACCAACATGCTGGGATAATATTGCCACACGTTCCCTAACACTGTGTCAAATGTGGTTAAAAAAAACGTTAAGGTGGTGTCTCGTTATATAATCGTTCACTTGATAATTGTTCCAAAACATTTCATTACTGACTCGATTGCAACAAATTAATGGATCGATTTGGGCAAATTGAACATTCGAATTCGAATAATCAAAGAACAACATTTAGTTTCCATTTTTATAAAATGAAAAGTCTAAAGGAAATATAATTGGTATAGGCTATAAAAGGAACGATTTATAGGCCTACGACTAAATGAAAAAGGCCACAGCTTAATTACTGACCTTTATTGGAATGAGCTGGCTGCAGTTAGTTTTTCTTAATTTACACTCTTCAAAACATTTTAGTTCATATTTTTCATTTCTGAATTTTGAATAATTTTTTACCATTTATTATCAGTGTATTAATTTAATGTGGTGAATTGCGTTCAGTTTACATTACTAAATAAGGTTGGACTGTCATTCATTGCACCAATTATTTAAAATTATTTAAAATGTTGTTTTTAAACTGACCATAATATTTGATGTCACTTTATGTTACAATGTCTTATAACTATTTCAGCTGTATCAGCATTCAATTAAGATAGACTTTTCACAAAATTCTATGGAATATGTTACATATGAAATGTGGCAGTTGACTATTCTGTGTGCACAGTAAAATGTCCAGTGTTAATTCAACTCTAACAGAATACATATGAGTCCGTATGTACTCTGTAAGAGTTGATTTAACACTGAACATTTTACTGTGATCACAAGTTTAGAAATCGAAGGCGAGGTTACCCATCAATACCAACTTATTGGAGCACTGCACAGCACAATGCATATGCTAACAGTACTGAAGACCAAGCATGGAGTTTGTTCATTTAAAAGTAATCACCTCTCTTTACAACTCTCATCAATTTGAATATTAAATTTGATGTCTGCATTATGTCCCCAACCCAAAAATGTCATACATTTAGGCATTTTATCCAAAGCAACTTATATAAGGGCATACGTGCTTGCAAGCTGAGTTAATTATTTTTTAAGCAGCAGCCACGGGGACCATAAATAAATATAAAAGTAATTTAAAAAATCTTGCTTGGGTTTTCAGATAGGAGCCTGGCGGTCCACACCCTTATGAAGGGCATGTTCGACGTGCACGTGGTCTAGTGTGCATACCTGTGCGTGATAGTGGGTGCTTACACAGCCGTGTTCATTGATAAGACGCAGCTTTGCTTGTTTTACAGATTGGGGGTACACACTGGGAGTCTTTCAGGAGCAGGAGAAAAATGATCTGCAATGAAACCTGTGAATCCTGAGATGAAAGGGACTCTGCAGAGACAGAGAGAGAGAGAGTGTGTGTGTGTGTGTACGTGTGCGTGTGCATGTGTGTGTGTTATTGTAATAGCCTTGTTTCTGAGTCATGCTCAAAAGTACCCCACCTTCCTCATGATGACTACCATCTGAGTCATGCTTTTAGTTTTTTTTAAATGGGCTTGTACTTTGAAACACCAGTCATCCACCTCAATTTCAGATCCTCACGTTCATATACTGCAGGTCACACACCTGCAATGATCTCCATAAGCCTTCTTTCAAATTGACTGCATATATTACACGGAGCAACATTAGTTCAGTTAAAATTAAAAAAAACATCTTCTTATAATAAATGTCAAGCCAATATGTTACCAAACCATCCATCCAAATCCAACTGTAGCAGTAATACTTCACCTCCTGTGGTATAGCAGGACCGCAGGGGTGGGTTTATACCCGCATGAATCGGTTTGAACAGCTGAGAGGGACGTGAGCAAAAAAAGTCAAGTCTGTACTCCACAGCTGACTAATTAGTCAGCTAAACAATGTGTCAGATTTGAAGAAACATTAGAATAAAGTTAACATCTTAGAATGAGGAATAAGGGGTTTGCATGTTCATTTAAAGCATTGATTTGAAATGTTTTTGCTTTAAAGTTCTCACTTACCGGGTATTATCTCAGTGTTTATAAAATTTAAGATAGGTTGTGCACGATTTCAGGGATATATCATTCATGTTATTGAGATCCAGAGGTGTCTGTACTTTTGCGTATTGATTTATGTGACATTTTAAAATGTAATTTCAGAGATTGGTCATAGTGTATACAATAAAGACAACAAACAGATACTTTTGCCAATAACAGATTATGACAAAATTGTGAACGGTCTAGTGGGAGTTTTGGTTTGGATGTCAGAAAAGAAGCAGTTATGAGTTCATCTTGAAGTGAGTGCAGAGTCTTAAAGAGACAGTTCAAACAGCTTTTACATTGTTCAGGTGTCCTATTTTCTTGTCTCTACCTTTTCACGTTTCCGTTTGTAATTGTCCTAGGTTTCCATGCAGCACTAGAATCATCAGGACACGTGCTTTTTTTTTTTGTGTGGAAGTCTTCTGTCCAAAAACGCTGAAAGTACACTTTGACTTTACCCTCCGGGTGCAGTCTTGTTTGATGAATCATGTCCAGTTCCATTGTGAAAAACCTGATATTGACATAATCAACCAAGAAGCCTGGTGCCAAAAGGGCTACGCCCAAAAAAATGCCTTCACTTTTCAGCTTTCCAATGAAAACATTTACTTGTACACAACAGAAAGTATCTATAGAAACTTGCGAGGTTTTGAAGGGGTCTGTTTCTGTTTTGCACTTTGGATGGCGATCCAAACTGTTCCCGTTCTGTCTGTCTGGACGCAAAAGAGGAAGTCATCGCAAAATTGGTTTGCGGCACGTTCTGAGGATGACGGGACAAAGACAGGAAGAACACCCAACCACCCCTCATCATTTGGGGAATGTGACACTTGTTCTATTAGTTTTCATCCAAAACTCAAAATGAGGGATTACGGGCAAAAGGCTTATATTTGGGTGTATGGCCCGTGGGAACAAACGCGAGCGTATTGATTTTAATGCCTTCAGTGAGAACAGCGAAGAGGAGCAGGCAGTTTGACGACTGGCAAAAAAAAAAACGGCGCAAACCATAACAAACCCAAGGAGTTGAGAAACCTGTTCACATTGAATAATCGGGGATGGCCATACATCACTATTTGAATGACAGCGTAATGTGGAGTGCGTGGGTGGTGCTCAAAACTGCCGTGCAAGGCACATGCAATCGCCAACTGCTTCCTTGCACTTGCAGTAGTGCGCTGCAGTCACGTTTCAACCCATCCCAGCCTTTTGTTCTGGTGCTCTTCCTCTGTTTTCCGAGGGCTGGCCCGTGCATCCAGAGAGGTTTTGAAGGACCTTGACCGATTAAGTCCGATCAAGTTTAAACTGAATTAAAAAACAAAAATTCCAAACAAAAAAGCTAAAGCGACAGCCCAAATGCAGTTTGGTCACTGAAGCCAAACTGTAGGAGGAGGTCTTAGGAAAGACAGAATGGATCAGTTGATTTTTGTCATGTAGTCATACCAGTTGCTGTACAGAGGGCCGTCCCAATGCCCAGCTGTTTGAATCGAAAGTGAACAGGCATTCTAATCTGTGTTTGTGCAGCAGGGCCTACTGGCAGTCATGTGACATGTTAGGGACACACTTTGCTACTGTAAATTGTAATCCTGTATAGGGCACTGCTGCCTAGAGCAAAACTGGTTGAGTCTACTGATCAACCCCAACCAGAAACTGATATCCATCAGGTAATGGGAAGGTGAAAGGAGAGGGGGATGGGGGGGGGGAGGGGAGTCAACAGTGGAATGGCCTGTTCCCAGTCTCCTATACTTTCAGACAGGCCCGTAGTTCCATTCCATTCTCCATTAAATTCCAATGGTTTGGTTAGCAGGACAACAAAAAAAATGTATCACCACAAAACAAAAAAAACAATACGCATACTGTACATTTTGGGACATCATTATAATAGGAAACTGTAGTGAGCATTCTCTTCAAAACCGACACAAACTGGGTTGTCCAAAATCAGCCAAAATTGGTCAAATGAAAAGAAATAAAAGGAGAGGAAACTTGTTTTTCTCTAATGCTTTAGGAGAAAACTTGAGGAGAAAATAAAATAAAAAAATAACAAAAGATAGGAATGACAGCACTAATGAAGCCTCAGTATGAAATAAATGCAGTTTTTACAATGCAGTGGCCCATGTCGATGAGTCTGAAGGAGGCTCACGCCACTTTCACTCACTCTGTTTAGGATTTGTACCCATCCGATGGCTTCTTATCTCTGTTGGAATTCATTGGCTGGACAGTGTCACAGATGTGGGGCAGCTGACCGGAGAGTGGAAACGTGTGTCGGGGGGGGGGGGGGGGGGGGGCGGTTGGGAAGGGGGGGGTTAATACGCAGAGGTTAACCCCCCTCCTCTGGAACTCATTCTTCTCCCGAAACCACAGGCTGTGAAAGCCGGCCTCCACCCCCTGACGGATACCTGTGTGTACGACCTGGTAAATATTTGCTGGGTCCGCACCGGTGGTCGGCCGCCGTTGCCTGGCTGGCCCATTCACCGCAACCGGACCGTGGAGCGGCCCAGGAAGAAGGGCTGGAGACGAGGCCTCAATTACCCCCGGGGAGGGTAAATGTCAGCGGAGCCAGAGGGCTGGACGGTGAAGGGGTCTGGCTGGAGGGGGGGGGGGGGTCAGGGGTGAACCTAAAGCTAAAGTGAAGGGAAAGTGTAGCTGCCACAGGACAAGATCTCACATTGTGATACTACTTTTTCAGAAAGAAAAAACAAAAGTTCTCTTCTTTCTCATTAAAGAAGACAAGAATACATCTTATCACAGAGAGTCAGAAATTCAACGTTTCCAAATCCAAAGCGTTCCACAAATATTAATAATTATAATGAATCAGTTTTAAATGAAACGAGAAGTTTTACATCTGAAACACTGTTGAATGGAGAATGAACAACGTGACATAGACCTTGTCAGAGACTGGGATCATAGCCATTTCGGCACATCTGGTTGAGCTCCACAGAATAAGTGCATTTGCCCAAGTGTGGAGCGCTCTCCGCTTGTTTTCTCCCATGTCGGATTTTGCCCACGTTTTTATAAATTCAGTGAAGAAGCAGAGATTGCGGAATCTTGATTTACCCAAACTGATAGCTTCTTCCTCCACTTCTCCCAGTGTTTGTCTTCCTGTTTCCGCCCCACTCCCCCCCCCCCCCCCCACCCCCGTGTTCTTTTCGCTTTGCCATTTCGAGAATCAATTACAATCTAATCTGGTGTCTCCAGAATGGTAATTATCCTCCATCACACAAGCAGAGGGGAAATCCACCGCTATCTAATATAAATAAGCTGCCTAGCATGACATGAGAAGGCGACGCAGAGAGGCCGTACCTCTCTAATATATCAAAGGGGAAAGAGCAAGTGGCCGAGCCGGGAGGAAGTCAGAACAAATGTGACTCTGGTGCAATTATGGGAAAGAAAAGCCGCCAACCACCCCCCCCCAAACCCACTCCCCCCACTCCCACCCACCCCCGCCTGCAATAACACCGGCTTCCATCATAATCAGGCGTTCAGCTCTGTCTGGGAAACAAACGCCCGCGCGGGTAATTATGTCGCCTGAACACTGTGGAACGGTGGTCCGTGTTCAGGTCCTCTGAAATGCTAATGACCAGCTCTGGTGCTGCTTTCTCATTCGTTTTCGGCAAATAAGACTGAATGTGTTTTTTTTAAAATGTATTATTTTTTCGTTTACGGCACAAGTGCTTTTGTATTTTCGCCACAGACGCGTACGCACCCGTCCTCTCGTAAACGGCGTTCGTCGATCTCTCGTCGTCCTTAAAGAGTACCGAGCGTCTAACGTTCTTGTTGCGCTCTTCGCCGCTTCCCTCGCGTCCGACGGCACGTGGTTCACGCCGAAGATTTCCCGCCTCGCAGTTTGCCGGCGGCAGAGCCCTGAGTTACGGCGCCGCGGGCCTCCTGTCTCCCGCTCGACCGGCCGGCCCGTGTTAACGTGCGGCATTTCGGCGCTGACGGGCCTTCAGCTCGCCGTTTCATTACGAGGGATTGGCCAGTCGCCCTTCACGCGCTCGGCTGGAGGTCACGCGGAACCATCTGCCATCGCGCCGCGGTTTTTGCGGGGGGGTCTGCAAACACTGCCGGACCAGGGCAGGGCAGGGCAGGTGCAGCGCCTCAGCGCACCACGGGCAGGTTCTGGCAGGTAGTGACAGGGAGGCATCCGAATTCAAGCTGTCCATAATTGACCACACACACACACACACACACACACAAACACACACACACGTGCCCACACACACACAGACTCTGCCCTTCTTGCACCCTTCAGCACAGGAATGCATACATTTTCCCTCTCTCGCTCTCCCTCCGCCACACACACACACACACACACACACACACACAGACGCACACACACACACACACACAGACGCACACACAGCCAAACACATGCACATAAGGTCCTGACCCATTTCAGTAATGGTGTGGATGGTGAATGAAGGGTCATCAGAAGCGTGCTCCGTACAGGCTCGGGACAGAGCCAGTGGCCCGTCGCCATGCTCCCAGCAGCCCCCTGACCCCCGCCAGGGTCTGGTTCCCCATCACTCATCCCTCCTTTCGGCAGCTTTGTGCTCATCCTAAACTGTCTGGGGACAAAAAAACCCCCCCCTCTCCCTCTGTGTGTGTGGGATTGAGGAGGGGGTCAAAAGTACACCTCAGAGGGTCTTTCCCATTTCCCAGCTCTCTCTACACGGTAAAATGTCCAGTGTTAATTCTGCTCTTAACAGAAAGAGTTGATTTAACACTGATCATTTTACTGTGCCCCCCTGCCCCCCTATTCTTCTCACAGGAGAAAGACCTGGGTTGAGCCTGTATTTGTTATTATACCCGTTTTCCAGTATTCCGTATCCCAGGGCTTCAAAATTCTATGTCCGTGTTCTAGAACTCCGTTGCCATCGATTCCCAGCAGTGATTGTTGCATCAGCATTCTCAACCGAACAATCATGTAAAATCGAGCCCTCCCCTAACCACAGAGAGCTGAGCGAAACCCATAAAATTTATATGTTATTTATGATTAACTGCACCAGTCGGTGTCATATAATAGCAAAGGCACGCCTGACAAACCTGTGTAAACCACAACTGTAGACTGTGCAGACTGGAATTCATTTTTAGCTTTGATTTTGTTTATAGCCATCATCATCTAAAGTACACAATGGAAGATGAATGCGTGTACCAACATATTTTTTTTTTTTGTGCCATCAAGTGAATCACAAAGAAGTCATTATAAACATGTCTTATTCTGTCACTGCGGCGCTTACGCTGACTTAATGATTAGCTTAATGAAGCTGCCAATCTGGTATTAATGAGGTCACAAACTGTGACAGGCAGGTGGGGAATGTCTGATTTGGTAGAATACCATAACCCAAAAGAGAACACTGCATTTGATGAACATTCAAACAGCCAGGATAAAACAGCGGACTATGCTTAATGAAAGAGTTTTTATGATTGAAAAAGACCTTGTATGCGTCTTTCGAAGAACAGTAGCCAAAAAATGAATGTTTTAAGTAATGCTCGCAATCCTTTCTTTCACAATTCTCCCTGAACTCAGCGCACACAATGAAGGCACATTTTGTCTTCAGGTTCAACAAAAAAAAATTAAATATATATAGTCAAAATTAAATATATAATTACAATCAGAACAGCATATGTTCTGCCTGAGTGAGCTTCTGCGAGTGCTTGAGTGACTTTCCCTTTAACAGGCAACGTTGCCATGGTTTTTTTTTTTTTTGCCCCGGCTAAATTGGCAGTTTAAAAAAAAAATACACCTGGGTCTAAACAAACAGTGTGAGCTTCTTTTTTTTGTCTGGCGGAAAAAGATTTGTCATTCTGCACTACGCTGTCCTTCTTTGCTCCCAACTTCTTTTTTTTTTTTGTGTGTGTGTGGAGCGTGGAATGTGTGAAGACCAGGAGAGGGAGAACCTGGTTATTGTCGTCCCCTGGACCTGCTGCGGTGCCTTTCACTTCCAACGGACCAGGTCTCCCATTCACTGGCATTGTCATCGCTCATTCCATTCACCCGCCGACAAGGAATAAACGCCGGACCGAGGTAAAATAGCGAGGGCTGGCGGTAAATCACGTTTTTTTTTTTTCTTTTCTTTTTTTCTTTTCTCCCTCAGCTCCCGAAGGTTCAGGCAAGGTTACATCAGCCTACCTTTTCACCAGGGCGTGACAAAATGCTAATAAATTATGCCCCGGCAAAAGAGCGGGTCGGTCGTTCGACAGCCCGGCAAACACGACGAACGCTCGCGAAGCGCTCGACGGTTGCCAATATTCTGTTCCGTTCCCCGCTGAATTCGACCGCGCAAACGTTCTAAATGCAGCGCAAGCTCCCATTTTTACATCTGCGAAAATGACCACCCCGAACCCTAGAGGTAAACACCAAGCCATTGGGGACAGAGAGAGTTCCGGCCCGAGTGTGAATGGAGCTGTCTCATTGTGACGGATTATGCTAGAATTTCAATCACAAGGTGTGTTGTACAGTCTCTGTAAATCGACCCATCTGGAGCAGTTGTAATGGTTCGATGGCTATCGCTTATTCCCTGAGGTGAGTGTTTCTCAAACTCAACTCTCTGGTTTTGCTAAAAGTCCGGGAACAAAAGGTGTCACTTGTTTGCAGGTGCTCGTCCAATAGACCAACCCACTTCTTATTGAAAGCAGTCCTATTTTTTTTTTATCACAATAAAACCATAAAAGTACAAGATCCATAGCCCGTAACAAAAGAAAAAAACCCCACTTTTTTCACCCAGTTTGAAGCACCAGTGGAAGCTCAGATTGCTTTTTTTCATTTTTATACAATAAGTCTGTAATTGTAATTGTGACATGTATTGTGAAAGATGGTTTCATTAGGATTTGCTTTATTGCTAATAACGTATCCTCGCTATTGGAAAGCGACATCTGTGCCCTTTTGGCTGTGAAAAGAACACAGTTGTTTACGAACATAAAGATAAAAATGGCGATGCATTGCTGCTTGCGTCAGACCGGCCCCTCTCCATCCCTCAGACCGGAAACGTTTGAAGTCCGCGCCGTTCAAATTTCGTCTCGTTTCGCGGTGGTCCGAGGGACGGAGCTCCCTTGTTTGCACGCGCCCCTTTGAAAGTTCTGTGACGTCGAGCTAAAAAGAGGAAACCATAGATCAAGAGGTCCAGCACACAAAAGGGCAGAGACAACCCCCCCCCCCCTCCTCCCCACAACCACCCCCCCCCCTCCCCAAATGCATGAAATACTCTCTTGTGAAACTCCATGACAATGTGCTGTACCTGTCCCCCCCCCCCAGGGCTTTCTGGGCCTTACACTGGTGCTTGCCAATGGCCGTATCTTATCTGCTGAGGGAGAACAATGGGGTTCAGAGAACAAGAGGCAGGCCTGGCAGCTCAAACAGCAGCTTAAGGTTACGGCCTGTCAGTGTTTACATTGCCTTGAACTTTCATTCTCTTCGGTGCTCTCTGCTGGGACGGTCCCAAATATAGAGGGGAACGGAGAGGCCCGGGTCAGGGCCACGGTCCTTCTGTGAGCGCAGAGAGGCGCGGACACAGAGCCTCCTCCATGTCGTGTGGCCTGATAGGATGCTGCAAGTGCTTAAAATAAATTACTTGTTGCATAACATTGCAAAAAAAAAAAAAAAAAAACACACACAAAGAAAGGATTTTCCTAAATTTGAAACTGAAAAAAATTAAGCTAGTTGTTGCCTTAAGACAAATTAATATACTGAAAATATGTATGGGAAAATGCACAAATGAATTCAGCTTTAAGATATTGCAATATGTATTAAAAAATACACTGCTGTGAAACATTTTTATTATATGTTCAAAAACAGCCACATATTTACAATATATTAAACGCAAGAAGACAGAAGAACACATAATGACAAGAACAGGCCATTCAGCCCATCTACACTCACCATTTACCAAAAAACTAGAGAGTATCTAGTACTCTTTATTTACCTAGATACTGGAGAGTATCTAGCACTGCATCAACTTTGGACTTGAACACTCTTTGGGCCTCTACATCTACTACATGACCTGGCAAGCTGTCCCACACACTGACAGCTCTGCATCAAAAACCACTTCCTGATATTTCTGCAGATACCACAGAATATTTCATTTTCAAGTTTGTAGCTGAAATTAAAGTACTCTGAGTTTCAGTTTTACTTGACGCATAGATTGCCATTCAAGTTCTACACATCTAACATCAAAACTTGTCGATCTGCTCAATAGATAAATTTACACAAAGAGGCAAAGCAATCACCATTTCCTCTCCCTCTGCATTCTGGGAACTCTCTTCCTGTCTTTCCTTTCTTTATACATCATTCTTTACCCTGTTTGTTCATGCTTTGATTAAGAGTGTCTGTTCTGCCATCTCTTTATTCGAGGACTATAAAAAAAAGAAGAAAAACAAAGCCAGGACAGGTTCATGAAAAAAAGAGAGAGACAATAACCCATGTGGAGAGTACCATAATTCTCCTGAACCAAACTGGTGGAACAGGTGCAGCAGGTGACTGCAAGTCCCTTTCAACTGGTAATGCACTGCCTCCCCGAAAGGCTCCAGAGAGACTGGTGCTAGGCTAACGCTAGCCATTTCACACCGCGGACACCTTTATCTGCCCTTGACCCCGCACACTCTCACACACGAGCCCTTTGAAATGGAGAGAGAGCTTTCCCCCGGGTCCTCGATACCCACGGCCATGCCTGCCGGAATCGCTCAAACCGGCACGCTGGTTTCTGTAGCGATGAGCATTGATAGCGAATCAGAGGCAACCAGGAAGCTGTGGACTACATTCTAATAGCCAGGTGCTGACGGGTCACATTACAGTACACCCTGTGTCACAGCCACGCGGGGTATGCTTTCCTGTGATCGGAAAGACCGTACTGGAAAACGAATGTGTGCGTCGGCAATTCAATCAGCTTCAGAGGAGCACGGCAGGAAAAAAAATCAGCGCCAAAATCTTTTTTTCGGGAGAAAAAAAATGGAAAAATAATCACCCCTCCCATAAAACAATGAGAACTCTGCCTGGGTTATAAAGTCAGCTCCAGCACAGCGCTGGCTGTAGCTTCCTGCTGGACTCAGGGAAAGTGTGGCTCTTCGGGGAAACGCACCCAGCTGCAGAAGCGCTCACTCGGAAGGCTCTTGAGCGGCTGTTAGCCGGGCGGCTATTGTCCTGCTGAGTGGGCCTGGACAATGCGCTTCCAGAGACGTCTATTTTTCAAACCGCGCACGCCGTGGCCTCCCGGTGCACCCGGGCACGGGCGCCCCGCCTCATTCGTCCGTCCCAACGGGCCTGATTCAAACGTCCCCCGTGGGTGACAGCAACCATCTCCCCCCCAAAGGCCGTGTTTAGGCTGCGGAGGCTGGGCGGCCAACGATATGCTTCCTTTCGCACTTCTCTGTGTTTTGTGGGTCCCCGTATCACCGGGACGGACCAGGGAATTCTGGGAAAACAGGGCTTGGAGAGACAGGAAAAGCCCCGAGCTGCCCCCGACAGTGCCGCAGTGTCCAGAGCTAAGCGCAGGCCTCTCACGCCAAGCGTTTGCGTTTGTCTTGAAGCGAAGCGGGCGCTGCGGGCAGGGGCGTTGGCACGGAGCTGGCACCAGCGGCGGCATCCTTGGCGCTCCGCCCGCGGCATCGCCTCGGCCCCGACCTCCGTCGGCCGCGGGAGCGAGCGTGTGAACACGTGACGGCGCGGCGCGCGGGGCGAGAGCAGGTGCATGCTGGGACAGCTCGCGCAGGTGAGCAAACACACGCGGCAGCGCGCAGCACGCCCTTCAGCCCCTCCGGAATGCGAAACCTGCGCCCGTCTGAACGAAATCTAGA
This sequence comes from Anguilla anguilla, assembly GCF_013347855.1. NCBI lineage: Eukaryota > Metazoa > Chordata > Actinopteri > Anguilliformes > Anguillidae > Anguilla > Anguilla anguilla. The sequence continues at coordinate 8,894,808 of NC_049206.1, read as the reverse complement.
AGATCGGCTCTCAGCTCGGCTTGCAGCCGTTCACCATTTTGTGGCTGCAAACCTTTGTTCAGTATTCAATACTAATTAAATTCTTCCAATAATATAACTTCACCCAAGTGCTGCTGGCTGAACATGACATTTTTATATACATACACATCGGTGGTGTTAGACTCAATTCTTGGAAACCCTGTATTTGATATCTCTAATTAATTCTTGATCTTTCTTAATACTGGCCCAATTGAATTATACCTACACCTTTCTTGAAATAGACAGCTATATACTAGGTAAAAAGCATAATTCAACAGCAGGAATGAACCAAATCAAACCAAACTGAGTGAATGATAGAGAAGTGAAAAAGTCCAGAGGTTGGAGAAAAAGCTAGCATTCATTTTTAATTATCCCTCCTCATGTTAGGGTCTGAGACAGCAATGCATTTCAGGTACTACCAGGAAACATGATCCAAATGTCACTGGTGGATTTCAGTTAATTTAGTTCATTTGCTTCACGTCGGTGAACAGTGTGCACTTGAAAACAACATTAACGCGGTTCAGTTTTAGATTAAGGATTGTGCTTTGATTTCATGAGACTACCATATATGCTGAGGTAAGTGGTTTTTACTGTATGCCTCCTGCCACTGGATGTACTGTATCATGCAGGTAAATACAGGCTGCGGTCTTTTGAAATTCGGGCAGGATGGTGTTATTTAATCGACTGTGCGACAGTTAAATCTCAGAGCCTGCAGGCCTTTGGGAACGCACACTAATACAAGGTGTACTGCACACATATTAATAATGAGATGACATAAATAGATGAAATGAAACAAAGGCCAATGACTAATAAGCATGAGCTTCATGAGAATCCATTGTCTTGTAAATAGGCTGCTCCTCATACAACACAGAAATAGCTGCATTCATTAAGGGGCTTAGCATCAGATTCCACAGCTAGATTAGTCAAAGTCATTCCCATTAAAGTCAGTTTCTACCTCTGGGGTGCAAAGCAAACATTACAAAATGGCACCTGTGCAGGCAAGGGGTGGGGGTTAGAATGAAATAAGCTTGGGTAACAGGTGGTAGGAAGCCAATCAGCTTCCTGTTTTGTTTGTTGAAACATGACAGTTTACACTTGAAGCGGTTTCTATAAGAAGTGCTTGACTTAAGCACTCTGTGGAACGTGGAACAAGGAACAAGCCCAAGGCTAGCTTAGAAGTCTTAGAAGCCTTACCTGGAATCATTATCTTTGCCCTTATGGAAGTATGACTGGAATTTAATTGGGTTTCTGAGACGCTTCCCACAGTGCTGCAACGTTTCTGTGTGTTTAGTCAGTTCTGCAGTCTGCTCCTTGGTTAAATCCCTTCAGTTGCAAGTGCTGTTTTTGTCAGGGCAAAGAAGTGTGACAAACCAAAAAAAAATACCAGACTATCAGAATAACATGACTATAATCCAAAATGGTGCATTAAAAACTCATTTGCACTTGCATACAGCAGTAATAGCCATTAGCTCTCCATAGCATGTGAAGCATACGTCTAGCAGCAGCTGGCACAGCATCAATACAGTACCTGTATAGTAAAAAAAAAAATGTAATGTAAAAAGTACCTAACCTATATAATAACCTTGTTATTTTTTCTCCAGGCAGTTCAGACTTCACATGAATGCCTGGTATTCAAATTGTACGAGATTTTTTTACTTCACAACATTGTTTACCAACCGTGGTATTGACTACTGCTGATGAGTTTAAGAGACATGGTTGTTATTTATGATAGATTTCCCCATTCCTTTCTCACTGGGTTCTCAGAAAGTTGGATGGAATCTCTTTGGCTTTCGCCCAAAGTAGCGTGGGCACCTGATTGGTAATATAATCTCATGCTTTCCTTAACCGCTAAATCTCCTCGGGCCATTCATGTAAATGAGCAGACCTGTCTTAGCTGCTACAATTCAAATAAACAGAAATAATAAACAAAATAGTATAGCATAGCGTAATGATTTTCTGCCAGACACAGTTCATAATATAAAGCGGTTTCAGCTTCATTCACGTTTCAGCATTTAGCAGATGCTATTATCTGGAACAACATACAGTTGTTTTTTTTTTGTTGTTGTTGTTTTTTTTTTATTTTTTATTAAAGCGTTTATATAGATGTGCATTTACACAGATCTATATTTATTGAGAGAACTCAGCTTTACGTATAGCAATCAAATATGCAACCATTCAATGAGGGAACTGAACCAACAACAGAGCTGCCTGCCCCTTTCAGTGGAGATCCACTATCCTGTAGGTTTTCACTCAACCCTAACCCTAACCCTCAAAAAGCACACCTCATTCAACAGCTACAGATCTCGTTGAGCTGCTAATTAGGAGATTCAGGCAAGCCAGATTCGGGTTCAGATGAAAACCTACAGGATGGTAGATATGCAGGAACAGGACTGGGCAACCCTGACCAACCTACAGGATGGTAGATATGCAGGAACAGGACTGGGCAACCCTGGCCTACCTACAGGATGGTAGATATGCAGGAACAGGACTGGGCAACCCTGACCTACCTACAGGATGGTAGATATGCAGGAACAGGACTGGGCAACCCTGAGCTACAACGACCCGAGTTCACAAGCCGGGTTCCCCAACCGCCACACGAAACCGCCTCTCTCCCCGCAGAAGGAGAGAGCCTAACCCAGCGCCCCTGCTCTCAACCCCCAGCCTGAGCCTGACCTCACGTGCCCTGAGTCAGCAGACACTGGATCCCACCTCCGTCCGCGCTCAGATTTCGTTTTCGGGGGGCCTCGTCGGGAACGTCTCCTCTCGGTCGCCCCAACGGCCCGTGGGCTCTATCGTCGCCTGTGGACGTGGGACGAAGCCTGGGGGCACGCGGAAGTACACCGGCCTGTCTGGGGCCAAATGTGCCCTCCGCAGATAACACCGTTTGCCCCGCGTCCCGCCCCCCCCCCCCGTCCTCCGCTCCCCTCAACGGCCGGGACGCCGTGTCCTCGTCCGCGGGGGGCAGCCAGGAGAGCCCTGGGATTGGCCCGCGACTGGAGCAGGCCCCGCTAATCGCTGGCTTCCTGCCGTTAAGAAAAGGCGACTGTTTGTCCGTTAATGTGGCACGCTGGGGCCATTAGGCATAATCCCACGTGCGTACACGTTGATTTAATCTCCTGGCTTTGGGTTTCGGTCCATCTTAAATGACTGACTGTCCCTCCTTTCCCTCTAAGCCATTCCTGCACCGGCAATACACCAGTTAGAAACCACCACCGCAGTTAAAATGGCTGCTTATAGTCACAAGGATTCATTCACACATTTCCAAAAATGTCTTACGCTAGTATGTATCCTATATCTCTACAATTCATAGATATAGATATATTTTTTATATTTTTATTCTCTTTTTCAGACATAATCTTATGCGACTATTTTATTTTTCGAACACTAGTCTTAAGAGCGTAGCTGCTACTGTAAATACATTATTTCGCTTCGTGCTGTGAACGTCTGTAGCGATGCGGTCGGCTGGTTAATGGCTGTTGCCAGCTGCCCCCCAGTAAGGACACAGTGAATGAATTACAGCAGCAGCCAAAAGGCTGTTCATCTGTGACCGGCACGCAGCCCCGTATCTCAGAGGGGGAGCCGCTGCAGATCCAGATAATGCGCGGCCTGCCTCGTACCCCCCAAGGTGGCTCACGTCGAGGGGGTCGCCGTCGAGCTCCTGAGAAAAACGTAAGCGAGGGCCCGAGGGCCGCCCGGTCCCAGGGGGGTTCTGAGAAAGACGCGTGCCTATCGCACGGCCCGGGAGCGCGGAGAGAGAGCGTCCCAGAGCCCTTATCAGGGGCTCCCGCCTTGAGGAACCGTTGGAGCCCAGGGGCGCTATCTCTCGCCGGCCCACGTCAGAGCCGCCTGACCCCCCCCCGATTACGCCCCAGTACCCGGAAACCGTCCGCGTGGGCCGTCACACAGGTGCTCCGCTCCGGATTGATCCGCCGGGGACACGCTTACTCGTTTCCGTGGAAAGGGGGGCGGGGCTATGAGAACACAATGGCCTTTCGGGCGCACTATTCGTTCTCACCCATTCATCAGAGCGTTTTCCCCCGTTCATTTCAAACCCAGCATCACGAGCGAATCATAACCCCTTTTCATTATAAACACACTTATTGCCTCAGTTCACAGACGTGTATCAGCTGGAATCAGTGTATATGCGTATTAAGCCGGTTTAGCAGGTTAATTTATGTAAACAACATTCAGTGAATAATTTTTTCATCATAAACCAAGTTTTAGCCAAAAGTTTAAATTGCCAAATAGGATTTTAAAGCTTGTCTCATCACCTCAGTGTCCTGCATGATTTTAAGGGAGTACAGGCAAGCACGCAATCTTCTCTGAAGCGTGGACTGCCAGTCCTGGCTGTTTTTCACTCCACAGTCCACAAGCAGAATGTTTCCTACCTCTCTTTTGCCATATTGCCAAAATGCTACTCATATTCAATGGGTTTTAACGGTTGCACAGGCCTACAATGCTTAGGACAAGTGCCTAGTGCTAAGTTCTTTAACTGACTTGAACTGTAACTAAGAGCTCATAAATTAGCATTACCAAAGCATTACATAATCACATAAGCCACTGGGCATTTTTAAGTATTCTTTTCAACATTAAACTATGTTCTACAGTCTTAGTGCTTTGACTGAACTGAACTGATGTCTGCTGTTAAATAAAATATCAGGTTATTTTGCCATTGTGTTATTTATTGTTTCTCCCCCATACTTATTCGGTGCATTCAACGCTAAGGCCCTTTCAAGTGGTTACATGAGTAGCTCCTGTGGTTTCCCTGGCTAATAGCGAGGGAAACCACGGGAAAACAAAAACCCCTCTTCCTGGGCGACGGCGAGGCAGGACGGGCATCCTGCAGCCCGAAGACGCCAGTCCCCCCCCCCCCCCACCCCCCCGTTTCGGCAGGGACCAATTTACCGGTCCGCGTCCCCGCCCCACCCCAAAACCAGATCAGAGGCTCTCCATCCGTACCCCGCGCGCCAAGCTCACAAATGAGATGTGACAGGCAGGCGTGGGCCGAGCGGGCCAACGGGCGACCCCCCCCCCCCCCCTAAACAAACAGAGGCGCAGGCGACACCGCGCCAGTTCCCATAGCGGACCACACAATTCGCCGAAAAACGGCGCGGGACACGGGCCGGAAGGCAAATTGTCATTTTCCACAGGTCCTCCTGAAGTGGCGCCTGTGATACGATCTGCAGCAACCACACGAAGAGAACAAACCAGCAGCCCATTATACCATTACAGCTGATGTGGGGGGCAGATTACACCTACAAAACAAGCAGGGGGGGGGGGAGAGAGAGGGGGCAGAGAGAGAGAGAGAGAGAGAGAGAGAGAGATGCGGAGAGAGAGAGATACATCCACTGTATTTTCTACTATTTACTGTAGTATGATTTCTAATTAATGCTTAGCTTTTCAATGTTTGGTTTGGCAATATGTACAGTGTTACGTCATGCCAATAAAGCCATTTGAATTTGAATTTGAGAGAAAGAGAGGGAGAGATAGAGAGAGAGAGACAGCAATGATGTTGGGGTACAATGAGGTACTGCTGGACGTGTTTGTGACAGGCATCCTGATCCTGTATTCTGTTAGTGACTCCAAGGGCACCCAAAAAATTGACAGAAGTAAAAAATGTAGTTGCGTGTGAAAAAATGGAAGGCACAGAAAGTGTGCTCTCTTCATGGAATTTTTGCCATAAAAGGCACACCCTTTTTTGATCTATTATATTTAAGTTTGAACAGAACTGGTAACCGACTGGGTGTAGGTTTTTAGGGAACTGGACCTTCAGGTTACTGAATTGGAGCTAAAGAACTAAGAAGTACATGTCAAATATCTACAGAATAAACTATGCAAAGCTATGCTACTTTCTCTCTAACTAAAAAATGTCCCCTGTCTTTCCAGCAGTAACAGGAGGCCTGCTAGGTTTTTGGGGGTTCAGGCCTGGTTTTAAGCACAATTTTCTTTATGTTACTCTGCCATTTTGACCGTTCTCTGTAAAAAAAAAGTGCTATACAAATAGAACGGATTTGATTTAATTTGAGTTCTGAAGGGCGCACCGTAGCACATATTTCACCGTGCATGCAGCCAGATGCCCATTACTTCCCAGCCCAGCTGTACAGCAGTGCGGTTACTGGCGGTCACTGGCACAGCCGGATGCGATCTGGACCGTGGGGTCGGATCTTTGCAAGGAGAGCAGGTTCCTCAGCGGGGTTCCCCTCCCCCCCCAGCGGGGACCTGGGGAACGGGCGTGGCGGGAGCAGAAGAAGCTGCAACTGTCAGGTGAGTTTACAGTTCCTTTTCAAAAGCGTTCCCTCGTGAGTCATCGCTGCCTCCTTTCAGTTTGCTCACTCAAAAAACGCCTTTGTGAGTTCTCTCTCTCTCTCTCTCTCCCACCCCACTCGACAGCCAGAGAATATCAGGCCCGAGAAAACACCGGCGTCAAACACATCAGCCTCGGCCTGGGTCGGAACACGTTCCATAAATAGGCAGACGGTCCCAGTTTGTTTGCCAGACAGGCCTTCGTCTCTCCCTTCTCGTCCGGTGACTCATCCGATACCGAGCAGATCTGATGCTATCAAAATTGCGTTTTTTAGTTTTGAGGCAGAGCTTTTGTTTATTGCGGCAGAGTGAACGTAACGAGGATTCTCTCGCCCTCCGCACGTCGGCTGCAGCCCCGCTCATATTCAGCTCCTGGAGTGAATTACGGTTTTGTGCCGAACGCCGTGTCTGCTCTGCCCTTTTTACAAGATCGTATAATTCGACGCCGAAATGAAAGATCTGGCAGAGCGCCGGGGGACGCGATGCGACGCTGACGCTTCTGGAATTTTAAGCGCGGGCGGCACTCGTTTTTGGAGACCCAGCGAGGTACCTGTGAAACGTCCTCGTCCAGAGTCACCTCAGGAGGAGGGGAAACGAACAGCTCACCGTGCCACATCACACACAGAGACACTTTTTACCGGTGTGCCTGATCAATTAGAGCTGTTTATTACACAGTTCCCTCACCTGGGTTTGTAAGATTTCTAAACAAAAATCCGCTGACCCTATGGTTTTCCACAGCCAGGGTTAGACACCCCTGTTGTGCTGCTGCCCTAATATGTTTTCTACAATACCCAGACCTAATGTGGTAGTCCTGCATGGTTGGAGATATACCTAATTTGAGTAAGAGGAAATCTCTGAGAAAAGGCCTCCAATCACTTTTCATATTCCCTTTGAGCAGGGAATCCAATCTCAGCCCTTTCTACACTTCCTGGTAGCTGGGGATCCAATCCCAGCACTTCTGCACTCCCGTGGTGCAGCTGAGCCAATCCCGTGCCCTTCCTGGCCTGTTTGGAAGCTGCAGGAGGCCCCTCCCACCCAGGCGCAGTGGCGCGGTGGACCCACTTAAACGTGTCACCTTACGCCCCTCCAGCGAAGCACTGACACCACTTTCTAACAGATGAAGTCCCCGGTGCCTGAAACCATATAGCGCACGCGAAAGCAGCGATAATTAAAACAGCTCACCTAGACACGCAAACTGGAATAACGCTATTATTCTCCAGCCTTTTGTGTTTCGTAACGTTGCCGAACTGTAACTGAATCTGAGGTGATTTGGCAGGGGGTTGGGGAGGAGGGGGGGAGGTGTAGGATGGGGGAGGGGGGGGGGGCGGTCGGGGGTTGAGCCATTGACTGCTGGGGGCAGGGGAAGGGGGGGGGGGTACGGGGTGGGGCAGGCTGTGTAGCAGGGCAGCCTATGAGAAAGTCTCCTCCATAGGTTAATGTGAATGACTGGGGCCATCCTGGGTCACCGACTATGTACCTCTGCCCTTGTATTCAAACCGGTCACATGGCACACTGCCGCTCAGGGCTAATGTTTAAAAATGACTTATCAGTTGGGCTGCCGTATTTACTTAGTCAGAATTTGTTCGAGTTTAGGACAAGGGGCAAACCCATTGGTGACTTACCCCGTTCTCTCTGCACACACGACCCGGCCTACGTGCCAAGTGCCGCAATCAGGTGTGTATCCAGGTTATTTAAAAAGGGCTAAGTACCTACGTCCCACTGCCAAACCAAACTTAGGCAGCTCACCGTGTTTGTGTGAGTAGTTCGCTTCCTGTTTGGAGCCGTAAAGGTGATATCACGCCGGACTGAAGGCTCAAAGCCGTGTATGTCCCACACCTGAGGGGCAAAAAATCCCAAAAGCCTTTGAAAGGTATGATGGTGTAAAACTAATCAGAACAGATCAAAGGCTGGTTGTATTGTATTGACTGCAGTGTCAGGTGACTGCTGTATCTGAGATGCACTTCAGGGTCCAAGTTGTGGGGCTTACGTGCCTCTCTACCGCGCTTTTAAATGTAGCGGGAAAAACTGTGCACCCGCCATTCAGGGGATGAAACATGAAATATGCGCGCTCGCCGGTAAGCCCTGCAGGTACGGCGGCCCAACGGCCCCCCGACCTTTGACCCCTCGACAAGTCGGACAGCCCCGAAAAAAAAGAGAGGTAATTTGTCAGGGACTTAGCGCTGCGAGACTGGGTGTCACCTTTCCGTAACCCCGCATCCTTCTTTCCCTCTCTTTTCCTCCCGCCTGTCGCTTTCTCGGGGTGACACGGATCAAGAATTGTGGGATGTCTAACCCCCCCTCGCCCCCCGCCCCCCCCAGTCCGTCCCGCCCGCCCCCGTCCCCTCCGTTCCTGCCATATTGTATTCGCTGTAACTGAAGCCGCTTCGGAAACTCTTGCCCTGTGTGCCAGTGTCACCGCCTTTGAAGCGGCCCCTCTCCCGGGGAATCCAAAGATCAAACGGGCCGTCCCCAAGCGGACACTTTTTGGTAGGAAGTGGTGGGTTTTTTTTAAAGCTTAGTCTACGGCTATGGAATGACTTTGGGGGGGGGGGGGGGGGCACGAGAGCGGTCCCCTGGGGTCCCTGGGCCACCTAATGACTTTGAGTCATGGCCGAGGGACGGCGAGTCGCGTCGGGTTATCGGGTGGAGAGCGGCTTCTCGGAGGTAAACAGAAACACCGACGGGCTCATTCGCCTCAGGGAGGACGCTGATTCAGACGACGGACTGGCCTTTGATCTGCTTCCCGCTCTTATTACAGTATTGATCTACTGTCTTTCTGCTCATACCACGGTAATATGAATGTTATGTTTTAAATAATTACAAACGTTAGCAGGATTGTGCACTCACATACAGGGAGAGGCAGTGCTTGATATGACTGTATTTGGATTTGGATGCAGTATTTCATACAGTATGTAATATTGGTTGCTCACCTTTTTTGTTTGGTTTATACAGTAGCTCTGTGCCACCTGCAAAACAACATACACCTGCACCACTTTGATTTTAATTTATAAATCTGCTTATTTTGGACATATTTTCAGACAGAATACATTTTCGTGCTTTATTTTTGCCCATTCCTGGTAGCATGAATATGTACAGCCATCACCTTCTGCTTGCTTAAAAAATGAAAACACACCTCTTCATCTTCAGCCCATCAGCACTGACCAGCTTTATACTACAACCTACGCATACTGTCTAATCTAACACATTTTACAATCTTGGCTCCATTTTGTCAATTTGTGTATCTACACTAGTCTTCATTTAATGTTATTATATGGGTTTCTATACAACATTATATTTCTGATAATATGAATGTTGGCAATAAAGCATTTTTTTAATGTCAGTATGTGCCAATGTCTTCCAATGGAGTCCTAGAGTGAGAATGGCTTAAAGTGGACAGCCCACTGATTCATGCCTGAAGCCACAGGTGTTTGGCTTTGTTTTCAGGTATTAACCCTTTCAGGCGTAAGATCAAAAATATGTGATTAGAATGTTCTTAACTGAAAGTTAGAACGCTGATGTAACAATCACTACTGGAGTTCTAGAACACCGACTTGAAAATCTGAAAAAAAAAACATCCACTTACGAAAGACCTACTCTTCAAAGGGTTAACGCAGAGTGGAGGCCAGCGTTAGCCTTCCAGTTGGCCCTATACTAAAACATGGCGTGGAAGGATTCCCCAGACACTGTTTGCCTGGGAGAGCGGAGAGCAGATTGATTAAAATGCTGTGTTTTTAAAGTTTGCTGCCACTGAAGCAGTGCCCTGTTTTGTTCACCTCGTCTTTATCCCGAACTGTGGTCACACACTGCAGGACGAGCAGTTTTTTTGGGGGGGGGCCTCGCTGTCTGCACCACAGTGGGGTGGGGGGGGGGCATTGCACCCTTTGATCTGCCAAGCGGTGCCAAACCTGCCTGCCTGTCTGAATAGAATGCTTTGTGTTCCTGCAGCCTTTGAGGTCAAAGAGAACACTGTGCATTGACAGCTTGGAGACCTAACACCCCCCAGAACCCCCCCTCCCCCCCAGACGTGTACACGTATGCACACACACACACACACACGCATGTACACCTGTCTGCACACACGCACACATTTCAACATGAGAACCGGCAGCTATGCGTTCTACTAGGTGTCCACCACTAAACCACACATGTTTTTGGTGAGATGACACGGTTTTTTTTTAAATGCCAGACATACAGTAATGAGGCCTCAGAGTTAATACTGCAGATTAGGAAACCGGCATTTCATGACTATTTGTTCTGTTGAGACATTCAGAGCAATGGGCCCTTTCGTTGATAACAGGGAGGATGGTAAACTGCCAGGACTACTCAGGATATACACGCATTTCATTTATGGCTACCATAAAATCATTTAGCCCGCAATGTGACACAACCAATAAAATGCAACAAGCTCTACCCACCGGAATCTTAAATTCCTCAATTAAAGTGGCTGAGAGAGTCTCCCCACTGAAATTCCAGACCACAGGGGTTACTGATAGTAATATTTCAGGCCTTAAATATTAAGATATTCAGGATGATTTGAAGCAGAATCAATATCCGGCCTGCGTGTTGTAAGGCCTCATACAAACACAGATGTCACCGCAATCTGGGTGTTCTGCTGAACTCACGTAGACCCATTTGGGTTTCAAAAAAAAAAAAAGAAAAAAGACAAAACATACAGATGGTTCCAGGTCCCTGCTTTCTGTGAAAAAAAAAACAAAGCATGAGTATTAGGCGAAAAGGAACGGGGGCCTACTTCACTGTCTCAAGCGGGACGGTTCGCAATTCAGCAACAACAAAAACTGTGCACCCAGCTTGATTAATACGCGCCCTCAGCTAAAATTGCAGAACAAGATTAATGAACGAAAGCGGCCCAATGCCGGCCGCAGAAAAGACAATCGGATCCCTCTGTCTGCGTGCGCAGTTTCTTTTTGAACACCCACTCCATCTTTTTTTCCCTAACAAGCCAAATTATGAATCTGGGCCTCTTCACGAGAAATTACCTAATTCTAGAGCTAATTGGGGCAATTACCAGACGCACGAGGGTCCGGGAACAGTGTCCCGAGAGACAAAAGTCTATTTTTATTGGCATTATTTTGCAATGAACGCAAAGCAGGTCGAGTGCCCGGCGGGACACAAACAAGCCCCCTCTCTCCGCCGGGCCACTCCACAGCTGAGGTTTCGGAGGTCCGAGCGCGGAAGACACAAAGATCGTCCCGTGTTCCCATTGTGCCGAAACTCCGCCCCCCCCTCGCCCCCCCCACCCCCCCAAACACACGCGGACACGCATGAAGAGACCAGGGACATTCACTGGAGCACGGTCCTCCATTATCTCTCTCTTAATTTGAGGATCGGTGGGATTGCGTCCGAGGTCCCCTGGACACAGTACCGAGGCTTCAATGGCGGCGCTATTGTTGCAGGTAACAATGGCCGCCAGCCTCCGCTGCTGTCTGTCCTCTCTCCCGTCCCAGAGCTAATGCACATTAGCTGATGACATTCTTTCATGTTTATTATTTTTTTGAGTGCGAACGCACGCAGGAAGCAGCAACTAAAATATTCCCTCACCATTTTCGTAATTCGTGTTGTTTTTTGTTTCTTTTATTTTTTGCAGCGGGCTCTAAACTTCATCACATGATGTGATGGTACAGTACAGTGTTTTTAAATGTATGTTTTTTTTGTGACTAAATGTTATTTTTTCCATTTTTCTTCAATTTTTCTATTTCCTTTGCTCTCAACATTAAATGGACATCTTTCTGTTCATATCTCAAACACCATAGCGATCTTCTTCACTTACCAGTTCAATTAATCAAAAATGAATCAAACATAATTTTCTTACTAAACTTTCAAAAGCCACGTTGATTTATAAATACTTGTCTTCAGTACAAGAACTTTCCAATATAGATTTATGGGCACTGAAAGAAAAATGCGTTGTATTTTCAATACAATTATCGATCATGGATGAACGTTCACTCATGATAAGCATACGTTATTATGTTGCACTTTTACTGTATGTGTACTATTATTATAATATAATTAATGAGAAACTTCTCAGTGCAAAAATATTTTTGTACATCAAGGCAAACAGGATGCCTGGTTCTGTCATGTTTGTTAGCATTGCTCTGTGTGAGCCATTTGACAGCTTTCCATTGCGATGGGACAGTAGGAAAATGTTTGGGGGGTGGGGGGGGGATGGTGGTGGGGGGGTAGCGATCGCCACTCGGGCCCCCGCGCTCATCGGGCCCATCGCAGGCAGGAAACCCCGCCCCCCGGTTACCGCGGAAACGGGTCGGCGAACTCCCGCGTCTGCGGGACGGCCCGCACTGCTGCACCTGCCGGGGGGTCAGCGGCGCACGCGACGACACGCTCAGAATAGCAGAGGGGACGCGGAATCACGCTCTGGCCTCTGCCCCCCACCCTCATTAACAGGACACCCCCCTCCCACCCCCACCCCTCTTCATGATTAAGTGTGTTTTTCCTGATGGCAGCATGTGCCTGAGTGCATTGTGGTGGTGGGCTCAAACAGGATGACCTGGCCGTAAGTCAGTCTGTAGGTTGCACATATGGGCCAGTGATATAATATGGTTGCACAATACACAATATGCATGACAGGACACACATGGCTGGCCGGTCTTTAAAATATCATTACTGCTGAACCCTACAATTGTGACCTGTAACCAATCAGGACAAGAAGTCATCAGCAGTGTAAAACCAACCAAAAGGTAAAAGTGTTCAGCCAGATTTAGAAAACACACCAAGCAATGTTTCAGAAGGCAGATTTGTGAATTCTTGGTTTATCTGAGCAAACTACGCTACAGGTTTGCTGGAAAAAGAAACGTGTTTTCAGAACTAACTTTAACAGCAAGTGCCACATCGTGTAAAAAATGAATCCCCCACCAAAAAAACACAATTACTGGGTGTCGCTTTGAACTCCTGCATTGCAGAGTAGCTTGCGGTGCTCACCCGATGCCTCTATCTGCTTCCACTGCTTCACTGAGAGCAGAAAAAGAGGGACGGAATACACTTGTCGTTCAAAGCGACGGGCTTTTATTACCCTCCAAATTAACCCCCTCCCTCCCGCATTAAGCGCCCCGGCCAACCCCTTTGTTCTGCGGCCGGGGTGGAGGGGTGTAGGGTGGCGTTTCGGGGGGGGGGTGGGGGGTGTTGGGGGTGTTGGGGGGGGGGGGGGCTGGCGCTCCTGGGGCGGGTGCAGTAGACCGGGGCGGGAGGAGGGCAGGTATTTACGGAGCTCGGCGGGATCTGCCCCAACGCAGCCTCCCGAAGACCCCGTGGCCTGTCCCCGGCAAAGGGGCAATTAAATAATTACCCCCTGAGTGAGTAATTACATGCGTGGGCTTCGATTGGAGTTCCTAGGCGTTGAATGGGAGGCTATGGGCAGACACAGTTCCTCCAAAAGCAAGAATGACTCATCAGATGCCAGGAGACATATAATGACAAAATAGCGGACGTTCACCATTGCGTGGCCTTTACAATTCACAGCTTTTCAAAGTATTGTCTGATGAATCACGTGTGTGGTCTAAAGGGGATGTACTGTACTAATGAAATAAAAAAAACTATAATAAGAGCACAACCCCATGATCGCATGATCATTTTATGTCATTACGTATCAGATTTTACAGATAGATATACCGGTGTAAAGTAGCATATCTTAGAGAGATTGCAATCAAGGTTCTCCTGAATAGATTAACACAAAGGTCCTGAAAGACAACAAAGCATCCGGATGCATTATGTTACGGTACATGCTGTTCTGAAAGTGCCCAGGAGAACGCTACATGCTTTACTGTACTGTACCATTGCTTTGGATGATACTCAGAAACTGCGAACAATTACAAGTACAATGCAGCCCTGCCAATGCTGCAGGCCAGCGGCTTAACAGCCTCGCATAGAGAGCATTATTGTTGAAGAGCAGGACGTTCTTGCCAGGACTTAATAAGAGTGAACGTTCTTAGCAGTCAGGAGAATTTTGTAGGAGTGTCAAGTGCAGGATGTACGAATTTGTGGAACATCCAATTTAAAATTAAATGTAAGCCCAAAGACGACTGGTAAATTTGGTATTGTCGTGTTCACCATGTCGTAGGAGGGATCAGTATTACGCAGTGTGCTTTTTCCCTCTCTAACACCCGTTTCAAATATGCAGTGCTTGCTATTGCTTTATTTTTTTTAAAGCACATATGCCCATACAGACATATAGACGTTTCCTGTGTGCATGACAGGTCATGCTGAAGTAAAGCAACATTATCTTATGACCCATTCCAGTACACACATTGGCCTCATCTGAATCTCACCTGCCCAGCAAAACGACACACAGCCCCCCCACCCCCCCCCACCCCCCCGAAATTCTTATTATTTCTCGGATCTTCTCGGCGACAGGCCAGGTGGAGCCTCCAGGACGAGGGGCAGCAGTTTTTTCGGTGTGGCCCCCCGTCCGCCCGTCCTCTTCAAAGGTTTGATGGGCCCCCTTGCTGGGATCCTGGCGTGTCCGGGACGGCCTGCCTCAATGCCCCCCCCACCCCCCCCCCCCACTGAGAGGAGAGGGACCTGCCCATGTCCCTCTCCCAGTAAGCTGGGTAAACACTCCAGAGGGACCTCCCCATCCCAACCTGGGCCAGGAGCGGCCAGTTAAGAAAGGAGACCCCAGGCGCTAATGAGCATCTCTAATGAGCAGGTACTTTTAACGCCCAACAGTATGACTGCTCAGTCAAATTACAGAACGGTTCCTCCTTCAGTGTCTTCAAAAGAACATAAAACCCTAGAAAAACATAAGACCATATAAAAAAGCTCTACCTGACCTTTAAAACATAAGATATTTTAAACCAGTGGTGGCATTCTTAATAGGAGAATGCCTTTTAATTATATTAGCATAGATGAGCAATAGAAACAAGTAAATCTAATGTAAATCCAGGTAGAATCTTGAATGTTCTACCCAATTTGCAGCTTCGGTGAATTATAATAAATGCATTTTTAAAAAAACTCATGATAGCCTTAGTCGATGCTGTCAAACATAAGTATGTGAAAAATAATGTTAAGAATGGAGAACGCAAAACTTCTCTTCTGAATCTGAAAAGTCTTTGGGCGGATGGATATGAGGTTCGCATTGAAGACACTGAATAAGCCATGGCATGAAGACAGAGGACCATCCCAGTTGGTAATGAGTTTTAAAAAAAGAATGCCTAAAAGTTTTTTGAGCCACATCATCAATCATTCTCAAAATCCATAGGCGACAGGCTCAAACTTGGGCCATGGGTTGGGTTGGGCGGTTTCGGATACACATATTAGTAATGCACATGGTGCATTTGTCAAGTATATTCTGAGACACATCATCATCCTAACCCAGGGAAATACTTAAAAAAAAATATCCCCTGTATATTCCCTGTACAAAACATTTCCCTGTATAATTTTAGAGGGATTAAATGTATTAATAAATTATGAAACGTATTATTAAATGATGTATTATTTAAAAATATATAAATAAACAAAACATCAGATTCAGTTTAAGTAAACTTTATGGCTCATGCTATCCTGAGAAAAAAGATCAGCGAATCTAGGTACAGTGGCAATAGTGCACCAGCTATACTACAGCGGTTAGCACAATGTAATGGCTGATTTTGAGATTTCAAGAACCCAGTAAAAAGCATTAGAAGTTGTGTGCAGGAGTTATCCTCTGCATTACTGTAAGATAAGATTTATTATTATTATTATTATTATTATTATTATTATTATTATTGTTTTGTTTCAGAAGTTTTCACAGAAAATTATTTTAACCTAAAGATTTTCACTGTTATTTAAATCTCGGTGATTAGAAGGCTTTTCAGAGGCTCTATAAACGTGCATACGGATACATTACCTGCGTTTAATTGTTACTCAATGGGAAGAAAGGAGATGAACCACCCCTGGCCAAACCAGAAAAGCTGCCATTATTCCGGAAACTCATCGTACGTATGACTTACACAGAGCACTTATACAGAGCCCTCTGATGCAAGCAAACCTCACGCATTGCCGTGGAAAAAAACGGCCGTTTCACTTCCTAATTAATAAAGATGCAAGTGGAAACAGGCTCAGGTGTGCGTGACAAAAGGTAATTATTAAACGGACATATTAAACGGTCTGTTCAAGCCCAACTGCATTTGAATGACCACTCTTCCTCAATTCTTACTCGGAAGAAGTTCAAAATAGCATAAATAATAGCTGAACATGAATGGGCTTATTGTAAGGATTTATTTCTTCTGCATGAATTAAATAAATGGACCTAAATGTTGCACTATTAGCACACGTTGAGATAACGATGATTCAAGTCACATGAGGCCTCAAACGAATGTGATCCAAAGGGGGAAAAACGACTGTAAAACCTGTCTGCATAAAAAGCCCCACAATTTGCATTAAATATTAACAAGAACCAAATTCGTGCAAATCGTCACCTCATATTAGTGAACACGTACAACGAAAGACAGGTTTGGAAGAAGAGTTGTAAAGACAAAGGGCTTGTATAATTTTATGAATGTAACAATATTTAAAACGCTGAAAAATTATGTAAAAATTATGATCAACAATATAACACCAATGTATACAGTGAAAGGCGTAGGGTCAATTCAACTCTTAAAGAGTACATACTGTATGGTGTACATAATGTTCCAATTGTGAGAGTTGAATTAACACTAAACATTTTACTGCGTTATCATTCATTTTCATTATATATATATATACATATACGTATATGTGTAAAAAAAGTCACACAAAAATAGCTGTATTTAAAAGTGCACTGCTAACAGTCAAAAGAAGTAAAACGATGGAGACGCCCATCGAACCACAGCGTGAGAATAAAGAGAAACAAAAAGGGGAGGCGAGCTAAATTACAGGCCGCAGCCCTGGCGTGGCCCCGGCCCTGCCCGCTCACGAGCTGATGAGGGGCTGGGTCGGGCCGGTAGGCGAGTCCCCTGCCGTGCAGGCCCGAGGCCTAAAGGCAGGTCTGGCAGTGCTGCTGCCTGCTGAGCCTCATGAAGAGCTCCACGCCCCTCTCTGCAGGACCTCCGTCACAGACCGCCCCCCATCGCCACCCCACCCCAACCCCCCCCGTCACCCCACCCTGCAGCCCACAGACCTGCCCGGAACGTCCTGCCACACACACACACACAGGTGAGAGTCCTCTCCACAGGTACACTGCTGAGGCGGTTGAAACCTTTTTTTTTTTTTTTTTACATTTGGCTCAGAACCATCTTCTATTTTTTTCTACAAACCAGGATTTTTGCTAAAAACCATGATTGTGGATATTTGAGAACTTTATTTAGCTGTACTTTTTGTTCAATTTTTGGAGTCGCAGCAGTTTCAAAATTTTGCATTCCCTGAAGAAGGCTTCAAAAAAATATTTGCATGTTGTTCGTTTTTTGCTGGCCGAGAGCTGAGATGTGCAAGATGAGTGAAAATATACTGCATGTGTCGCAAAATATTTCTTCAAAAAGTAGCGTTCTGCATGTTTGTCTGAAAGAAATATGAAATGGAAGGTGTCAGGCTGATTTAAGTGGATGCCGTAGTGAAGACAGACTGTAAAAATGCAAGATCACTTAAACACCAATGAAGGCTGAACTGTTGTCATGTCAGTAGTCCATTATTGGCTGGACCGCAACAGCCCTACAAACGCGAATGTCTGTGACTGAGTGAGTGATTGAGTGAGTGAGTGATGAAGTTACACCATTGGTTGGCCGGATCACGTGTGTTAGGTCCAGCCATATACTGGGTTTTAACCTGGTCTTGTTCTTCTGTTCCATGGGAACATTACTGTAAGTAAGCATATATGTCAGGGTTTAGACGGAACCACACTCGTACTGATGTTGCTAGTAGTCATATCCACTATAGTCCTGTTTTACAGAGAGAAACAGGTCCTAAATGTGTCAGTGTCAAGGAGTTTTCCTGTTTTTGTGCTCAGAAGTACACTATTTGCCATTATTTGGTACATCTAAACTGTCCGTAAAGGTAACGTATTCAATGAATGCAGTGTGACTTTAAGACTCACAGCCCAACGATCCCATTTTGTAAAAGAACGGCAGTTGTTTTTCGTAAAAAAAAAAATAATTAAACAACTTAAATGCAAGAAATAAGTAAACATTTTTCCACCACTGGGCATAAAATCACATACGCCTTTGTAGGTTAACACTGTTCCACTCTCTTAACTCGGCAATAAATATAAAAATTGTTTGTTTGGTTTAACTTCCAGTGGCTGCGTACCGTTACTAAACTATGCCCCTGAGGAAGTTAGAAAGTACGTTACCATTAAACGATCTGATACACAAAAAGGGTAAAAACAGTGTTGCACATCTTATCTGATGCAGCTAATCTCGTGGTATCGCAGGAAATTTGATAATTTGGGATATGGATTCCAGCAAAAATCCTGGCATGAAGAGTCTCTTTCCATATTGCTTGAAAGCAGTGAACACAAGAGTGTGAAACTCTGAATTCTACATGTAAAAATAGCAGACAATGTTCCATTGGATCAAACATGAAGATTGCTGCCAAAAACAACATTGGTTGGCGGCCAAGATAAAGCTAGATTTCCCCATGACAACTATTACCAACACATCAAAGTAAGCCACATTTGAGAATGTGTGTGTGTGTGTGTGTGTGTACGTGCGTGTGCATGTACACGTGCGTGTTTGTGTGCGCGTGTACTTGTGCATGTGTGCACAGGTATGTGTGTGTGCGCACACGTGTGTGTACTGTTTGTGTGCACGTGTGTGTGTGTGTGTGTATGTGTGCATGCATGTGTGTGTGTGTGTCCATGTGTATGTGTGGTCTGTGTGTGTTGGGGGGATGGCGGTGGTAATATTTGAAAAGTAGACACCCGATATAAATTTAAGTCAATAACTGCCTGACTGACTGGAGGATAAAAGCATTAGAAATGAAGCTGTGCATGTATTTGCTTGAGGAGGTTGGAATGGTTGTGAGGTATTTATAATCTGGGAGGACAGGTGAGGGGCGAGACCAATCGGAGGTCAAAGCGAGGGCCCCGATTAGCCTTCGGGATGGCCTGAGCGTGGCTGTTTGAGCTCAGCAGGGGGACAGTACCTGGACCTTTTGTCATCGCACAAAGGAATTCACCTGACATTGTTACCTGAGGAGCTGCAGGGAGAGGCGGTCGGGAGCTACGGGAGAGTCATGTGACCTTTTATCCCCCCCCCCCCCCCCTCCTTCTTTAGCACTAGAAGTTCCACAGGGCTGAGCAGCGCCGTCATTTATACCCAAACCCAACCGCTTTTTTTATTTGATTAACAAAGAAGTCTTTGCTTAAAAGGATTTCACAGGCAGCTCCGCATTGTTATTAACGAGTACACTAGCTTTTTTTGCAAGTAAATAACGTCCGTGTTGCTAACATGCTAATTCAACTGAATTCTAAAATATACACAAGACTAACTTTGTCAAAGCAAGCTTTATCATCCAGGGTAAATACCCAGCTAAGATCGTGTTTGCTTTATCTTGAATGACACATCAAATATTCCTTCAACGCTGGATTGTTTTGTATAGATTTAGCCATGTCGACTTAGAATGAATGTCACCAAAAATTGAATGGTATGTGATAACCACCTTGAAGTGCATCGAAGGGAAGTTATTCCGCATAACAGTACTTTTCCAAATGAGAAAAGCACACTTGGAAGACACGTGGATTTACTGTCTGTCACCAGTCTCCACATCCATGCACACAAAACTAAACAGCCTATTAAAAACAGCCTTATGAAGAATATCATCATCGGATAAACATCCTGGCAAAAAGCTGCCAAAATCAATTCCCAAAATCAACGGTAGAATGAACTGCAGCACTTCCAAGCGTGCAATAAAACATCAGCTTACCACATGGCTACCATAAGCTGAACGATATGCATCTTATTTCTAAAAACCTTTCTCTTTTCGCAATGTAAGTCACGTGTTACGTTTTGAAGGAGAACGCGGTAGACGGGTTTTGTTTTTTTGCGGTACCGTGCGTGAGCCGCCCGTTCCCATGCCTGCATGCGGCGGGCGGGACGGCCCTCGCAGAGAGGCTCGGCGAGCCGCCGCGCCTTCGCGCAAACACGCCTCATGTGTCAGGGCGCTGCCGCAACACGTGCCACGTGCCACGGGGTGGGGGGGGCACGGCCGCCGACAACGCATACCTGCCTGCGCGCCCTGTTCTTCACTTCAGGGCGTGGCGCAGCCGCGCGCTGTCCCGAGTGCCCGAGCTGGCGTGAGGGTCGGGTCGGACCACATGCCAGAGCGATGCGATGCGATGCGCTCCCTCGCCCTGCCCAGTCTGTGCCCGGCGTGCAGGCACAGGCCCGTCTCCGTCGGCTCCCGGTCCGCCCTCGGTAACAGCTCCGTCTGGCCGCGGCCCCGAGCCGGAGCCAAAACCTCGCTAAGGGCGTGGTCGCTAAGGCTAACGTTGCTACGGTTGCGGCTTAGTCACAGGGGGGTCAGGTACATCAAAGCGTTTCTTTCTTTTTTTTGGTGACTTTGACGAGCCTGACAGGACGGCTAGTTTTCAAGAATGATCTAATTATAACCGGATAAACTGCCGCAGATATCCACACATTCCCGTTTCCCATCATGCCTTGCTCCGCCACGGTTGCCTTGAGGGCACAGCGCCTCTGATGGGAGCATTAGCACGGCCTTAAAGAGATTTGACGACGCTGCCAAGTGGGGCCGCCAAGCATCCACCCACCCGTTGCATTCTGGGACACAACATTCAACAGAAGAATCCATAAATAACTGCCTCGTCTAAAAACAGGTATAAGCCAAACTGCCTGTGCAGCAGAGGTTGCCAAACCCTCCACAGCACGGCATAGCCCTGTCATATAAAACCAAAGGCCCATTTCACCAGCTTTTTATTTACAATCATTTTGTCAAACACCGTCTAAAAGCAAAAAACCACATTCACACATGGAACAGCCTATGGAACAGAAATGGCTACTGGGAGAACTGGCTGGTGAAACTGATGTGGCCGGTGTGTGCGGACGGTGGATGGCGGACGGGGGGGAGACGGGGGGGGGGAGACGGGCCCAGTTAAGCGCGGGGGGGAGCTGTCGGGTGACCCCGTCGGGGAGGGGAGAGGCGGCACGCGGGGAGGAATGCCGTTTCCGTTTAAGTGGCCATTACTACCTGCTGGCTCTCTTTCGGCTGCGCCTCTTTTGCCCGGGGATTCGATTGGATTGGAGCTGTAAACCCTTGTGTTGCGAGCAGCGGGGCCAGTAATTGAAGGAGGGCAGGTCCTCATTGGGGCCTGGCGGGGGGCTAGAATCGCAGGCCTGCCCTAGCCTTTGGGCTGCCCTGCCGGGGGCTAAAGAGGGCACAGCAGGGGACCCCCCCCCCCCCCCCAACATCACACACCCCCAGAGCCTCGCCTGCCAGCTTCTGTCAGGGACCCCACAGCTGGCCTTCTGCAGGGACTTCAGGTATGCAGGTGTAGAGGAATCCTACGGACTACTCTGTGTGGGTGTGCTATACCAAAAATATGTCAAATTAACTCTCATAGAGCACATTTTATTCGTTCATGGACTCACATGAACTCTGCTGGAGTTTAACTGACTGGAGTTGAATTTTACTGTATGAAGCAGCAGTAGAGAGGAAAGGTGCTGGAACTGCACCTTTGGCTAATGGGCTTGAATCCTGCCCTCATAAAATGGAATATATTGCAATACTTAAATTTGTGAAAAATAAATACATAAATAAATACATTTCTCAACTAAAAAAAAATATATATAGCAATATGAAAATGTGGCTTTAAGCTCTATATTTGACCATATATTGTAAAGTGCTAAATTATCTTGAGAATTTATTTTATATTTTCAGTCAACTCCATTTCCATAAGGGTGGGGAAAAAACAGTAAAAAACCGCGAGGATAGAAAGTGTCTGATGAGAAAAACAGTCGCACAATATCTGCCATTCTGTTCATACTCCTGTGCTGACTTCATGTATTCCAGTGATTTTAAATCATGCAGTGCCATTATAAAGGAAACATAAACTGAACTGCACTGAGACAAAATAAAGCAGCTAATCCTGTAATTCTGCAGCCGGTATCATTCGAGGGGCAAGAGAGGCTGAAAAACATCTGAAAAACTCACAGGGCTTTTGTACATTACCTCTGGGGGGGGGGGGCACATTTAAGGGTGCAATATCACAGCAAAGTTTGAATTTGCCCACACTTTTACCATATGTATGATACCAGTGTTCACAATGCATTGTCATTCACGCTGAAAGGATGCCACAATGCATTGTCCCATTCGGTACTCACAATTGAAGCACACTGACATTAGATACCTATTGATGGCTGAGGGAAGCAGAGTGTATAACATTAGATGCTGAAATGGCAGGGCATTCATAAAGGATTATTAGTTTCATAGTTAATGGATGCATTATTTGTCTTTAAATCCCATTCTTTGTTCTGCAGTTTTAAAAAAAAATGCCATTTGACGACATCACTTGACGGCAATTTAATCATTAAAACAAAATAAAAAGGCACTGCGCTGCACATGCCTCACGTCTTTGTCCCGGTGCTATTTTAAAAAAGACCGCTCCCAGGGTTCACAGCAGGGTGAAAGAGCAAATTCATACAGGACTGTCCATCAAACGGTGAAACGGGCTTTTGGGAGCAGACAGCCCATTACCGGCCATTTTGAAACCAGAGAGAGGACGAGGGGTTTCCAGGGGGCGGAGCCAATTCGGACGGAGCGGAGCAGCGAGAGGCTTCCTTCAACGGCACGAGAGAACACACGGGCCGTCACATTCGGCGTTCATCCCACGGAGACGAGACCGCCGGAAGGGGGTAATACCTGGCAACCTGCTTTTTTTCTGTCACCTGAGAACAGTAACAGCCCCGGGTGTCCTCAGCACTCCTGGAGGGGGAAGAAAAAAAACAAAAAAAAAAAACAAAAACAAAAAAGAAGAAACTATTCTGCGGGAATGACCTCAAGCGATGAGCTCGTAATTCCACCGGAGGCACGAAGCCCGAAAAAAACAAAACACGAAAAACAAAAACCCGACACACGCCCATCGCATTGCCGTCCCATAAAGGCCCCCGGATGAATCTGTTCAGTCCAATTAAAACCTTCCCTGTTCTGTTCCGACGTCGCGCGTTTCACAACACAAAAAAGCCTGGAAGTGTTTCGGGTTCTGTTTACGATGCGAAGCTCTGGCACCCGCTCCGGTGCGCATAGCGACGGCGGCCCCGCCCGAGCGCTTTCGCTAACGCCTGCGTACGCTAACGCCTGCGTACGCTAACGCCTGCGTACGCTAACGCCTGCGTACGCTAACGCGCAGCTTCGGGCTGCGCTGAACGGCGCACCGCTCCACAGGGCAGGCATGGAGGTGGGGCGGGGGGGGAATGGGGGCGGGGGGGTGGATTCGGCCTGATTTATGCTGCCTTCTTGGCCTCTCAGGTGCTGCCAGGGCCAAATTCCTCCGACGGGGGGGGGGGGGACAGGCAGGAGCGGCCCGCTCTTCCTCTTGTTTGCACAGCCGTTCCTCTCCGCTGTTTTTTCGGGGGGGGGGGACTGGGCGAGCCCCACAGTCATGTGCGTCGGCGGAAACGGGCCCTCGCGCGTCACCGGGTCAGGCCTCCGGACTCGGCCTGGCAAACTGCGCGGCTCGACCCGACCCCCCCCTCCCCCCCCGGGCCTTCCGAGCGGCGAGTGATCGCAGCGCGGGTGGGACACGCCCGCCTGACGGCAGCCGTCGCTTCGCACGGGAGGGCCTCGGTGCCTCTCCCACGCGGCCCACAAATCTCACTTTTTTTCGGGGCGGGAATTGTGGAACGCTCGTAAAATTCAGAATTGCAACACTTGCAACTTTTTGCCAAAGCAAATTATCAGCGGTTTTACTGCAGGGTTTGTACTGTCCAAGAGAAAAAAATTTTTTTCTTTTATTTTTTTGCATGATCTTGCATGCTCTTACAAGCTGTTCAAGCTTTCATTAATGCATCGCTTTCATGTATTGGCTAATATCACTGTACAAAAAGTATTTCATTTAAAACCATTAGTAGTGTTCTGCATTCAGATGGCTATATAATGTTCCTGATGTTTTGACACGTTCAGCAATCCATAATCAAAACAAACTACCTGCACGTAACCAATAACATACAAGTCCCTGATGTGATGACATATATCGACTCGATATCGATAACTGAGCCAGATTCATAACTCAAAATGCCACAATTGTCTCCAACTGAAAACATTTTTGAAACGGATTCTGATGGATTACTAATTTCCTCTTCTCACGTTGATCAGCGTGTAATTGCTCCACGGCAATGAAGTACTGGTATACTTTCATTTGCCAAAGGTAACTAACGCTTAACTGAACATCTGACTACAGTTGGCAAGACTCAGGGCTGCCTATGACAACTTGGATTTTTCATATGTGGCCAAGGAGCTGTTGAGCGCTTTTCCCTCCAAAAAGGAACCTCCGTGTGAGTCAACACACCTCTGGCCTCTCTTGCATGACCCAAGTGGTCAAACGATCAGCCCGTTGGCTCTGAGGACAGACAGACTGGGGCTGAAGCCTGAGAGGGCTGGGGTCAATCAGCCAGGGAGACGGGTTTTCAGACAAATTATCTGGCCGCATGCATGCCGGCCAAGATGGAGGGGCTTGAGGAAGAGGCTCCTGTGGTCCACTCTACCCCAATACAGACCGGCTGCTGCAGATACTTATGATGAGAAAGTGTGCTGGAGTACAGAGCCAAAACAACAAAAATTGTCTCACTGTCCTAATACTTCTGCATTTAATTGTATGTACCCAGCTGAAATATAGCTCCGGGAATATATTGTACTATTCTTGCCAGAATTACAAAAAACGAATTTTCCTGTGTCTCCAAGCCTGCTGCTACTTGCAGATGTGTATGACTATGTGTAGAGTAACTGTTATGTCTGGTTACTGTGTTTGTTCATGTCCAAACTAATCCCCCACCCTTCCAAGCAACACATGCACATTTTAATTAATTTACTTTTATGTCTGTTCATTGTCCACTATGACAAATACGACTGTTTTGTTCGGTTAAAGAAAATATTTGTTTAAAATAAATAAATAAATGTGCCTTCAGTGAGCATCAGTGAGAACTGCGGTATGCTTTTCCGAATGATGTTTTTGCAATGCTGGGAACTATACGTTCAAAACGGAAACTACCTCACACGTCAGGGTCCACAAACAGTCCGGCGTGTAACAAAACAAACCTCCATCATCCGGTTTCACTACCACACATCAAAGAGCAGTGGTGCTGAAGAGAAAATGCCAAAGAGGAAGGCCAAGGTCGAAAGGGTCATAGTTGAAAGGGTCACTGATCCAGTGTGCTGGTCTCAGTTACGTACGGAGTTGTTTGGTCCAAGACGAGCAAAACACTGTTCTTAGAAACACAATATGAAATCCGGCCCATTGCTGAAAGTAAATGACAATTGCTAGTGGATTGAATTACTGTAGTTCTTTATAATTGGGGTTGCTAGAAGAGATAAAGATGGAGAAAGGACAGAGAAGAGCAGGAAGGAGATTTGAAAAGAGGAAATGGGGATTCAGTCAACATCATGGAACATATATGAAACACATCCAGTGATACGTTTGATATGAATTCTTCGAAATACATTTTAGGTTAGGATATGCAATATCTTTCACTTATCAGTTAGAACACAATCTTGGACTGATAACCAACACATGCCACACTACAGGCGGCAGTATGGCATAGTGGGTAAGGAACAGGGCTTGTAACCGAGAGGTCATAGGTTCGATTTCTGGGTAGGACACTGGCGTTGTACCCTTGAGCAAGGTACTTAACCTGTATTACTTCAGTATATATCCAGTTGTATAAAATGGATACAATGCTAAAAAAAAAAAAAAAAAACATAAATAAAAAAAAATGTGTAAAAAGTTGTGTAAGTCACTCTGGATAAGAGTGTCTGCTAAATGGCAGTAATGCAACATACGAGCATGGTGTCAAGACCAAAGGGTTCACGGCTCCCATTTCAACTTTCCCCAGACGGGAGAAGGGGTCTTGAGGTGTTCACAAACTTGGGAAAGACACAGCGACGCAAAGCAATGAGCGCAGCATGTAGCGAGGTTCAGAGGCGCGAGTTAGCACGTGAACCTCCCTCTACAGCAGGGCTGCCCAACCCTGTTCCTGGAGATCTACCTGTCCAGTGGGTTTAGGCACACCTGCCTCCGTTAATTAGCGTGTCAAAGGAATCCCTAGCTGCTGACTGAGCTGTGCTTTGTTACGGCTGGAGAGAGAACCCGTGCGATGGTAGGTCTCCAGTAACAGGTTGGGCAGCCCTGCTCGACAGAATGTGATGTCACCCGTGGATGTGGACCTTGGTCTTTAGCCCGGTGGGCTAACCGTATCTGTTGCTATACAGACAGGCTGGCGAGGCCTGTGGATTGAAGCTTGCTGCAGGTCTACCCCTTTTACAGGGCTCAGTAACGACAAAGTTCACATTGGATTACGTGCGGCAGTGGTAACATTGGTATAGGTACTTCAGGGCTAATGAAAGTTCACATCAGTACACACTGCAGGTGAGGTGGCAAAGCTCGACAGCTGTCTGCACACAGGACCTTTTGAAGTTCATTCAGAAACAGGGGCAAACGTAATGAACAACACTACTCCCTGACAGGCCATAGACGTTTCTGTGTGATATTCTACCAATACTGTTCCAAACTGTTTCCCTCAGGTTGGAATTACGTGGTAAATCTGTGGATTCTCATCTAATGATCGTTTAATGGCTATTCATACTCTTTTTGGTTTCAATTTCACATGACGTGCGTCGCTGTTATGTAACGCTTTTTTATTTTTCCCACAACGATATGCGGGCTTAAACCGATTAGCCATTAATAACAGATTCTGTGTTTTGTTGATCCCTGTATGAAATCACCAGACTTCATCGCATACCGCCGACAAACAAAACGAAGCGAATGAAAAGCCCCACGGCCTGTAACACCTGGCTTCAGCAGGATTACGGTTACCACGGCTACGCACCGCTGATGGCGAAAGAGCGAAAGACCGCTCGCTTCTAAAGGTTTTAGAGATCGCGAGACGATGATCTCACCGTGCGCATACCGAGATATTTATCTTGGCTTCGCGTTGTCTGTCTTCCACTGGAAGGAGTTCGCTATACCAACCTTCACAAACACGAGTGCTCGGCCACAGTTGAGAGAATTACGCAAGACCGACAGGCTGCTTCTCTGTAGCCTCGCTCACCTTACGCAGGTTCTTTCTAGGAAAAAGTATACTGTAGGCTGGAGGGGTTAGTGGTGTCTCCTGTCTCTCACCAAGCACTCCTTTTTCACTCCTAATCTACTGTCACATGAGTTTTAAAACACTTTTTTATTTCTGATGATCACACATTTCTGTTTTTTTTTTACATAGGCTCATTCAGGCTTCAATCCACTAGCTGTACTATATGCAGTAGCCCAATTACTGATAATGAGTCATCAGAAAGTACACTCTTTTCTACACCAAACAAGGGTAGCATCACAAGGCTTAAGGCCACTGTAAATATTTTAACCACAGCCATAACTTGTTTGTGATTTTGAGATAGCCAAATTTGCAGCATCAAAATCCTGGGTTTAGGAGGAGGAAATCGCGGTGTATTAACAAAATCTGGATAATTGCAATACTAATTATATAATTATAATGAAATATTATTGAATTAAATAATAACTATAATTAAGTAATTATTTTGTGATTTTAAGAAAATGGTCTTAGGTGCAGAATTTAACTGAAACCATTGAAAATGACACATTTGCGTTTTTTTCAATGCAGACTAATCCAAGGGCTTCAGCTGCTCCAACCACTCAGTCGACGTCATTAACATTATAAAGCTGCTATTGAAAGTGTACTATCAAGATGATCAAATTCAAATATTATAGAATAATGCTAATTATTAATAGCAGAGGAAATTCAGAATCTTTAAGCTACAAACTTAAAACCCCTCTGGATACCTTTTTTTGACATTCTGGTAAGTTAACCTCACTGCAAGTACCCTGGCTTTTGATGAACTGGCTTGGTAAAATCATAAATGGATCTTAGCAATGTAGGTTCACTTCAGTAAATTCTTAAATGTTGAACTATTGCAGGAAATTATTCAATTAAGATGAACAGGCCAATGGATAGCCACTCACCTGCAATAGCATTAGACTGAATAGTACCATGACACCAAAGGTAACCAATGTTACCTTTTAATATTCCTGTTCATTTCGATAGCATAACGATAACAAGACAACAGGCATTTTCTGAAAGGATATAACTGAAATATTTCTCTTTTTTCATGTGTACCCCATAGTAGTATCACTACAGCACAGATAACCTCAATTGCCTTGCCGACAAGGGGCTTATCTCTGACGACTGCAGGCCACTCTTATCTCCCCAAATATCGTAATATTCATTGAGAAAATTCTTTAATCTTGCAACGAGAGCAGGACATGGTTTGGGTCTCCCGAGGCAGTTTTAGGCTAGAAAGTCACGTGGGGGTGGGTCGGGGGGTGAGGGGGCTTACAAAAGAGACCCCCCGGAGGTATCTGGAGAGAGGCCCGCAAGAGGGAGATAAGCATCAAATGAGGCCGTACGGCATCTGCTGGAGGCTAGGCAGAGGATAGCGGACAGGGGCACTGTGGGTAAAAACCTGTCTTCGGATGAACTGGTCTCTCTGGCCGAGCAGCATTGCTATGGCCAACTGGGGCAGATGTAACAGCGGCAGCACATTCCGCCCACGCGTGAGAGAGAGCGAGCGATGCAGCCCCGAGGAATGCTGTTGTCTGTGGCCCGTGACTTCTGTGGCCTTTTGACAGTCGTGGTGTTGCATCAGGTTGAGCATCAGTGCAAGTGCATTTTTTTGCTGTGCATGTTTTTAAACTGTCAAAGACACAAACAACAAAGGGTGGATTTATTCTGTGTCCGTAGCAATGTTAAAGAAAGAAATTCTCCCCCAATTTCAGATTCACAAGCTTACCATTTTATTGTCTAAAAAAACTGGACTGCCACTTCAATTTATGAACAATTGAAAAAAAAAAGAAAGTACAACTAAAATAAATTTTTAAAAACTGCACAAATTCCAATGTACAACCTGCTTCCCCCATCGCCTAACATCCCCCACAGTGCACCTCGAGATTCTAATCTGACACAGGGGACCTGGACTGCCTGGGGCCTCGGTGGTTCACCCCAAACCCCCCCCCCCCCCCCCCGCCCCCTCATAATTATAGCGTTGACTGAGTGAGCCGGCTCTGGCCTCAGCACTTCTGAAGCGCAGTGCGCCGGTCGGTGGCCTGACCGCGCACCGACGTGCCAGCGCCCCCCCCACCACCCCCCCCACCCCCGGGGGCGCTAACCCCCCCCCCCCACCCCCCGCTTCATTAGGAGCTTCATTAAACACGGCAGGGTGCCACAGAGAACCGCTGCAGCAGGCAGAAAGACCACATCAAGACAGGCGCTGAACAAGACGGATCTCCCGCGAATTCCAACCCCTCTGCCCGACAAGCCTGAAACAGGTACGGGCTGGATCCAGGCGCTCTTTGCACAAGTATTTACTGTTTTTTTTCTCCTCTCCCTGTATTGGTTTAGCTAAACCAGGACTTAAAGAGACACAGCTTATGATTTGAGTGTTGCTGCCAGTCCAAAGCTAAAGGCTAAAAAAAACAAAACAATATCCATTGTGTCAGTCTGTTTAACCGTGTCTTAACATATGCATGTACTTGTCTTTACACCCCCCCTTCCCTTCCCCATCAAAAAAATACATTTTTTCTACCCATGCTTAAAGCCACACCTTTAAATTCCCATTTATGTCTTGTGATTGCCTGTTGTCTTGATTTTAGAAAAATGGAGTGTTAAATCTGAAGAAGCTGGCTGATGGGCCTCATGAAAAAATTCAAAAATGGTTCAGAGGCCTGTTGTATCAAAAAAAAATGACAAGTACAAACATTCAAAATTAGCCTACAAAAGTACATTTAAATTGCAAACCAACAAGAAAACACAAAAGTACACACCAGCTTTTCCCATCAAACCGATTGCTTTCAGCAGCCTGCACACCTGGTTTCATGAGATGACTAAAGTTTGAACAGATGCCAAGCCAATATTTGTCAAAACTTGAAAATGAGCACAGTCTCTTTAAGGGAAGCGTTCACGTACAGTTAACCGCCATACGTTCTTTTGCGCGTTCACTTCACAAACAGGCGGAATCGGTTCACGTCGGCCTTTCCTGGTGAGAACGGAACACGTGTTTTAGCATGGACGTATGCTTTGGGGAGGGCCGGGCGCTCGGTGGTACGTTTGCTGCGAGGAGCATCAAGTCCTGGCCTTTGATGTATTTCCCATCCTGCATCCTCTGTTTGTCTCAAGTGATAACTCGGACCGGGCCCACTGTTTGCCTTGGACCAAAATCAAGACACACACGCACACACCTCCACCCTGACCTTCGAGGTCATCAAACGAGGGGGGGGGGGGGGGGGGGGGGGGGCTAGGCCCTCCTTTGGCAGCGGGTTTAGCACTTTTCTCAGATTGTTCGTGGCTGGACAGGATGAGGCAGGGGGGTGGGGCTGCCATGGTACAGAAGGGGACATGTGGTGGAGAAACAGTGGGAGGAGCCGAGAGAGAGAGAGAGGTTACTGAAGACCTATGGTCTCTCCAGAATACGACCAACCCTTCTGTTTCCGTCATCGCAATCCAAAGTGTGGGGTTGCCAGTTCTGGCATAAATCACCTTTATTGGAGCATGGATTTTCAAAATCACTACAACA
This sequence comes from Anguilla anguilla, assembly GCF_013347855.1. Taxonomy (NCBI): domain Eukaryota; kingdom Metazoa; phylum Chordata; class Actinopteri; order Anguilliformes; family Anguillidae; genus Anguilla; species Anguilla anguilla. The sequence continues at coordinate 8,863,761 of NC_049206.1, read as the reverse complement.
AACAGTAGTCTCGCTTTTTTAACTCCCTAATTAAAAAAAATAAAAATACTGACACTGGGGTTGTAAATCTTTTTCAAAGTGAGGTCATTCGTACATACAGGTGGTATGACGTCCTCGCATCCAACCAGAATTTTCAAGCTTCAACTCAATACTCTGTACGAGCTGTTTAGAGTAATCATTGTCAAAAAATGTGTTTTGCAACTGCAGCTTCAGCTAAGGCCATTTGGAGGAGGTTTTGTGGAGATGTGACACAGACACAAAATGTATTTTTAAAACAGACAACCCTTTCCCGGAGGAGCGTGACAGAAAAAAAACAAAACATTTTCACATCAACATCCCAGCTCGGACGAGCATCAGGCTGACTCACCGAAACTCCGCACACCGAAAAGCAGTCTGCTCCCCCCTGTCACACGTGATAACATCTACACACCTTCCCACATAGACTGGGTTCATCTCAACGGTACACCGTCTCCCAAGATTTGAAATAACTGCTCCCAAGCTCAGGTTGCCAGCCACTAAAGCAAATTGGGAATCCATGCCAAGTAACACACTCATCAGCATAACAAGTTATCATTATCATTAGCATCTGCTGTGTACTTTGTTATGTCTCATGACCTTATCCGCAGCAGAACACAATCAAACAGTGATATTTCAGGCCTCCCACAATTCTGTGGCCGCGTGTCAAGTGAGCGCACCTCAGAGTCGTTGTTCAATAAGGAGGGCCACAAATAGTACAGCGTAATGACTGGTTACGCGGCTTGCTGACAGGTCGCATTGTGCTGCCTGCCAAAGAGCCTGGAGTAACCAGTGAAAGGAGAAGGCGCATCCTTGTTTTTTAATACAAGTAGTTCCAAAGTGATTCACCCAGGGGATAATAAGAAAAAACGTAATCCCGTAATTTTGACGAGAAGCTGCTGTGGGCCCATCCGCGGATATGCGGGACAGCGTGCCGGTCCCGTCCCACCTGGACGGTCCCAGACAGGACAAACCAGGGCGAAGCTTAATGGGTTGCAAAAAAAAAAAAAAAAAAAAAAGATGAAAACTGCAACGACAACAAAACAGTAAGGACTCCCAGATGAATTTGAAAGGTTTCGGTCTTTGGATCAAACACAATATCGAGCGGAGGGGCCCCCACCCTGTTGCGTTTATATTGGCTACCAACGAGTGATGAGTTAGCAGCAAGGGCTACCAGAAGGCCGGCGATGATGTCATCTTAGGCGGATCAGAAGATCTGGAGACATTTCCTGCCATTCACCGCCGTCCTGATGAGCCTGAACTGGCGACCTTACGCGACCCCTTTCGACACCTAGCAGCGCTCCCGCTGCAAAAAAGAGCCACAAAATATGTGCTCCAGCGGTACTTTCGGGACAGTTTCACATCACAATGCCAAGCATGTCGAGGCAGAGGCAAGCCGTGTATTTTTTTATTATTTTTTTTTAATGAGTGAAATTGTGAGAACATTGTGTTCAAAGGTTACGTCGGGTTGCAGGGATTTTTAAAACAAGCCTTTTAAAACATTTGCCTTTGAAATTCAGGTTGTGCGTGATCAAGAACCCTGACCTCAAGCTGTGGTTTCAGCGGATGACAGAGTGTTGCGAAAATGCTGTTATTCGCCACAAACTTGTAAGAAAATTGCAATAATGTTTTTGTACTGCCAGGAAAGGCTATGGGATGGCTCTAACTTTCTTAGCTGACGCACAACAGCAGTAATTATCTTCCTTAGTTCCAGCTGCTTCCGATGAGAGCCAGGGCTACTGTTTCCGTAGACACGGGAGTTGTAAGTTCCGACTGCTTAGAAACCTTTCCATGAACCCCCCCCCCACGCTCCGATAGACCTCACAGATCTGCAGGAGCGTGGGGAAGGGGGGGGGGGTATAGCGTGACCCCCCACTTCCTCCCCTCCTCCCACGCGGTGTCTGTGTGTCTGCGTGCACACGCGTGGGAAAAGCGGGCACACGGACGCAGGATACTGAGTCCTGTAGGTGAGGGGGGGGACGGGGGGACGGGGGGACGGGGAGGGATTTTGGGCTGAACGTGAACAGACTCAAACCCGCTCGGGCTCCCGCGCGGCCGCAGTTAAGGATCTGAGGCTAACTGATGGAGACGCCGCTAATGGCTGAGGGACCGGGTCCCCCAGTGGCCGCCGTGCGCGCGCGGAGGAAATGCCTCTCTCTCCTGGAGCCCATTAGCCCCACACAGCCCCGCCGGGGGACGCTTGTACCGCGGCCAAAAAATAACCAGGGCCCGTTTTTCCGACTCCCCTTTCCCTCCCGAGCGGCGGCGCCCCTGGAGCCGAGCGTGGAGGCCGCCCGCCCGCCCGCGCTCGTGCGGCGGAGGTGGCGGGGGCGGCGGTGCGCCTGGCGGGCGCTCAGGCTCGCGGCTCCGGGGCCTGCAGGTGCGGGCCTGAGAAGGAGTTCCGGTCGCTGCGCCTCACCTGAAGTGATACGGCACTACCCCTCGGCACATGCACAACGGCGGGGGACAAAGTGCTCCTCTGTGCCTCCGCTGGGTAAGGCCTCCTCCAGAGCAAACAGGCGCCATAATTTCGGGAGCGGGGTCAGCGATATCGTCCCCGGGCCAAACAGATTCCGCGCGATAAGCCCTTTTGATCGATCGGCGTGGACAAACACTCGGCGGACTGATACGGAACCTAAAGCTTTTCTCTCTTGGCCGGCTCTCCGAAATTGGGCTCGAGTGTTTGCTCTGGAGCGCGGCCGTCATCTACCCGGACTGGAGCCAGGAGCGAGCACATTTCCACAGCAGTGAAATAGGAGCGATAACGCAGAGGACTGAGCCAACTCTGGCCTCCCACTGCAGGGCACCTCTTATCCGCAATGCGGGGAGTAACACTTTAAGTAGCTGTTCAAACACGTGAACAGCGCTAGAAAAAGGTTTTTGAGGCACGGCGGTTTGGACCTATCACCTAGTAATCGCTTATCAACATAGCATGCAAAGGTAATGACAGCACCACGGCTGACTCTGATTGTCATTTGTGGCTGGACCGCAACAGCGGGGCCAGCCCTACAAACGTGAATGTCTGTGACTGAGTGACTGAGTGATGAAGCTACACCATTGGTCGGCCGGGTCACGTGTGTTAGGTCCAGCCATATACTAGGTTTTAACCTGGTCTTGTTTAAAAACCAAGCGCATCGTCCTGTTTTAGCCACAGTCTAAACTCCCCGCTGGGCCAGTGAAGTTTATGGGGGGTGGGGGGGGGCGATTTAATCCAAAAGCGAAGCCTTTCGCGAACTCTTGCTTATCTGGCGGCCTGTCACCGAGCGCACCAGCCCAGCCCTTCAGACGTTACTCAGTCAGATGCCGCGATTTCCGTCCAGGAAAGGGGAATATTTTCTGCGTTACCTCAGGCACAGAGAAGATGGCCTCACAGCTTTGTGTCCCCGGAATTAAACCATAGCCTGAATTTTCATGAGCGAAAATTAGAGATCAGCGTCACCTCAGCAGTGTAGGGGGCACAGGCTTAAACTTTCGGCTTCAACCGTCGCCGATTTAATCAAACAACAAACATAATATTTCCTGCGTTTAAACAATTCATAGCAACTCCCGCACTCTCAGAGAGTGGCGACAGTAAGAGAGGCACTGCAGTGTGCTTCTCACAGAGGAGCAGCAACCGGCAGCACTTCCTACCACCGCCACGAGTCCTCAGGCCAGAACATGTAAAACGTGAATCATCTGTTCCCTGCCGCCATTTCTGAGAGCAGAACATAAACAGGGCCAACAATATATACGCCTGCAACCCTGAAGGGGTCGGGGACCAATTTAGCAAATTCCTGCCTATTTACATCTGGCACCGGGCCCATCGCTGATACAGCTACACGGGTACAAGTGCTGTCTCCATTTAGACACGGAAACATATTTCACAACACCGGTTGCGGGCTGTGGAAAGGTGCACAGTTTTTTTTGGCTCAATTTTAAACATTTTTCATCCCCTTGCCCCCCCTTAGTTGTAGGCCCCCGTTCCATGAGCTGCAACATCCTTCATCGGGGTGGAAGAGCACAGTCCTTGTGTACATCCTCCAGAAAATGCACGCATCACGTTTATCTTCAGCCTGCCAGCTGATCTATGCAGGTGTTGTGCTAAGAACTCACACACTAATCACGCACTTGGTGCAGGCAGGCCGCAGGCATCTGACTGACCAGAGGGGGCGCTCTTTCTCGAATAAGCAGGGTGATATGCCGCTGACTGGAAAACTCTCAGCAGGAGGTAGGATTCATTTCCCTGGAAAATTCATGCTAAACAACTCATGATCGCACCCTCACCTTTTGGTTCATTCTTACAAACATTGTTTTTTTTTTCAGATTAAGAAAACAGAAGATAAAATTGTATCGAATCACATGCAATCTCTCCAGTCGTCCCCGTTGGGATCCTGCCCAGGTAACGTTCCCTTTCGTGTGCAGGCCTTATCAGCGGGCCGGTGATTCATCCCCAAAAATGTCAACAGTTCCTCAGCTCCGCCCTCACGGCTGTGCAACCACAACCACTACCCCCCCCACCACCACCACCACCACCACCCTCCACCTCCCTGCTCCACCCCACCCCGCTCGAGTGCCACACCCCCAGATTTCACCTCCGCTCAGTGGCTCGGCAGCAGCATCCGCTCCCCTTCCCACACTGTCGGTGCGCGAGACGAGGGTGGGGCCGAGCCACACACCGCAGCGGAGAGAGAGAAAGCTCCCCGGCCGGTTTAATCACCCCCCCCCCCCCGCTCGTCTCTCAGCGACCGTGTGCGGAATGTTCCCAGGAAAACCCGCGCCAAGGTCGACCGCTGACACCCATCCCACCCGCCTCACCGGAGAGGCTATTAATCGATAAAAAACCGTCCGTAGGTGCAACACTGATGCAGAGTCGCAATAAGTGAAAACTTAACGGTGACCGCCTGCATTAATGTTTGCCCATAGTTGTCTCTACTTGCTTTCCCTTCATCATTTTTATGCAGTTAAATCTGATGAAACGATAAACTAACGATATTACATAGCGTCGGTGCTTTTGATATTCTTTTTTTCTCTAGATTCTGTGAACAATGCAAGACAAATGCACTGCGGTGACAGTGAGTTGTTCAGTTTTATCCATTGCTCAGCTGCACTTTACTGGCCTTGCGGTCTGGCCCTCAGGCACACCACTACAAGCTGACTTTGAATTAGCTGCTGATTGAACCTCCCCCCCTCCCGTTCCATGTGCAGCGCATAAAACCAAATGCTCTTCGGTTATGTAAAACTGCACATTTTAATTGTGCGAAAACATTGGAGAACAGCATCAGAGGGGCTGAACTCCACTTTCTCCAAAGGGCAACGGTATATTTGCGTGCCGCATATCTGAATCCATTCTGCCCCCTACCTGTTCAGTAGTGAGAAGTAAGCTCCTGCTTTGACACATACGGCCGCACAGCTGTGCAAACCAGATAAGATCAGGCTCTGAATCACTATTTTATTCCCTCTCGGCAAACTGAACTTTGACTGTAATTCAAGATTAAGAAATTAATCGCTTATTCACACATCAATCACTCCTGACAAAGTGGCCCACACTGACTGATTGCAAAGGCATTTCTGTTCTTTCTCTTCTCGTGTTCGCGTGTCAGAAAGCTATCATGAAGGCTTGGCTGATTAAATGCACAAACAATTACCAAATGTGCTATCAAAAAGCAAGTAGAAAATGTTTTGCAATCACATTTGAGTAATGACATAGGGCCACAGCTCATAAAAATGCCAATGTATGCAGTTAAATTGACATGAATCTCGATTAGAAGCATGTTAATATAAAAGAAGGTACGCTAAATCATTAATGCCTGCATCTACTGTGTGTCAAAAAATACCTGATTTCACCCTTCAGCTTATAGAATATATTAGTACAGGCAGCGTTAAAAGAACCAACCGTGAGGTTACAGACCAATGCAGGCGAGATTTTACAGCAAAACCTACCGGAATACGCTTGCATCTGCTTTGGTCATCAGAATACCTGAAAGTGTAAGTGGTCTCTGTCAAGTTTAAAGACAAACGTCCTCTCGTAAGAACTCAGGAACACAAGTATACATAAGTCATGCTCTGATGTATAAATTAAACTAATTAGACAGTCTAAAGCTGAATTTCCAAATTTGGTAAAACATTCTGATACACTAGTATGTCTGTGTGAGTAAACATACGGAAGATATGGATATTACAGGCTTACTGCCAAGTATTTTCATAAGCTGCTCAAGAATTTCACCCTGATACTTAAATATACAGTTACTTCAACCATCAAAAAGTACACACGGAAATGTAATGGATTTGTGTTTGCTCCTTAAGACAGTTTAATCCATAGCTTTATCATAGCACTGGTTTCATGGGAATGTCAAATAAAAAAAAGGATGAATGAAATAAAGAAAACAATAACAGAAATGGAAAAAAAACCTGGTTCTTCAAGTATTAGAATAAACAAGTTGAACCTCTAGGGTACTGCTTAAGCCTCTCCACTTCCATTTCACATTCATTTCCCTGTATTTCAACTGAATGAAACTAAAGGTTTTCTCGAAAAAAAATGAATTAGCATTTGAAAAAGCAGAATGTGTTTCAATGGATGAAGCACCAAGCCAATGGTCTACTCACACATGACTGCAATTTCCCATAATAAAGAGCAACAATAATTTGCAAATAAATAAGCTAGAAACACACAGCTGAATAAGTTTCAGCAATGAATGTTATGGTGAAATAGTGTTTTGATCTGTGCAAAACATAGCATTAGGGTGAAAATTCTATTTATCCCATTGACTGTTTTTTCAGAGAAAATGTGAAGATGTGCTTTTGTCTCATTCAGATGAAATTTTATCTTAAGGGACCAGTGGTCTTTACATCTGTTTATCGGACTTGCTCTTTAAGAAAAGAAAGGGTACTTATTGGTGAAAATGAGTTTAAACTGACAATGCTGGACCATGAGAAAGGCCTAAGAAATAGTAGCCCAAAAGAGCAATACATCTAGCTTAACATTCGATTAAAAAGCAAGCGTAAGCGGGCCGTAATCTACAAAATTTGGTTTGACAGAAGCAGTGCATGATCCTGTCCCTTAAGTTCACAGTCAGGCCTGCTCAGTGAACTCAGAGTGATTCACCCGAAACCCGAAATGACCCGCAGGCCCCAGAGTAGTCACACAGACACCTGTTTCGACTCAGAGACTCTGCAGTCTGAGGACGGGGGGAGTCAAAGCCTCGCCGGTCTGCAGGAACCCGACGTGGGATTCTCCACAGCACAACAAGACACAAATCAAATCCGGGATTGCGTCACTGGGCCACGTGAACTCGTGAATCACCCTGACAGGTTGGTTTACAAACGTCACTGCCCTCACGCGATGATTTACGACGCCCAGATTAATATATTAATATATTACCCGGTCTGACTTCTTGCCATGTCATACCTCAGTTGGCAAGAACTCTCTCCTCAAGAACTGCTCAGAGGGGCATCTTGGCTGCACTTCCTGTGTCCTTAAGGCCTGGCATTCCATTAATAAGATAAGGGCAGCGGTACAAACAGGCTTAGGGGGCACTGTGTGGCCTCTCTGTGGTCTTTCTGACACTACATCCTTGGGGCTCATCCACACCGCCTTTGCACAGATACGAGACCTTTCCCCTGCTTGAAAAGCTCAAGGGCTCAGACGTGAACTCAGAGAAGTCGCCACCTAACACAGTACGCAGTGAAACGTTAAATGTTCAGTGTTGAGTCAACCCTTAAAGAGTACTTACGGTCCCAACTGGACTCAAACGTGGCCCTATTAGAGCTGAACGCACACGGGACATTTCGCATTTTGTCGTCCTCTCCAGACGTCCCAACTTGCCGCAGCCTGCCTTGTGTCACGGTGCAGACGTCGCACGAGTGACTCAGTCCCCAGGCCCACCAGTCACGAGCCCGCCCCGGGCGGACTCCGTCCAATGGGAGCGCAGCCCCGCGTGAAAAACAGAAGGAGCCGCCGGGTAAAACCTCGCGTTTCGTCCCGCTCTCCGGCAAGACGGAGCACGAGCGAGAGACGTGCGCTAACCGCTAACCCCCGCGACAGCTGCGCCGAAAGGCCCGAGCAGTCGCCTCCTGTGATGTGTGGATTCCGCAGCAGGCCGGAGGCTTCAGACAGACAGGTGTGGCGTGCAGGATTGATACCCCCCCCCCCCCCCCCCTCGGTCCCCAGCCTTCAGGTGAAATGTTCACATCGGGGGCCTTGGGGGTTGTCACAGAACTTATGACGTGTCACAGTAACACAGGAAGAGCCAGAGCCAGGTGACCCCCAGGTAACCTGGTCAAATTCCTGCCTCTCTCCCACGCATGTCCACCTGGTCATCACCTACGCCCCGTTTCTCTAGACTGGTCAGACCTTACCTCACACCGCCTCTGATTAAATTCAGAAAAACTGATTCCAGCTGTCTGCAATGCGCTCCAGAGGTTGATACAGAAAGCACGCTTGTACGTTTTAATGGATAAATTATGACTGCCTGTTTTAAAAAAGAAAAATCGGTGCAGTCCAAGCGACTGAAAATGCTTAGCATGATTGAATTATAGGCTTTTAAATGTGAAACCTTCGGGAACATCAGGGGTGCAATTGTTTAACCAAAGGGTCTTGCGTGGGGGGAGGAGGTTGGGGTTGGTTGGTTGGCGGGGGGGGGGGGGGTTGTGATGTTGTACAGGGAGACTCAGCAGCACCCCTCTTAGCTCCAGGGAACACTCATGATCCCCCTCTCTTGTCATCTAAATGGAGGTTTCTGAGGCAATGTTGTTGAGGCAGTGCTGATTTAAGATTTAACTTTCACAGCAGCTTCCCCCTCCCTTTCATTTCTGACAGCCACTTGAGGTCTCTTCTGTGATATGAAGATAAATAAATACGTGGCCGGTCCTTGTCTGTGGTGGGATAATGGGGACTGACCTCTGCCTCTGCCTGGAATGACACTGGCACCAGATGCTAGAGCATCGCCTATGACACAAACCCTGTACCAAAAATCTGGAATATGCCTGTTACATGTCATAGTATTTTATCCTGAAATGCACCGTGTGATTTATAGTGTGTTTCCATGGTGATGCTTTATGTTGACAGGAAAGTTATTCTATCTGTCTTTAAAAAAAAAAAACGTAAGCTTTGTTACGCTGCCAAGAATTCGAAAGGTGGCATTCCCCATATCGCGATTCTCAGGGGTTGTGCGTTGTCATTCACACATGTAATGGCATCTTCACACTGTACTGTACTGCAGAATCATTGCTCTGTTCAGTAGCTGTAGTGCTAGCAGAGGGCCATAACACTTAAATTATTAATTAGACTAAAGCCAACGTGACACTTCTGCTGAGCACTGTTTGATGTCAGACAAGAAATCATTCTGGTGGTGCAGTATCTGAGGGCCAGAGCAGAGAGAGAGAGAGAGAGAGAGAGAGAGGGAGAGAGAAAGAGACGGAGAGCATGAGGCAGAGAGAAAGAGAGAGAGAACTGAGAAGTTGAGGGCGAGAGAAAGTCAGGGAAACTTCAGAGAGACAGGGAAAGAGAGAGAAAGAGAGAAAGAAAGAGAGGGAGAGCATGAGCCAGCAGAGAGAGAGAGAGAACTGAGTGAGGTTGAGGGAGAGAGAAAGTCAAGGAGACTTCAGAGACACAAGGAGAGAGAGAAAAGTAGGGGGAGAGAGAGAGAAGAGAAAGAGAGAGAGAGAGAGAGAGAGAGAGAGAGAGGCCTTCTGTCGGAGTGGTGACCCAGGAGGCACGTAGGTATGTGGCACCCCTCCAACCGCGGCTCCGGCATGGGCCAGGGCACGTATCGGAGGTCCCCCCGGGATAGCACAACAAGCAGCTCCTAAATTAAAAGAGGAAATTCGGGGGTTTCGCTCCCGCGCAGCTTCAAAGGGGCGAGATGGGACGGTAATTGCCACTGGTTATTTTCCATTTAGATGCTGTTACACTGCTGGCACCAGCATATCAAATATCTCAGCACTCCTCCAGCTTGCGTCTCTCTCTTTCTCTCTCTCTCTCTCTCTCTCTCTCCGTCTTTATTCCTCTCTCACACTCTTTCACTCTCATTCTCACTCTCTCTCTGTCACTCACTCGTACACAATCACTCTCTCGCACACACATAAACACTGGCTTTGCCTTTCCTCCCCACACCCCTTTTCACTTCAAATTTTGCTCAAATTCAGGCAAAATTCCCTGTCCCCCCCCCCCCCCTTTTTTTTCGTTCTGCCTGCGCTTCCATGGCCAGCCGTCCCCACAGGGCCTACACGGCGAGGCACACAGAGCTCCGTGGAACAGATCAGCACTGCACTGAAGCCTCGGTTATCAACTCCTTTACAGCAACACAAGAACGATTAGCAATGCACAGGAATCCGCCGTTCTCATAAGGAACTCCAGCAGCTCTCATAAGGAACTCCAGCAGCTCTCATAAGGAACTCCAGCCGCTCTCATAAGGAACTCCAGCCGCTCTCATAAGGAACTCCAGCCGCTCTCATAAGGAACTTTAGCCGTTCCCCCCCAAAGTATTGATGAGCGTCTGGGACATAACCAAGGTCTTTACTTCTACCCGGTGTTCTGTCCTCCCCCCCCCCCCGCCCTCCACCTCTGCTGCCCTGGGCGGAGTTCCAGGAGATTGGATTCCCTCAGACGGAGTCTCCGTGCCGGCGATGGCGGATACGGCGGCCTCATTACTGTCTGTGAGCCAGCAGCTCATAAACAAGGCCGGGCGATAAGGGCCATTACGGAGGTGGCCAACGTGACAGCGCGTCTCCCAGGAGACGCCAATAAAAAAAAATTTTAAAACGTGAATGGCAGCGCTATCAGAGAGCAGGCGGACGATGGCAATAAAACTGCCGCGCTGTCTAACAAACTGGCGACAGGCATCTCTCCCTCCCTCCCTCCCTCCCTCCCTCTCTCTCTCTCCCTCCCTCCCTCCCTCTCTCTCCCTCCCTCCCTCACTCTCTCTCCCTCCCTCCCTCTCTCTCCCTCTCTCCCTCCCTCTCTCTCTCTCCCTCCCTCCCTCTCCTTCCCTCTCTCCCTCCCTCTCTCCCTCTCCCTCTCCTCTGTGGAATGGAGACGTGGTGATGCCACCTCCGTGGCGATGCCGTCACCCGCCCTGCGGCAGAACTGCCCCGGTGCCAGCTTCGCGTGAGCGAGGGGTTCTGCAGGGCACAAAGAGCGGAGCGGATGTTTGGACATTCTAAATTTCTGAGTGTCCACTCATGCACTGAAGGGTGTGGGGGGGGGGGGGGGGGGAGGGGGAAAGGGGGGTTCTGCCCTGCCCCACACCAGCCATAGCCCAAAATACGGGCTGACTGCGGCCCGCGCGCTACGTGGTTGCCGTGGCGTTGAAGAGCGACGTGGCGGCGGCAGCGTTACGTGCGAGCCGGGAGCGGGTCGGTCTGGCACGCCGCTTTCCCATGAAGCTTGAGAACGGCAAACAGTGACACCAGTTTTGTCCCCGAGGCAGAACTCGACTCCTTTGAATTGCAAAGCTCCACGGCAACGCAGCTGCTCTCCGCTCCGGAGCGCCAGCCAAGACACGAGTCCTGAGCCCACGACAAGGAACACGCTCACCGGCTACCGCCAGACCTGCAGGCGTCCAACACACATTGTTTTGTATTGATACGTGCCCCGGGCTAGTACGCAGTGGAATCTAGTCAAGTATTTGATGACAATTAAAAAAAAAAAAAAAAAAAAACAATATTGACAGGCATTCGTACAAAGCCTTTCATATGGAAATATGCATAACTTAACCGTGTGAGGATGAATCACTTAATCAACACGCTGCTCTCACATGCCACTGCAGGACTGCAGAGTGATGGGTCTTCCGAGGTCATTCTGGCAACCCCGACTCTTGCCGTATGTCACAGGTGAATGAGCCAGAGCTTTTGGGTCGGTCCAACTGGGCCGGACCTGGTCTCCCTTGCCGGAGACGTTCCTCCACTCACTGGAACTTTCTGGTTAAAAAGTTACAAGTGAACGGATCTCTATCGAAGTAGGGAAGAATTCAGCTGGACAGCTGTGTAGCAGGGAGGAAGGTCATGTGACCGTGTCAGGGGCGGAGTCAAAGACAGCACTGGCTCTGATGGAATGCCTCTGTTCTTCCGTCTGTGTGGGTGGCGTAGTGAGGCCAGACCTGAGGCGTCATGTACAACGCAGCTCTATCTCCCTGCTTTTACAGCCACATTTCCGACTAAACCCGATGCAATATGCCATTCGGTACAGCGCCAGACATCTGGAGAGCTTGTCGACCGTGCGTACCATTATTTATGACACAGACAGCGTAAACAGAGAAGAGAAAAAAAACGACCCATTAGCAAACGAACAGGTGCAATAAAGCAAGCAAGAGGGGAAGATAACGCAGTAAGTCCACTGCAAACAAGAAAATGGCACCTGCATTGACCTGCTGTTTGTGCTCCAGCAGGCTACCAGCCCAGTGCCCTGCCAATGAACGAATGTTTTTGCAGACTGAAGGTGAAGTTATTCACGATTATTCCTTCAACGGGCCTGTTGGAGATTAAACACTGACCTCTGAGAACTTTAGTTTGGCTCAGAGGGGCCTTAATTTTTCTTTTCTAAGAAGATGTGACATATCGCCCTCTTGTGGTCAACATACGAAAGAACATACACACATTGCTATTCCGCATCCAGCATTGCGGAATTGCCAGGAGGAGGTAAAAACAGTGGGGAGGGGGGGGTCGTCAGGGGATGGCGGAAGACTGGCTGAAGTTGAGGGGCTGTCAGAAGGACACAGGGGTTTATCAACACAGAGTGCAGCTACATAAAGGAGCAGTCATCTGACTACACCACCTGCTCAGTGCCGTGCAGTTCAGTTTAGTGTGTGAACAGTTGTTATTTACAAATTTCAATTTCCACTGTACAGGGGTCAGCTTACATAAAGGGTTTCACTGTCACAAATCTGGCAGCTGCTCTACCTTCCAGGGAAACAGGGCACTGCGAGACAAACATTATAAGTAATAATGGCCTCGTTTTTACCTTCATTTGTCAATAAGTTAATAAATTAATGGGTATTAATGAACATTGGCTTTGCAGTACGGAATAAACTTTCACTCCCAATTCCACATCTTTCACCGACACCTTGGGAAGTTTATCGTCAGTGACATGTGCATAGGAGGAATCACACAGCGGCAGTCACGTCCCAGGATCACACCACGTTCTCATTATGCCCTGGGTCCTCGTCGCACTGGATGCACATTGAGTCAATATTGCATTTCTTGCAGTTTGATTCCTCATATGTGTCAGGCCCAAGGGCTCACAGCAACGCCTGTGTATCTTAAGGCAAGCAGGCTAACTTGTTCAGCACAGATCCCCAACCAGAGGTAATTAAATAATGCATGCCTCCGATTTATAAGTGTATGAGTGTTTGATTTCAGGGTGTTTCAGATACTGTTGACAGGGTAGGCTACAAGGCACAACGTTAATGGAACCAGATGTGTTGGAACCGCTTAAGTGTAATATTACATTAAGTTTTTTTTTTAATCAAAGTATAATCAAAACACTGCAAAAGGCACAGAACAAAAATAGCTGTTGCCCCGGTAACTTCCAGAACTAAGTATGCCTGCAGAGGCCCCCAGGCGAAATCCTCCTCTTCCACCCTCATTTGGAAGTAGGCGTGAGCAGTGTCTCTGAACTTGGAAAACGAATCACTAATAGTTTGTGACTGTTTGATTTATGCTTCGCATTCCGTGTCTTTATTTCTCAAAGAAGCTCTGCAGCTCTATCGCCAACCGTCCCACGGATTAGTCAGTGAGATTGATCCATCGCTTAACGGCGGTGACAGTCACGAAGAGCAGGAGATTGGCAAATCGTTCAAAAATGCCATAACCTTTCCTGAACATCCAGTGAACATCAACGCGTCGTTACGCCTGAAATGGCACAGAATTCAATGTACAGTACAACATAGCCTACATTCATTTAGAACAAAGTAGCCACATATTTAATTATTTATTAATCTCACATATTTAAACATTTCACGTCATAGCAAGGAGCCATTTAAAATAGAAAACGTCTGACGCAGCTAACATGAAAAAATATTGGATGGGTTATTCGCAGAATACCAACTGAAATTTTTTTAAATGATCGATATTCGACATGCGACTTCCACCAATTAAGCGTTTATACTGTATTTTGTATGGTCACGTGGTTGCATATAGAAGTTCCGTCCTCTCATGGTTAAAGGTACTGAACTTATGCCATTAAGATTTCCTGAGGGGCAGCATGCTTCGTGAGATCGCTTACAGGAATCATATCTGACGGGTAGTTTTGAATAATGACTTGTGTAATCACTGTTACAACATACCCAGCGGAGGTTGTGTTTCTCCACGTTTTGTGTGAGCCCACATTTTTTGGAAAAACGTCCGTTCTCATGAATAGGCTGAGCGCCTCTGGGGCACGTGCGTGTTTTAAGCTTGCGTCACTTGCTAGAAAAGAATAAGCAGGCCTATTTACGTATCGATTTTATTTTGCTTAGGTAATGTAATTATTTCACGAGAATAATTAAACCGACTTGCAGTGGGAGATGTTCTTCTCCAAAAGCCAAAACAAACAAACTCATTTAAAAAAGAAATTAATTCATGATAGCAATTACTCAAGATAATGATGTTTCTGGTATTAACCATACTAATGGTAGACCTACTGCAGGCTACATTATTTTATCAACTGGTTGTAAAATGCATTTTGAATCAGTCAGAACCACGGTGTATAAAAATGTCCCTTTTCTATTTATCTACTTTATTTCCTTTGCCTGCAGAACTGTTTGTTCTTTTGAGCCATTCCAAATCAGGTCCTGCTTATTGAATATATCATGTTTTTTTTTTTTTTTTTTTGACAGAGAGGCAATTACAAGTCGACACATGTCTAATGATGCATTCTTTGCTGAGAGGTTTATATTTTCTGAGGCCCCACTGAATACATGCCAGCCTTCAAAACGGCCGTAAATTATCGCTGCTCAGAAATCGATAGACGCTGCCATTAACTCTGAACCTGCCAGAAGCGGTGCATTGTGGGAAGGAGGCAGACAGACTCAGGCATAATTAAGAAGGACCGGAGGGTGTGTGAGACATCTGATGTGCAGACAGCACACGCTGAGTGACGCAGCATGCGGCTTATCTGAGCCATCGACACCCGGCCGTCCTGTTTCCCCGATAAGGGACGACGTTCGCCGCGTCGACTGCGTCGCTAAACGCTGCGTGGGCAGCAGGGCGCTGCTTTCAACGCTGCTTGACACTTGACATTCGCGCTTCGCCAGACAGGCACGCCGGACCCTCGGGGGGGGGGGGGGGGGGGGGGGGAGAACGCGGGCTCGCGGATGTTCCGATAAGAGCGGCCCGCACCGCCGCGCTATTCGAAACACGCACCACCAGTATCCTGTCTGTCGTAGGGACCACTTCCTGTCAGCACTGTGGAGACTATTTCAGCAGTGAGAGAGGGGTGCTGGAGCGTGACGTGTGGAAATATCTGCCATTTTTTGTGGGGTGGGGGTGGGGGTGGGAGATTTACGTTGGTCTGACCCATTTGGGGCCGTTTCACAACTGTTCTGTGCAGGGTTTCAGAATATTCAGGGCTGGAAAGTCCAGGGGTCAGAAAGTAAAAGTCCTGCCATGTGTTTCTTTCACCCACGAACTCGGTCAGCTGATTTCTCTGCTTAGTTCTACCTCCCGGCTGAAGAATTGTGCTAATTATTACATCCTGGTGACTGGAGCAAAATACAGGGGAGGGACCTTTAATTTCTGAACCTGGATTTTCCACATCTTAGAATGACCCAGCTCACTTGACAGAACCTAGTGATTCCTGCTTTCTGCTGGATGACATCACGACTGACTGTATGAATTCAAGCACTGCTGCACGGCTCACGAAAGGTTCAAACCCAGTGTGAAAACGCAAACACCTGCCTTGCCTTTCTCCCTCCAGTGAATTATGTTCTTTTCCCGTGCCGTCAGTGTCTAATCGCACACGCGAGTGAATAGGGGCCTGATTGAACCAGAACAGTGGACACAGCCCCTGATTCTAAAAGGGAAATGGGCACGATGGCCGTTTGTTTCCCACAGTGCACCGGGCCGAACGAGAGAAGACGTCATCCGCACCTGCCTGCTCTGGTGCCGTGGAGCGTCACCTCCAATGGAGGACAGGCAGCGTGGTCACAGAGACTGATAAGCACGCCTCTGGACATTAAACTAACAGTCTAATACAGAAAAATAAAACTTCTACAAGGAGCAAAACTACCCCTGACATATTCTTCAAACACATTAAAACACCTTTCATCTGAGCATTTTTATGCACTTTATTTTGGCACCAGGAACTCCAAATCTGATTAGAGAGCAATGAATAGTGATTTAATTACAGTATCATGTACTCGATTTTTCACTATGTTGTGCTTCGCTGAGAAAATGACTTCCTTGATCCAGGACGAAAATCTTTAATCCGGGAAACAAACACCCAGATACTAATTAGGAGTCATATTTCATCGAGTCTGGTCTGGACTGCAAAGTATGCTATCGACTTCAGCTGCATCCGGAGGTAGTCACTTCCAGACAGTAGTCAACAGCACAAAAAGTTACCAATTCCACCGTGATCTTCTCCTGCACATTTGCATATTATACCTTGCGCACTAGTGGCTATGCTACAGGGGTGACGTATTGAAATGCTCTTTTATTTTAAGGGGGGGGGGGATTACTGGTGACAGACAGATTGATGGGTGAAGTACTTTGGAGTAATTACCAGGGAGCGAGACGGCTGGTGGTGATCTGTCTCATCTTATCTCCTTCGGTCAGAAAAGCGTTCAGGAGTGCTGACACATCCCTGGCTCTTCTCCAGGCCCAGATGATTAGCGGATGGTTTAATCACCCAGATCCATCGTTATGGTTTTTGTATTTCCATATTAAACCTATTGCACGTGCATGCATACACACACACACACACGCATGAACACGCGCATACACACACACACACACGCAGGCACACACACACGCACATGTGTTTTCCCAAGTTTTTTTTTCCCTCAAATGCTTGCTATTTGGGGGTTCAGGCCTGGTTTTTTCTCAGTTTTTTACTCTTTTCTGCCACTCTGTAAAGTGCCTGTGTGACAGTTTTCTGTAAGAAGGGCTGCACAAAGGAAACAGATTTTGATTTGATCTAGCTGCGCTCTCCACGCCGGCTCCCAGTCCCGTCTCGCACCCTGTCGCTCCTGGCGAGAGAGGGAGAAGGAGAGGGAGAGGGCTCCTCGCGGTCCCCGTTCAGAAAGCGTGCACACCTGGGAATCAAATCTACCGTACGCCGCCGGTGTCGTTAGCAGAGTTCCCTAACCGTTATGCTGCACCGCCACCCAATCACTGGCAACACAATCCTGTGCGATGCCAGCGTTGCCTTGGTTAATCTTGGTTAGAGATTAGAGACCACAGAAACCTATACAGGTTTCTGTGGTGAAACCTACAGGCGTGTCTCATGTAATTCCCATGGACCATCGCAGGTTTGAGCACGAGCCAAGCTTTGGCGTAATTAAATTCCAGTATTGCTTTTGCTGATGTGCCTGCAGGATGCCTTCAGACAGGGTGGCCCAGCTCACAAACCTGCAGTACTTACGATCGCCTCCTAACACGGCGCAGTGGAACACCCCAAAACAGACCCCCTACACTGGGACAGGCTGTATTCCTCCTGAAAGTTACAACCTCATTAAACCAATTTATAAACTATGCAAGCCAGTACCCCCCCCCCTCCCCCAACCCCTCCACAAGCAAAGGCATAATGCACCTGTTACTAGTGTTCCCAGCCCTCTAGACCCCCCTTTCTCTTGTGCATGCCCCCCCCCATCATTAGATCTCCACACCGCCCTGGTCCTTGTACAAAAGCTGAAGAAGCCACATCACATTCCAATGCAATTCATCATTGCTGGCTCAGCCCTTGTAAAAACTCATACCGACCTCTCTGGGTATCTTTCTATTGTGTGAGGTGTTTCACACGAGTGTGGTTGAACTCAGGATTTAAATTACACTCTGGCTTTTGTGGAGGGTCTGTGAGACTTCAGACTGGGGGGGGGGGGGGGGGGGGTCGAGAAATAGCAATCGCAGAATGGAGGAGTAGAGATTGTGATCACCCTTTTTTTGGAGGGGGGTGGGGGTGGGGGGAGATGATGACCTCATTCTCAGATATTGGTTTTTAATGTTCAGTGTGGGGTAATTGACAAGTCAACGCAGTCTGCACTTCTTGCACGTGCTGTCTCTCCGGGAACTATACATTTCCACTCCGGGGACTGACTGCACTTCGATCCCTGATCTTTGCATCTGTGTTTGCATTGTACGTCACTCTGGAAAACAGCATCTGCTAAATGCCAGTTAAGAGAAGTGAACTGAAGACATGACCTGATCCACAGCTCAGAATAAATAAAAAAAACAGACATAAAACATGAACACGTGCATTGCAAAATAATATATATACGTATATGGTACCGGTCTGAGAATATTATTACATGCTGTGAACAGCCTTTTTTCCAGGGAGGAGATATACAGTACGTGCTCTTTGACAGCCGCTCTGTGTGCGTGCCTGTGTGTGGTGCGTGCCTGTGTTTGTGTACCCTGGCTGCTTATCAAACAGAAGGGGATAGGATGTCCTGGAGAACAGATCACAAACAGGTTGTCCATGTGTAGCCATTACACTGCACACAGATAATGGGGCAACGACAACCGACTCATTACAATGGGCCTTTCTGCCCAGCAGAAGGATCTCCTGTCTGACCTTCTACAGCAGGGCTGCCCAATCCTGTTCCTAGAGATCTACCATCCTCCAGGTGTTCACTCCAACCCTACTGAAGCGCACCTGATTCTACTGATTAGCAGCTCAAAGAGATCTCTGGCTGTTGAATGAGGTGTGCTTTGTCAGGGTTGGAGTGAAAACCTACAGGACAGAAGAAGGTAGGTTGGGCAGCCATGTTCTACAGTATTACAGTTTGGTTGTGAGAATATCAGTGGGACTTGCTGAAAAGAAAAACAGCATCCTGTCCATGATTCGACAGTTTGAATACGCCGTGGCCCATGTCTCAATCCTGGACCAGCTCACTTAGCCCTATTCCTAACCTAAACCTGTGAAAACATTTTTTTAAACTGATCTAGGAAGAGTTGCTGCCAGCTAGAAACCATTCAGGGAAATGCAACAATCGGCAAGGCCAGGAAACTTCATCCAACGCAGAATTCACGCGATTCCTCTTCTCAGGGGGCCTGCTAGGATACCGCCCTCCCTTACATTGAGACGTACTGTACTGACTGGGGGGGGGCGGGGGGGTTGGGTAAATGAATAACTGTAGGCTGCTTGGGGAGTCATTGTTCTGGTGGCTGTGCTACGTGGAGATAAAAATTTGCTTTTTCCCTGGGCAAATGGCAGGTGAGGTCAGACCCAATGACCGAATATAGCCAGGAAACATTTAATTAATTATCCAATATGTCCCGGCTTTTCACATCAGGAATATGGCAAGTCCAAAGAGTACCCTGCCCCTCTTCCCCACCCACAAGCAGTTACAGCCAGAAAAGCTACAATATGTTTCCATGTTTTTTTTTTTAACCTTCTTTGTCAGGAAGAGTGATGCCCAGAAAAGTATCGAAAAAGCTTCTATGGTTCTGGCGGATTTATATTCATTATTTTTATATAGGCCTAAATCAGTCTTCTAATCTACTGATTCATTCCAAAGCTGTAATATCAAATATAATTTGACATTTTTTTGGGCACATACTCGGCAGTTAAACAGTAAAGGTCACTGCACAAACAGTTTGATTGGCGGGTGTTTTTTCTCTATTTTTTTCTCCAGGACTTGTTTGATAAGATCAGGCTGTCACGTGCTGCCAGAGAGCGCTCCTCCGGCACCATAAAGCCCAAGCCTGGCTGAGTTACGGTGGACATAAGGTGACCCAGCCTCCAGGAAACACTGTGGCACGTAAAACTGTGCTGGCATACAGTTCCAATTCAAATTCATAACACTTAACTGCCGTGAAAAAAAATCTCTGCATGGCGACTATAATAACCCTATCTGGAAATGCACAGATAACGCGCCGTACGCAGATATGTTTTTATTCCCAAAGTCAACCCTTGAACCTTGGAAGAGATTCTAAAAATGACACGGGGAAAAGTGAGCCTTAAAACATGAAATGAAACTAAAAAGCACATTCAATGCATGTTTACAGACGCATTCGTTTAATCACAGAGGGAGAGGCACTGATATCCCCCCCCCCAATCTGTTGACAGTTTGACAGTTCATCTTCAAACCCCCCCCCCACCCCCGTTGAAAATGCAGACATAGGTACAGGTCATTGAGCTTGTTGAACGGATACAGATACAAAATTGTGTCATCTCAGTACACTCCCGGTTGTGAGCTTGATGGGACTTTCAAATTCAAATTCAAATTCAAATTCAAATTCAAAACGCTTCATCGGAATGCAGGCTGCGATTGTGAAATCCGCCAAGAAGACGCGATTCAGTACAGGATACAAATGCGCAAAATCCTGATCTAGACCCACCCGGAAGTGGTGCCCTGTACACATTTCCAGGAAGGACGGCTGCCTGAGTTCTGGGGAAGCCAAAGCCAAATGTAAACAAACCCTTTTGACGAATCATTACCCAGCACCCACCACCACGCCGCAGCCCTGGCAGGCAGGTCCGGCTTCCGCGAAGCCCGGCGAAGCCGCCTGCCGTCTCAAACGCTTTCGGTCCGCTCCGACACGCTCGGTTACGTAACGCCGTTGCGTAGGCCAGTGAAGTGTGTCGCCGTGGGGAGTAAACAAAAAAAAGGTGCGTTTCTGCGGAACTGCGCTGAGGAGCGCGACAGCGCAGCGCTTTCCATCGACGGCACCTGCGCGCAATCAAAAAACACCAGGAGGATTAACAGCACGGTTCTGCTGCTGCTGCTGCCGCACACAGGTTCATGCTGTGTGTTGTTACCGTATCTGGCACGGACGATCTGTTTAATCAGGATTTCACGTTGTGAAAAGACATGTCCACTGATTCCGAGTGCAGCGCGCAAACCGAAGGGGTTTGGTTTGAACGTTGGTAGGCTACGAAAACAGATGTTATCAGTTCAACTACAGTAAGAGAGATCCGACAGGCAGCAACAATTCAAGAAATGCACCACAGGGCTTTGGTTATATACTAAGATTAAATCTATCAGGTGAATGTAATACAATATGTTACTTCCATCTACCTAAGACATGCATATATAATTCCCAACCCCTTTCTTTGTCTAATCCCATGAATGTTGCCCTGAGATTAGAATTCTGACAACAGCTGTCACCTTCTGATGCATTAATGGAATTTGGAATGGACCCACTTTATGCAACTCACAAACTGCTTGTAAAACTGTAGATTACCTCGTTAAACTTGTGAAAGGATTGTCTTGACCCGGTATTTCTATAAAAGCTGGCAGTGCAAGGGATCCAATCTTTTCAAGGTTAGTTTGGCTCAAAAATGGTAAGGACTGGTGCTGGAACTTCTAGATTTTGCTTGTATGAGTACTGGCACTTGTACGTTTTTCACTTCAAGCACTACTTGATATGGATATTTAAGCTTTCCCGCAAGTTAGTGGAGCCATATCCCTACCTGTGCAAAGGATTATGGGAACCGAAATGCTAAAGTCAATGCTATGGGAACATATCATATTTGGGTGTCCATTGCTGGGACAGGAGATCCATCATCCATCCTAAACCAGATCATGACCCCGAATCAGCTTTGCCCTCGTTTCCCTAAATGCACAAAATCACCCACGCGCCGTGGCACAAACGGGACGAGGAGCCAGCGGAGGGCAGCGTTCCTGGCCGACGCCGGAAAAACAGCCCTCCCCACCTGAGGCGGACAGAGCGTCTCCCAGGACGAGGAGCGGCCCTGGAACTCCGGGGCCCTGCGGCTGAGGGGACAGCCCGCAGGACGGCAAACATATCCTCAGCGCACCTGTCCTCACGGACGCGGAGCGCGTTCCCGCGGAGACGGAGTGACACGGCGCACGCCCTCTGACGCAGAGACAGCGGCGGCGGCGGCGCGGGGCTTCCCTGTGACCCCCCTCCCTCCCTGCCGATGATCCAGGCCGGGCCGAGGGGGGGGGCTGGCCGGACCGGTTCACACAATGCTGACTGCGCCTCGCAGGGGTGGGGGGGCTTCTAAAGTCAAACACATTTATCTCCCAGACTAGCGTCAGGTTACGGCCGGGCTCGGCGCTCTCTGACACCGCGCTGGGTGAGGGGGAGCCGCTCGCAGGTCACTCAGAGCACAGTCTGCTCACAGGCGTCTCCAACTTCCTGCTCATGCGCGTCCTCAGCCAGACAACGCAGCCCCCGAAATTCCCAGGAGCTTACGTTCAATGGGAACCAAAAAGAAAAATGGCCTAGTACCACAAAGACTAATGTTATACAGTGTATGTACACACACATTATGTAACTGTATTGCCCTGTAAAATATTTTTCCCTGAAATGCCCAATCAATAAGTATATCGAGAATTGCTCTTTTGCACTCACAGATGTTGCATAACGTCAAGTAACTTAGTGCTTTAAAACTAGAGACAAACTAAATCTACATGATGTTTTTCTCCCTACATTTGTGTAAAACATGCACACACACACACACACACACACAAACACAAACACACGCACGCACGCGGCCAGAAGACAATTATTCATAAGATCGCGAAGAATTTTTAGAAAAGGTTAGCAGAACTCCACGAAGGGGCCGGCACCGGCGACGCATGCGATGCTGCGCGCGCTCGCGTCGGTGTGAGAGAGCGTTTGTGCGCCTCTGCCTGATCCGCAGGTTCTCAGTGACAATAGCAGACGCAGCAGGCCAGGCTACCGACATGCGAGAGGTTTTACGCACCATACATTGTGCTGGGGAAAGTGGCCGGTGGGGTAAAACCTGTTTAACGGGAGGCGCCCTCCGTCTCTGTTATTGTTCTCATTTAAGAGGCAAAATAAAATCGATTTTCCCACCGGGCCTCCCGTGAACACCTGGCCAAAGCCCTTCAGTGTCTCCGAAACATCATGAGAAGGGCAGTTGGTAGTTGCTGCGCAAAATTCCACTTTTCCCCCAAAATAAATTGTGGAAAGTGGAAGTGGAATACATATTTTGCTGTCACATTGCGACTTTGATAGACAGAATACAATGTGATGATGACAAACATAGTGACACTGGGCTACTTTCAAAAGGTTAAACTATATACTGTACAATGTACGCCATTCATATTTTGCACTTCACATGTGGCAATGGCTAGCACCCAGTTGCGTATTTTTAAATATTGAAAGGTATTCATTGTTTTCTATACTTTTCTCGATTTTGACCTTTGCATGGATACATTTTCACACACACACACACACACACACACATTCCCTCTGTTGCTTTTCCTTATCTCTTTCTAACACACGCTCACACACACACACACATACACACATAACTATTTAAACATTACAGTTGAGAAATGCATTCTGCACAGTTGAGAGGCATGTACAAACAGATTGGAGGACGGCCTCTATCGCTGGCATCTCCCGGTGCCGATTCCCAACTGTCATTTCCACTTTGCAGTAGGACCGTCTGAAGCGACCAGGCAAAGTTCAAGATCGTTTGACGTGCAGGAGTAAACAGACCATACCTCAGATCCACTGCGTAAAATTTCACCCCTCCGAGGTGGGCTTCTCCCTGTAGAGGCAACCTTGGTTAACAGAGAGTGGGTTTATTCGTTTATTCACGACGGATCTGGCCAATTTAATCACTGCTTACTCACTCTTATCTCTGAGTTGCCCTGTTGAGCAACAATCAGCCTCACTTTAGACACGTAGCCTCTTCATCAGGCTGAAAGTGAAAAGAGAAAGTAAGAATTTGAGTGACTCAAAATACCCCAGCGTACCAAAATTACTGTAAAAACAGGAATAAATGTTAAAAACCCCTCCTATTATGGAGCTAGACAAAAGCTTTTGTTCTTCCCAATGCACACTTCCCTTGTAGAGAAACGTGGTAAAAAAAAAGAAAAAAAGGAGACTGCAGTATCAGATACACTTTTAATACTACACACGTCAACCAGGGGTCATTCGACACAACACTACCTATATAAATCAGAGAACAATGCCTTTGGGTCCCAGTATTCCACAGGTGACATAGAGAAGCTTTAGGAAGTATAGTTTCCACTGTTCCAAAAGCGGGCACAAAGCCCTCTGAAACATGGCCCCGGGACAAACCATATGACACTCTCAAACAGGATATCTTTAAATCGTTCATTGTCCAGCAACCACATCAAAAATCCTTTCCACTGGTGAGGCTGGTGAGCAAGTAAAAGATACTCGTGATAAAGCCAGGTGGACTAATAAGGCGCGGGAGGACTGAAAAATGATTGGCAATATCCTACATCAACATTATATACTTACTATATGCTGCAAATATGACATACTTCATGGACTTCAAGACGTAGGGTCATAAAATAATAATTATATTTAGACTATAATGATTAATAATAACAATAATAATAATAACAATAATAATAATAATAATAATAATAATTATTATTAATAATAATCATTATAGTTTATGTCATCTGAGGACTGTTGCAGGAATAATGAGTGAAAGCAATTGCATTTTTGATTTTGTGTTTACATTACATTTCATTAATGAACTACTGTTGTTCTGTGTTGTTCCCACATATTAGCATTTATTTCAACATAACACAAAATAGTCCCACCAAATTGGGACAATTAATATATCAATAAAATGCCATTTTGATCCCTAAAATGTGCCTCAAATGGCTCAATCCAGCTGCAAAGCCCGTGGTCTGAGAAAATTTAAGTTAAAAACACCTAGGCTATCTAATGTTAGGCTACTATGCAAACGCATAGATCATTCATCATTGAGCGCCAAGCTTGTACATGTAGCAGCAGGTTTTCATCAATATCACTTCATTCAGAAGGTAAAAAAAATAAAGAAAATTGATAATTAATTAGTCTGTAAATTAAAATTAGTCTGTCATTGTAGCGACATTTAACGCGCATTTGAATGGGCATAGGATGTCGGATTCATGGCATATAGCTATACATGTTTGGAATAGTTCATCTCGCAAGTAGCCTATCCGTTATTAATGTCAACAAAGTCATGCGCCTGGTCTACACCGACATGCCAGAACAGCAAACCAGAGCTAAACATCACAAAAGCACATTGTATTAGATAGCCTACTAACAGGTTGGGGGTCAAGCGTTCGGATCTGGGTCGCCGTCGTTTAGATCTGTCGCTCAAACGTCAATTAGGCTATAAAAACAGAAACTGAAAGCAACAGCCGCCAAAATATATTAGTTATTGTGTATCCAAAATGTATGCGTGATATTTAGTGCCGTGCACGTCATGGCGACATTGAAGGGATATTTTCTCGGTTAGCGTTTTTAACTCACGTTTTCTCAAAAATCAGTGGTGACGCGACGCTGTCGTTGTTTTTGCTTGGGCCACGTGCACTTCATTGGTGCACTTACTCTGATTTAGGAAATAAAAAATGCCCAGCACAGAGATGCAGTCGTGCTACTGATACGGGTATGCAGTAAGATTTGTGGAATATATAATGCGGTTTTGCAATTCCCACACTTCTGAACCCGCGACCCCACCGAAATACCGGAGATGGAAAATACGGAAGTTGTTTGCAATGGACACCCCTTCACCCCCAGGGAAGATTATTTCCGAAGACCGGGGAAAAAGTCACAATCACATGAATTCCTGGCAATGCCACTGATTCCATATGTCACACAGGCCTGCACTGGCTAGGCTATGCATATATACATTTCATAAGTCCAAAGGCACTTTGACTGCAGGGTTAAGTTTGCCAGCTCTCATCTGCAATATTTAAATAGGCTATTGTATTGGTTCACTCATTCACATCCTGTTGGCAACAGAAAGGCAAAGCAGATCAATTTCAATATTTACTTAGCAAACTAAAACATTGACAAAGTTATTAAGATTCTTAACATAAGAACATTGGTCTATTTAGATCACACAGGTTCAAGAAGCTCAGTCGTGTTTATATGTAGTTTTAGTTTAGTGGTAATAAATTATAGGCCATTTTATGTTATTTGAACCATCACAGTATGCTGCGTATTAAATAGGCCTATTGTATTTTGTGTAAAACCATATTCTTTGGACAAATATTAGCTAGCCTGTTTCATTATTGCTGTAGGCCATGTAGGCTGCATTTCATACCACAATGCTTAATGTATGAACAGTATCATTCAGTAGACCAGTTTTCATAATAATGCGCTCTTGTGGATGCAGTAGCACATTACAAGATAAAGATTATGCTTACTGATTTTAGCTTGTAGTCTAGGTAAAAACGACAATGGTTATCTTATTTCGCCCACGGGTAACCTATATTATGGGCCCATGAGTGTTATTTTATGATATTATAGGCACAACTTCTCAAATTTCCACAGAGATTTTCCACCGAAAGAAAAACAAGTGGGACTGCCTTGACAACCTGGAGACAGCTTTGTCGTCAAGCGCCTTTGTGTGGTTGAAATCAAATGGGAAAGCTGGGATACGGGAAAGACGGGGATTAACGGCTAATAAAGGGCACATTGTCTCGGCGAAAAATGATTTTTTACTTTGTTTTGCTCGGACAAACGACGCAGGCTATATGCCCAACTTCGGTCTTCTACTATTGCTAGCCTTTCTTTCGTACAGCGGATGCGGCGACGATGATGAGGCGGTTCAGTGGTTAGAATGACCAGAGGTCTCTGTTGAGGAATATGATGGCGGATCCATAACCGGTCCTGACAGCCTTTCTCTGTTTGCACAGGTGAGCACTGTCAGAGTGGCCGCAGGGCGCCGTCTGTGTCCTGTTCCTTTCAAAGAAGCAGAAGAGCGAGCCCTACAACCGCACAAACCCTGAAGATTGGTGACAGGGAAACGTTACGATACGAACAGCATACTATGTTGCCACTATTTCAGTGTCTGGAAAGGAGGAGGAGGAGGAGGAGGAGGAGGAGGGGGGGGGGTTGTTTTTACAGCGCTACACCTTGCAACGACTGTAATTTTCACACATGCAGTTAACGCCGAATCAGTCAGAAGTGCAGCAATGTTGACCGATGGAAGCTCCTCGCTTCCCCCTTCATAGCCCTACTACCCCGTACTCTGTTGAAATACATGCGTGCCCTGCCTTTGAACTGATTTCTTCCTTCCTTAGCCACCTGCGCGCTTACAGAAATCCACCTCGGGCTACTTCTATCAGCAGCCAGTCTACATGGGAAACATCAACTGTGAATAGGTTTGAATAACTCAGATCAAGGGGTATTTTTCCTATGTCAACCAAAACGCAAACATCCTAAAGGGATTGTTTTACACCTGAAGAAATGTGAACATTCTAGAGGGACAGCAGTTATTGGTCCGACATGACATCCATTAATAAAAAAAATTTTATTTAAAAATTGATATTTTTTCACAACTGTGCATACGGGAGCAGATACATGAATACAATACAAACATGATATATTCCCCCCTCTTGCCTATATTCTATTTTTGTAAATCCATCAACACTGACAACTAAATGCTGCATTTTGTGGGTGTCTGGCGCCCTCTAATGGCTCTATGCGATACTGTTCAGGTTTTAGTCCGATAGGCATTTGTGAAAACATTTTGAATGTCACCTGAACATGACATCTAAAAACGCATTTAATGAAACAAGAAAACAGCCATGGTCCACATTTTCATTTAATTCTCATTACAATTTAAACGTAGTTCAAGCTTAACAATCGACATGGACTCATTTGCCAGGCAAGAAAAACACTGAAGTTTAACGTGCAGAATGTAATGTATCCACAGGTGCTTGTACACAGCTGGGGTTCTT
The DNA here is from genome assembly GCF_013347855.1 of Anguilla anguilla. Classification (NCBI taxonomy): domain Eukaryota; kingdom Metazoa; phylum Chordata; class Actinopteri; order Anguilliformes; family Anguillidae; genus Anguilla; species Anguilla anguilla. The sequence goes on along the minus strand of NC_049206.1, from coordinate 8,835,967 downwards.
GCCTATGCATTTGATTGCTTGTTAACGAATATTAAAATGTAGGCAGAGAATAAAACTAACATGCTGAGATATGAAGAGAGACTAGAGGGGATATGTGGAGATGTGAATGTCCAAAATGCCTGTTCTTTTCACCTCCCATCATGCATTGGGTCTCTGTGGGTGAGTGGGCCAAGCACGCTGGTAACAATGGCCCTCCTGGCAGGGGTGATAGATGAGCCATTGTTAGCACTGTCCCACTGATCTGTATATAGACCTAAGGGATCATTGCGTTGTCTCTGGAGATAACGCAGGGCAAGACAAGTGCACCCCAGACCCCCCCCCCCCCACCCCCAATCCTCCACCTCCACCTGCCAATGTCCAGCTAAACAGGTCACAGGGAACTCTTGTGAAGGCTGACTGGGGAGCTCCAGGTACTTTCCAGTCTTGGCGACAGATCCAGAATAAGCATAGCTGGAGATGCCAGTCATTCCAACATTTTTTTTTTTTTTTTTTAGACATAACTGATCCATGTACAGTGTTTAAGAGGCGGAACCTGTCCCTGTAGTAGGGGCCTGGCACTGCTGTCTGTCAGCCTCACCGCTCATCGTTTGCCTCTCGCTAACGCCTCTGAATCCGAAGGCTTAGCGCTGAGATTAGCCCGCCGGGCGCAAACGGTCTGACGATGAGGGGGCACCTCCTATCTCCAGCTCAGCTGTAAATCAATGCCGAGTCGATGGGAATCTTAATTTGGCAGTGACGTTTTAATCGTTGCATTCCGCGCTGCCCCCCCCCCCCGACTCCCCCCAGGTTTGCCCTTGAATTGCCTGTATTAGCATTAGCAAAGCTAAGTTTAATGCAGGATCATTGTGGTCATGGTGTGGTTGTGAAAGGTTTATATTGGGCAGGAGCTACCCCAAAACCCGCATCTATGATAACTTCATTCTCCTGTTATTTCACCTGTCCCAGTCTCGCATAAACTAACAAACCCAACAGATACGGCCTAACCCGGTGAAAATAGACAATGCCTTATCAGTTCACCAGAAGAACATATCTGGATATAATCTGAGGGATTTGGATGATGAAACGTGTGGTGTTTGCATGTGGAGTTCTGATATGGCTTCTAAAATGACAGAGCAACCTGAGTAGACCAGGTTGGCTGTATTGGGGGCTTACATGTTTTCCTCTGTAAGATTTAAACCGTTCATTAGGATAACACAACAGCTACTTAAGGTTATTTTTTTTTTGTTTTCATTAAAAGATTCAAGAAGGGCGTGGGAGATTAGGGTACCTGTTTTGGGGCTGGCCAGCCAGGTGACAAATCTGTTTGCTCATTTGTCTGCGGTCGCGACTTCCAGCCCAGTGGAGCATCCCCTGTGCTTGTGACAGAACACTCAGAGGAGGATCCAGAGGTGCTCGTCTGATTCCCACCTTCTCAACCTCAGAGGCCCGTTTGCAGGTCATTCAGCGACGAGACAATCGCACCTCACGCTGTGCCTCCCGAAATCACCCTTGCTGCTCACCGTGGGTTTCTCCCTCCTCAATTATCAAGACTTACAGTACTTACTTAACTCTTATCAGGGAATATACGGTGTCTAACGGGAGTGTTAAATGGGTGTTAATCCCTTTGGAAAGAGTCAACATGGAATGTGAGAATTAAGCCGAGGAAGCATATTTCATTGGAAGCCAAGCCCACACGAAGCATAAGTGCTTCAGAGCACCGGTGTATGAACTCTTGTAACAGCTATTTAAACACATCACCTCACTGTATTTCCACACAGATACCTGTGGTTCCTTCAAAACGTGTCTTTCTTTAAGCCGTCTATGCCTTTTCCCTTACTGTAGTGTTGACAAAAAAATAAATAAATAATCCCACCTATGCTTCATATAAAACTCAGGCTGTCTGCTTGCTTTTTTTAAAAAGTGCTGAGTGTATCTAGCGTCCTGCCAGATCCCAAATGAGCTCAGCTCAGTTCCAAATGGTGCTGCATGCTGTCAACCCCTTGTGCTGTCTGAGTGAATGAAGGGCAGCTGTAGTGATAACTGATACATTCTTATTTTTTTGCTTTGGGCAACTTAAAGTATTCCATTCAACTCTATGTCTGTTTCTACTATCATAGTACCAAGGTATGCTAGGCCCTATGACTCTTTCAGATGAGTGTATTTCCCATAAGGTGAAGCTTTTAGCTGTAGCTTTAGCTTTAGCTGTAGCTTTAGACAAAAGGGCACTGATAAGAAACACACTCCTGATGTGCATATACAGTGCAGTACATGCTGCTGGCAGAATCACAGAAATAAGAATGATATGATGGCTGAAACTGACAGGGCAATCGCAGTGCATATTACATTACATTACATTACATGCAAACACCTCGCAACTTTTCTGTCAAAGACAAAAGTACATGCGCGAGTTACGTGCAGCTTTTTGAAAAAGGATGACCCCCCCCCCCCCCAAAAAAACAAAAAACAAAAAAACAATTGGCCTTGGTCCTGTGAGGTTTCAAAATGTCCCTGTCGCTTCATTCCAGAATATCTCAAATGCGTGCTGGTAAATGAAGGGCTGTTATGAGGGCTATCCCACATTCCCTCACCCTCACCCCCCTCCCCTCCCCCCCGCACTGTCCCAGTCTCGCAATAGAGAGAGCGGAGCACACCTTGCATGCCCTAATCAATGAATATACCACACTAATGCCAATTTACTTTGCCCACATCCCGCTATCTGGCTTCGGCGCTGATACAAAAGTAATAAGCCAGAGATTAGCAAATATATCAGAGATAGCAATTCCAAAACTAATTTGCACAGATCAAACAGGCCTCAATGGAGGACATTCATCTGATAGCGTGTGACAACTTTTAAATGTAATTCACCTTTCGCTAAAAGGTGAGACGCTAACAGCATTAACATCTGTTTACACAAGGGGGAGGCTTTCGATAGGCTGGAGTGGCCTTTCCTGTGTAAGGAGAAATTGGAACTGGACTTCTCAGAATTAAAGGAGAACAAACACAAAGCACACCCTCTGTACTGGTTATCACAAAAGATCCCACAGCCTTTTACCTTTTTTTTTTAGCCACTTCAAAGACCAGGGACAGAGGTGCTCACTCCTGTCCCATTCATTTTCATGCAGACACTTGCAGTCCACTTTTCAACAGAACGATCAAATCTCAGTATTACAACAGGGACCTTGACGTGCTAAAGACAGGCTATGGGGGAAGGGCTGTAGTCCCCAACCTGACTCTCATCACGTTCTTCAACTTGCGCTGAATTCAGTTTGAAAATCATTTACAGATTACATTTAACCGATAAGAAATTATTCAAAACGCTTTTTTGTGTGTGTGTTTTAATATACTGTATTTGTGTGCACTAAAATAAACAGTGCCTCTGATGAAGGGAAATGTCCAGCACTTAGTGAAAAACGTCACTCACTCGTTATTCAAATTATTGGGTTTCCCTGTTTTCTCGAAATGCCACTGGTACTGTCTTATTGAAGGGTACCGTCAAGGACACGTAGCAACACCCAGCTGGTGAATGCCATAGGTATCAAGAAGAGGGAAAAACACATTTGGATTGGATACTTTTAGCCAATTAAGAGACGATTCATCCCTTGGAACAGCTGTCATGCTGTTCCCATGTAACTTAGCAGCAGCAGGGTCAAAATAAAATCATCTGGGCTGCTTGGTAAAAACAATCATAGATCTGACCAGTAGGGGGCCGCTGTGCACTTTAAAAACCTCCACAAAAAACTTAATTACGTGCACACAGCTTGCAACAGCAACTTCGTGTGAGTGCATACTTAAACTAGCTTTGTGTAAGCAGGATTTTCCATGGCTGTCTTATTCAAACTAACGCACATGGGAGTGTTTCTCTCATCTTAAGTCCACTCTAGCGACGCATTGTCCTCCTGTTTACCGAAGAATGTAAGCGTGGTGTTTGGCTTTCGCTGTACAAGCCCGAGAACAATGGCTTTTATGCATGTTTTACTCAGGACTCTTCCCCTTAAGCTAACTAACGTGACCGCGTCCTACCTCTGGCTCAGATTAGACTGCTCGCTAAGAGGCATTATTGCTCAATTACCAGGCCAAGTCCCCATGAAGCCCCACACTGTGATTTAGCGCAAAATGGCTGCCGTGATGAGTCATCTCACGGTTTACACTGCATTTAGGAAAGTAAGCAGTTACTGCCCACTTATACGAGGTCCCATAGGACCCACCTGTCTTTTTCTTAAAGGAAATAGACTGACTTCGCAGGAGCCAGTGATTTAAGTTCTTGGAAGCAAGCGGCCTTGTGTGTATAACCAGGTGGCTGGGGGGGGGAGAAAAAAAGTCTTAACAGAAAGAATGAACAAAGCTACTGACGACAGATATGAATTTACTTCCTCACTATAGCGTCCAGACACACAATCGCTGTGGCTCAATCTGAAGAATAAATACAAGCTGGTGAATGTTGGTGCTCGGACTGTCATATGAAGGGAACAAACCTGGCCACCCTCCACCTTGGTCGCCAGCAGTCAGCGAGGGTATGGAGCTGGTCTTGTAACCTAAAGGTCACAGGTTTTATTCTCTGGTTTTATATCCTTGAGCAAAGTGCTTAACCTGCATTGCTTCAGTATATATCCAGCCATATAAATGGATGAAAATGTAAATACGATGTAAAAACTTGTGTAAGTCACTGAGGATACGAGCATCTGCTAAATCCCTGGATATATGTGGGGTCCCATGAGGCTGGTCCCCTAGGGCCCCCTGGCCCCCATAATCTCCCCTCAGAGACAAAAGGGGCAGTCTGTGGAAGTCACTTTTCCTGGACGAGCCGTCCTTTGGCTGCCTTATCCGCCATCGGTAACAAGAGGCGTTTTGTGCTCCCCCTGCCCCCCCCCCCCCCCGAATACCCCCCGCTCCGGCCGCGTGGAAGACAAAACGGAGCCTGTTGAAGGTGGACAGAGGAGAGGAGAGGACGGAGGAGAGGATGACAGGGTCCCCAGTTGCAGGAGAATCTTGTGTCTTTTCCAGCGGCCGGCTCAAAGGGCCCTGTTGTCTGAGGCCCTGGCGGCCGGCCCTCTGTACCGTGGGTGGCGGTGTTGAGTGACAGTGGCGCGTTCAGAAGCCACAGCGCAGGGGGCCAAAGGGGCTTGTGGGTATAATGTCCGCCACGCTTTACTCAAACAGGAAGTGGGAGGCACGTGGCCGTGCGCGCAACAGCGCCCCCTGCTGTGCAACGCACTGCACTGTAACTGCCAAATAAATGTAGTCTAATGTAACGGAGCGCAGTTTGCCCATGTTACGGGCTGCTACCCTAACTCCAGAGAAGCTGTGTTAAATGCGTGGTCCCTGCACTCTGCCACAATCACCCAAAAAACGGAGGACCTTTAAAAACAAAGCATCCGACAAATGCCTTTCTGAAATATGTTCGTTCTTGCTTATTTGGGTTAAAAGTATATAACTTGCTGCACTATGAACTGCTGTTGCAGCCTAATTCTGAATATTTGTTTGATGCTCAAAAAGTGCAGAATGCCTAAAAGCTAATCTTAATCTGTTGGGAAAAGGCCAAAAAAGTACATAATCTAAGTACACATACTCTGCCGGCTTCCGTTATAATCCCTGCACCTGACAAGCACATTAAAAAAGGAAAACGGTTACTGTGTATTGACATAGCATGTGGTTAGAGGGTGGGACAGTTTGCTGTTTTCCCATGAGATTTTCTGAAAGGCAGGACCTGGTAGCAGACAGGTTGTAGACGATGATAGATGATGTGGTTCTGATGTTTACAAAGCGCAGGCTAACGGGTTACACCAATAATAAATTGTGCCAGTGGAGTTTGGTTGAGAGAGCTCGAATAATGTAGCAAAAAGTTAAATATTTGTGGCCAAATATTTCAACTTAATAATGAATTTTTAACATTTTTTCCAATACATATCGTGGCTACAGTGTTGAAAGACATATTATGTCTTAACTTTCATAATTGTAGCAATCACATCAGGTTGAAAGTTATAACTTCACAAGTTTGTTGAGTGTAGAACAACATCAGAAACTTCCCCCAAATGTCCTCCACAAATTACAGCCAATAAGTGACAGATGCATATTGGCTTAGTAAATGGTTGTGTCAAAGAAGCCTAACAGAAATGTTTACACCTGTTTACACCTTAGTTGCGGTGTCATTCGTTTATTTCTGTAAGGTACGTGCCACTTCCAGCGCATGTTTATATTTTTGGCGCCCTCTAGTGGAATATTGTTCACTACAATATCGCTCCACTATGCACCTGCTGAAACCGGTGATAATAAAACATGACTAAAACAGGCTATTACATATTAACCTGTTAGCGCCACACAGGAAGAAATGTAGACAGATTTATGTACTCAATTACAATCTGACAATATGTTGATATATGTGGATACATAACAATTAGCGATTAGTGCAATTGAAAAATTGGTATGCTAAAAGGTACTGATCAGTGTTTTATGATATACCTTTTTCTGCCCAATTAAAAGTAGGTATGAGTGACCCAGAAATGAGTACATTTTCTCATAAAGGTATATGATACCTTTATATAACATAACCTCTCAGAGGAAGAGGTATTACAATGTAACTAATAAGGGCCCTACATAAAAACAATTGTATTCAGAGCACAATTTGAATATACTATACTATACTACCTAGATGTAAGTATATTCATTGTTATCATTATTCTACAATATACTTTTCTCTAAACTGTGTTGTAGTTAGCCCGATAAGCGGAACAATGGCACTATTGTTGCTTTCAGTTACACAAAGAAATGGCATTGTGTGAAGCAAAAGTTTTGTTGCTCTTCTTGTCAGACAAAGCTGAAAAGCTTGAAGAGGACGACACCTGACACCTGAGGCCAAGGTCAAAGGTACACAGGAGAAAACAGACTCAGTACAATGGCAGCCACATCTCTCCCTTGTGCAGCGAGACTTCCGCTGTTCTGGAGTTGTGTAAAAAATATCAGCTTCGAGAAAAACATTATTTGCCAAAGAGATTTAAATCTGTTTATCATGAAGCTTATGATGTAAAATTGGATTCCAGATTTGGAAGAAAGGGGGAAGAAAATTATAATAGAGGCGACTGGTGTCGTTGCTCTGTCGTCCTATCAAAACAAGGAAATAAATGAGAAGGGGGCTTTTAAAAAGGAGTAAATCTTTAAGATGTCAGCTTTGTGATTTTAATCCAAATATATCTTACTGAGCTGATGCGATCTTCGGGAGTCCTCACACGTTCCCTGTCCCCGGCTGCTTGACAAGAGAAAAATCTCCCGTCCTCCAACAGCCGATTAACTCCGATGCCACCTCTGTCAGAATCCGTACTGCTCCCACCGCCGCCTCTCACATGCAAAGAAGGAATAAATTCATTTATTCAGAAGCGGTTATGCTTGAAGCGCTGTTTTGTGCCACTAGCCTATCGGCTCTCCTCATTCCCTAGGTGTTACCCATTCATGTCAATTAATCCAGCAAATCTAAAACTAAAGACATTTCAGTCAGGTGAGGAAGCTAAAGACGAGATAAAGTTGGGGCAGGTAAGCTGATTTGAAACTGGAGATCACTCGGATTCGGGGTTCTTGTCACACCATGTCAGCTCTTAAGCACCGGAGAGGCAAACACGCCTGTTCACACTGCTGAGCGCTCAGCATCAGCGCTGGAGGATGGGAGGACAACACCTTTCAATGTAAAGAGCTTTAGAGATCCTGAGAAGTGTAACAAAGAGCTGCATAAATGCACAAACACAAATGTGGGTTGCCAGGTAGTGAGGATGCACGTAACCCGCACAGTACAGCACAAGTGGGTGGCCTGCTGTCCGTCAACCCAGGTCAAAAACAAGTGTTTTTGTGCATACCCGGTAAAATGTCCGGTGTTATTTCAACTCTAACAGAGCACAACTGGGACCATATGTGCTCTGTAAGAGTTGATTTAATGCTGAACGTTTTGCTGTGTGGGTTTTCAGCGGGGCCAGCTAGGGTTACACTGGTTCAGCGTGGGTTGCCAGGGTGATGCGTGTCCCCTTGCAGCATTGCTGAAGAACGGCAGCTGAAGAACAGGGAGCCCCAGCTGGTAATAGCCGAGGGGAGGTGAGGGGAGGTTAAAAACATCCCCCGGAATTGGTCCATTGAAAATATTATTATCCTCCTCGATTGGAAGGAGACAGCTAGTATCAGTCATACCTTTAAGAGATTAATTTAACTCTGGCGTACTACCAGACCACGGCGTTAGGTTTCTTAAACAAAGCCACCGCTTTGCGTGGACTTCTCATCGCTCATACGGGGGGCTGGGGGGGGCTGGGGGGGGGGGGGGGGAGGGGTGCATGGCGGTAATCCCGCGCTGAAGCTATTTCACCTTGCCTTGTTATTGGAAAACATCCTCGCTCTAAATCCACACAATGTCATTCTCCAATCTCTCCGGCAGCCATAGATATGAAAGCAATTTGGGAACGCTGTAATTATGGGATTAGCCAGAGGAGAGACACTTGAGGCATTGACAACAGTGCGAGTTTGTTAAAATGCAGAGTTCCCCTCCGCGCTTTTGTTTAGCCATAATTACTGGAGAAGGGGGAAATTAGAGCTTCTTTTCTTCCAGTTGCTTTTCTTTCATCCCGTGTTTTCCGAGAATAATTGCACTCTTATCCATAAAGCTCATCCCATTTTTTATTCATGGAAAACCGTGAAAAGAATTACACTGCATTTCTGCCCATCTTTTTGAGACATATCAGAATTCCTGTTGTGTGATTGGTCACTTATAGGAGGACTCCCAGCATTGCTGTCTATAGAGTCATGATCAAAAACAAACTTATATTCCCTGTTTTAACTGGACATGCTTTATATGTGTACTAGGTGCTCCTTTTAATTGCAAAGAAATTGAAAGACTTTCCAGATTAAACATATTCTGACTTAGTTTGAAAGCAGATTCTGGCTCATCGTGGTCTTTGAAAATCAGAAAATTTAATGGTTAAGGTGAATAAGGCTCAGAGTGCAATGAAACTTGTGAGAAGTACATAAAAGAGATGTATATAAATATATGAATGCAATTCATATTTACCTCATACAAGTCCTTTCCCTGACTACAAACTGTAACTTGCTCATTTTACATTACATTACATTACATTACAGGCATTTAGCAGACGCTCTTATCCAGAGCGACTTACACAACTTTTACATAGCATTTTACATTGTATCCATTTATACAGCTGGATATATACTGAAGCAATTCTGGTTAAGTACCTTGCTCAAGGGTACAACGGCAGTGTCCTTACCCGGGAATCGAACCTGCGACCTTTCGGTTACAAGCCCAGTTCCTTACCCACTGTGCTACACTCCGTCCCCACATTTGTGGCATGTACATTATCTGTGATCAGTTGATAATGTGAGTGCCAATTTGAATATACACACAGAAACTCATTGACCCCACGCAGAAAAAATATTGTATCAGTACAAGATAGTCTTCGGCACTGATATTGTATCACTACCCAACAGTTACACAACATGGGTTAGGTTGCGATAAGTACTGTAGAAGCTAATCCTGGGTTAGATTTTTGGGAGACAGGTGCATCTAAAGAACATCTTTCTCACAACGTTGCTACAAAGTTGTGATGGTGTTGTGAAAACGTTGTGTGGTACAGAATCTATGGAGCGGACTCACCTTATGATGAGCTGAAGGTGTGAACTTTGTTCACAGAAGTGATTAGATCAAACTCACCGTGCTGTCTGCAAAACGACCTAGAATGTATCGTCTTTTCTTCAGGCACTGGTTCTAATTTCACCCTTAAACCTGCTTAAATTGTTCTCTGCTTATAGACAATTGGATAGCCAAATCAACAAGGTATTTTCTAGATCTTTTTTTTTGTTGCCCCAAGTGAATTTATAAAATATAATTATATTCTATTTCACAATCATGGAGGAGAAAAGGCCAACCCCGGAGACCCACAGAGAATGAACAGTGGCAGTGTAATGGTTAGGGAACTGGGCTGGTAACCTCTAGGTTGCAGGTTTCATTCCCAGGTAGAATGCTGTGCTTTGTACCCTTGAGCAAAACGCTGAATCTGAAATACTTCTGTGTAAAAGTGTTTTTTTTTGTGTGTGTGTGTGTGTGTGTAAATTGCTCTGGATATGAGCGTCTTGCTAAACGCCTGTAACCTGACAGGATAACAGCCCAGGCAGGCACTTAATAAAGCTACTGGGCCGAAGCCATCCTAGAGTAGAATTCCAGTCTGAGATTTACACTAAGAACAGGAAGTGAGGATTTAACATTCTTTTTTTTCCAGTAGTAGGAGCCAGAGATGTTTCAATTACACGCCTTGGCCTGACGGAAAAAGACACCTCATCTCCAACTGGAAGCCCATCGCCTGACCTTCCCACCCTCTCCCATTCAGGCATCTTAATTGGATATAGATTCGTAAATGACAACATTTCCTTTGATAAATGAGCCTCTTGACACCGTGATGCATTAGCATTTTCTCAATACCTTCAATTACTTCCCACGTGTCTTTCTGGACCCCCCTCTGTTTGACGGGGGGGGAGGGGGGGGGGCGGGGGGAGCAGGAGTTTGTTCTGTTCATCTTTCACAGAAACACCTATGTGTCCTACAGCAGCTGGGCCCTGTTTTTTTATTGGAAAACACCGGATTGGATTCCCCCAATATTTTTGTCTGCCAGTATATTTCCCATAGAAGGGAACCTGGCATTCGGGGGCCAAACAGAAAGGGGAAGGTTTGAGCCGAAGAGAGAATTAAAAGGACCGTCATTACCAGGCTCGTGTTTCCCCACAGCCTGTTTTACACCCCAGAGAAAACACCTTTTTCCCCGCAAACCGCCCTGGCCAGATCGGTCTGAAAGGCCGAGGCGTGAAGCAGCTCCTAATTGAATGAGAGGTACACAGGCAATACGCTGAGTGCAGAGGAGGATGGGGTGGGGTGCGGGTGCGGGGAGTAGCGTGGGGTGGTGGGGGGATGGTTAAACTCAAATTCCCACATGAAGGTGTAAATTACCATCGGAACAGACGGGCAGCGCGGTGGAGGAATTACCCAACACGGCAGAGCAGACCTGTCCTATTGATCGGTCTGTGGAGATGTTTGTAAACTAGCAATGATGGCCCCTCCGCACTCCATACCCTCCCGTCCGGCGCAGCTTTGACCTCCAAAAGCAATTTCTATAGATCGGCCCGGGCCGAGAAGCCCACTTCCTGTTTCCCGGACGCTGGGGCGGCGGGGCCCGGCGAAACCGGACCCCGCGGCGAGGCCGCAGCCCTAATGCATCATTTATGGATCAGTTTGGGGGCCCAGGTGAAACGGAAAACAAAAAAAACACTCCCCTCTCTCTCCGTCGGGACTGGGGTCTGACGCTCGCTTAACCAAATTAGACACGTCTGGTTTCCGTTGGTACCTCAACCCCCCCCCCCCCAACACCACCCCGCCACCCCCCCCCCCAGAACCTTTGGCAGGGCAGGTTCGGAGGGCAGGGCGCCCTGCGGCAGGCTGGCGTGTCACCACCGGGGTTTCTACTTCAAAGCCCTGCCACCCCTGAGAGGCCAGAACACCAGCCAAACAAGCGGCCATAACAAAGGCATGAGGCGGGGGGGGGGGGGGCACCGTTACAATGGAGTTTACGGGGCTTCCCGCTAACTTTCTCCGCGCATTTATCGCCGCTTTATTAGCATCTGCCAGCACTTAGTGACAGTTGTTTTTTCTTTGCTGGATACGGGGCGTTATTTATTTATTTACTTACTTACCTACTCCTTTCTCTTTGAACGGTGGAAAAGCAATATCGGGCGAATTTAAGGCTTGGCCCCAGATCTGAGCGGCTAGTGGGACCGGGGGCCTTGCCTTCCCAGCGCTCGTCTCGCCTGTAATTGCCTCCAATTACGGTTTAGGGCCCGCTGGAGGGGGCCAGCGCCCGCGCCCAGCTCCCACTGTTCATAAACGCGCGCCCCGTACCCCCGCCCACGCCGCCAGACAACGGGCCCAGACAACGGGGCTCTTACTATAGAGCACCGAGCGCACATTTCCTACAAGGTTGGTGGGCCCCGATTTACTGCCTGCCAGGTGCCAACACATCCCGCACACCGGCGTCTGCTCTTATGCAGTTACAGTACGGTTCAGGAAATAAAAGTTATGGTTTTAAACATAAAAATACATTTGTAAAGATATCGTGCAATCAAAATGTTTTTTTTAATATAGTATATTTTAATTGTTTTACATGAAGAACTGATAAAACAGATACTATGATTTCATGCCTATGCTATTCAGTAGAGTTTTTTTTTTTGTTTAATCCTGAAAGTTTTTGCGTACTAGAGTACTGGGTGTTCTTCATTTGGACTGTTTGTTGTGCAACTAACGTGAAATATTAGTATTTCATATTTTTAACCAATCAGCTGCAACCATTTAGTGGACTGCCAATCAGAAGTGAACTTCCATACAAAATGGTCGAGACCTCCTGCACTCATATTTAGAAATGACATACCTTTTAAAAAAGAAGTTCTGTTTATAAATTTAAAGAGTGCCATAAGTATATGTTTATCTTGTGCCTTAAACAGCTTAAACAACACTTAAATAACATATCAAAGGGTAAACCCCAGGCAGGGCAGTGTTGTTGTATCCTGGAGCATGGATTTCATGGTACTTTCCAACAGCCGTTCTTGTGAAAAACCCTTCTGTACTCATGGGGCCACAGACCGGAGATGCCAGATTAAAACCGAAAGTGGGCAGAACAGTGACGCGGTCTGGAAAGCGAGGAGCTCATTCTGGAGCAGGAACGGGGCGATTCTGCATCCCGCGCACTTCCTGTAGCTCAGGCGTCCCTCCTCCTCCTCCTCCTCCTCCTCCTCCTCGCGGGTCTGTTTAAAGAACACGTCCCGACGACCACCCCGGGGCCGGACGCCGCGACGTCGCGCCCCGAGGACGAGCGAAGAACAAAGCCGGGACATGGCAGCCGCGTGAGATTTATGATCCTTTAATTAATGTCAAATGTTTACAAATGGGAAAGACACGTACCATTTTTTTTTTTTTTTGAGAATATACATGACACATCTGACACAACCACCTTGTGCAATTTGTCTTCTTTCTTTGGGGGGTGGGGGGGGGGTGGGGGGGTTTGGGGCAGGTGAAATTAATTCTCCAGGAGCAGTAATTACGGGGGGGGGGGGGAGAAAAGGGGCCGCTGATGTCCCTCCGCTCCGAGCAGAAGGAAGAGGGGGACGACGTCCGCGACTGAAGCGGCTTCGCGCAGAGCAGACAGCTCACAGGAAGGAGCGCTAAGGTCGAGCCGCTGTCCATCCGGACCGAACGCGTCTGGAAATGTCAGCGTGGGATACGGACGGCACACGTCGGGGAGCGTTTGCACTACATTTGGGGGCTCGCACAAAAAGCGTTCTACAAAAAACAGAAAGCAAAAGAGAGAGCATCGGGCGTCCGTATCTCCTGATGTGAAACATACACCTTTACCAGGGTCCACAACATAACACTTTACATTGTGTCAGGACTATTTTCCAAGCCTTTCAAACATGCTCTGGTGACTCGAAATGTCCCAACTTTTCAGATAACGCAATCCAGTCACAGCATGGTTCGTTAAAAGATAAGGAAAACATCACAGCACTGTGAGAGATCTTGATATTTTCCACAGACGTTATTGGGCAGTCACTGTAAAGTAGCATCTAATCCACAATGGGCAGATATTCTTAGGAAACCCAGACTTGAGACACAAAACCAACAGGCAGTAAAGCACAATTCAAAAGGGGCAATTTCAGTTAGCAAAGCAGTTGGTGGAGAGAAAAAAAAAAATTCTTTAAATACACTCCATTTTAGATCAATATAATAAGGTAGGACAAAGCACCTGGCTTAGCTGAGTATCACATCTGAACAGCTGTGTTACAACCAAGGCCGTCAATATTGCTTCCTCGACGCTTGTCGATGTTCCCGTTAGTTTTTTTTCCCTGGAAAAACGCACACTAACTCTGCGCAAGAAAATGACACTGCTTCAGGAAGTGTTATAGGCCTGGGGGGGGGGGGGGGGGGGGGGGGGGAGCTAGACTGAGAGAGCGAGTCCTAACCAGAGCTCTTCTCTGTTTTTGGGGGGGTGGGGTGGGGGTGGGGGGGATACACGGTACAGTGGGCCGTCTGTCTTTTTTCTGTAGACTACAGGCTGCAGACTACAAAGAGTTTTCCCTGGGCCTTCGGTTTCAAGATTTTGCAACCTAACAGCAAAAAACATCTGGACAGACTTCACAAAAACACTTCTCAGCTGAGGCTTTTTTTCTTTTTTTTTTTCTTTTAAAAGAGAGATTAACATGTGAATGTACCATACATAACAAGAGTGCAATTTAAAAAAGAAAAAGAAAAAGGAAAAAAAAAAAAAGGCAGTTGAGGGTGTTTTATACAGACGGGGGAAAAATCAAGAGCGTTAAAACAAACTTCGCTTTAGCTTTCAAACTTTATATTCAAATAAAAAAAACATGTACACCACCTAATCCTTGGAATACTATTTTGAGTACTTTATTACCATGACATCTCCCTGTACAATGACATTTAACTTCAACCTCAAGAAGACAACAGGTTTAAAAATACAGAATTTTCTTATCCGCCATTTTAAATGTCCTCCTTTGCTCCTGCTCTCCACGCTGTCCCAAACAAAAACTTTAATACATACTTGTGTGTGTGTGTGTGTGTGAGTGCGTGTGGGCGCGTACATTGGTGAGAGTGTACGTGTGTGTGTGTGTGTAAGTATGCGTCTGAACTCTATGCCATTTATACACAACATTGTAAACATACACAGACTATATTACATGTGCTCGCACTTCCTCTACGTGTTGATTCTGCGCTTTTTGAATTTTGGTTGAGTAACTTCACTAGAACACCACAAGCAAGGAAGAAACAAGGAAGGAAGCGGCGCGTGGAGAGGGGTTCCCAAAGTCCTCGTGAGGTCGTTGGTTTTGGTCGAGAGCTCGGGAGCCGAGGTTTGTTCCCTGCTGGTCTCCTCGCCGGGGGGGGGGGGGACAGGACAGGGAAGGGGGCGGAGCTCAGAGGCTAACAGTCTGGTTTGTCCTGGAAGGGGAGGGGCTTCACCATGACAGCACCGGCTGGAAACGCCTCCTTGGAGCCGCGGCGAGTTCGTCGGCACAGAGGAACAAAGCCGGGAGAAAGGGGGACTTCATGTGTTCACATTTCGGGGGGCAACAACTGGACAAAATGGACTCGAGTGGAGAAGACCAAAAACACAAAAAAGTGCCCAGTAATTTAACTGCTACAAGGGGGCAGCTGTGACGGAGGTCAGGGAGGGGGCGGTTTCCAGGTGAGGGGGGGGGGGGATGTCAGGTTGGGGGGCGCGCTCAGAGGAGTACGGGTTACACGGAGTCTGTGGGTGCTGGTCCTACGCCTGCCTTTCCACAGTCACCCCCTGAAATTTACTTTGTACAGACCAGAGTCCTGTCTCCATTTAGTCTCGAAAGGCTTCTTTTTAAAAAAAAAAACAAACAAACAAAAAAAAAAAGAATCCATGCCACTCCCAAAAAAAAAAAAAAAAAGATCTCAAATACACTGACAGCAAACAGCAATATAAACTGGATGGAGAGGATGGGAGAGTGGGGTTTGGGGGGGGGGCCCGCCGACCGCCGACCGGCGTCTTCCTCACAAGTAGACGCGCCTGAGGTCCCCCGGCGACGTGATGGTGTTGCATTGTGGGCAGAGTTTCTTGTTTCCCTGCAGGGGGGGAAGACGGGACACTCGTAAATGCGCACGCTAGGCTCAGCCCTCAGCCCAGCGAAATGAGCCCCTCTGTATGCAGCTCAGCGCCCCTCCGCAGCACAGGGCCGTTCCCCCAGACCGTCACAGGCTCCAGCCCAGACTGAGACTGTCACAGGCCACTCGGCTTAATGGCTACTGCGTGCGTTTGTGTGTGTGTGTGTGTGTGTGCGTGTGTGCGTGTGTGTGGGGGGCAGGGGCTTCTATGAATACAAATGGCTGCGATTTTGTATCATCTTGAAGCCATTTCGGGTGACAGAATGGAATGGCTCGAAACACAGGACGGAACAGCGCCCGCTGAATCATCTCATTCAGTACCAAGCAAGCTGCCAAACCTAACTGCCAATTCTTTTGAATGAAACCAAACCAGTTGGCAACAGTGACCGGTATGCAGCTGGTTTTGTCCCAGCATGCCTTTCACCAGGCCGATGATGACATAAAGCCCCATTTCTGCACGCCAGTCACGTCTCAGAACTGAAACACTTTAAAACCTGAACCGGGAATTCAAAAGTAAAATTTTAAAAAGTCATTCTGAAATTTATTTAAATTTAATGGTGCACTCCCTAATCCTTTTCTGTATCAATATATGCCTTGAGCACATCCCTTTCACTCTAGATATGGTTAAAAATGTATGGCTAGTCACTAAAAGTCATTAATTAACAAACTAGTGAACAACGCCAGATAAATATACAGGGTCAGGGGACACATTAACTGGAGGTGGCTTCCAACTCTCATCCACAGCGTCACAAATGTACCAGTTGTTCTGGAACACTCTACCAGCCGAACACACCCGTGGTCTGAAAGCGCAGGCAGTGAAGGGATCACAGCGGGACACCTGTAACATGCTGCAGGGAGCTCGTTAAAGCTAAATTGGGCAGTCGACGTGGCCACGCTGAAACAGGCGCGCTCAGGACGCCTAATGGGCATCAAAGGCCCCCTGGGCGTGAGGAACCCTCGCCCTCTTCCAGGAGTCCGCTGCGTGCGTTTGAATCTCTGCCACCTTCAATAACGCCCCGCTGAGATTAAAGGGTGAAGCGCACTGCCAGGGCCTGTGTGGTCCGCCCGCCACACAGTCTGCCAGCCACCGCGGGGCGCTCAGCCAGGGTGCTTAGTGAGCAGATACTACACACCCACCAGATACTTCACTTTGAATTCCTAACATCGCCAACACGTGACTGGACGCTCTGTCCTGGGGCACGTCGGTGAACATTCATGAGCTGCAATATACAGCAGCCCTGATAGCTTGTCAGCAAGCAGATCTTCCTGTAGTTAGGAAGCAGAATGGAAAGAAGGACAGCAGGAGCTAACCTTCTGGCTTGGCTATCGAATCAATGATACAACAGTCCATCACCCCAGACATCGAACATTCTAAGGGAGAAATTCGCTATGGGAGGGTGTTGCCAGTTTGAACCCGGAGACTGTGGAGCGCTCCTAGAGGAATCTGCGCAGGTGGGTTAGAATGCGGGGGACGTGCGCGCGCTTGTGTGCTGAGCAAACAGAGGCGCGGATCACGCCCCCAACGGCCGCAGCCGCCATGAACTCCGGAGCGGTGGTCGCCCGGACGACCTTTGCACAGGATCAGACACATTGATGGACTGAACCTCAGACACTGGAGGTTATTCACAGCCAGCCGAGCCAGTCTATTGGCTGATATAACCCTGGCGATCGTGGCTCCTCCCACAGGGGCCCTGGGGTGTGTGCGAGGGGGCGCGGGCGGAATTTTGACGGTGGGTTAACAGCGGACGGGTGATGGATGAGGTAGCGGGTGTTTGACCCAGCGTGTGTAAAGGGGAGGGGGCTGGTTTGGGTTGGGTTTGGGGGGGGTGTAGGGGGGTTTGGGACAGGGCTCACTGGGAGAAGTGTATAAATCCCGTTCCCTCTGACACCTGTTCGCGAAACAGCGGCGGCTCCAACCTGCTCGCCCCGCCCGGGGGTCCTCGAGCGCTCGCCAACTCTGGCGCCCGGGCGCTAAGAGGATTTGGGGCCGCGGCGCGGTCGCCCGCGCCCCCCCGAAAACGCGCCGGGGTGTCTGGGAGAGGCTCGGCCCGGGGCGGGGTCAGAGCGGAGAGAGAGACAGAAACGGTTTCTCCGCTCGGCCTCCCACAGGAGGAGGAGGGCATTACATTACATTACAGGCATTTAGCAGACGCTCTTATCCAGAGCGACTTACACAACTTTACAAAGCATTTTTACATTGTATCCATTTATACAGCTGGATATATGCTGAAGCAATGCAGGTTAAGTACCTTGCTCAAGGGTACAACGGCAGTGTCCTTACCCGGGAATCGAACCTACGACCTTTCGGTTACAAGTCTAGTTCCTTACCCACTGTGCTACACTCCGTCCTAGTCCTAGAGCGCGCTCAGAAACACCGCGGCTGAACACCAGAGCGTCCCGCCGACACGCCCTGAACACCAGAGCGGTGCTGACGCGTTCTGAACACCAGAGCGCAGCCCAGACCGCTGCGAGGATCGGGATTGGGAAGCCTTGTATAATGCCCGGATCAACCGTCAGCAGCCGGGGGGAGAGTCTGATGTTCATAAACGGCCGAAGTTAAAGACTCTTCTGCCTGGTTTCAGCGCTAAAATGCACCACACTCCCGCACGTACCCCCCTAACCCCCCCTCATGCGGCCTCCATGCTCGGACCCCCACCCCATTAAAGAGGTGACGGTCCTCCCCCCTCTGTGTAAAACAAAGGGGGGGGGTGGGGTTTACCTGATTTTAATGAGAGCGGGGCGCGGCCCTGGGCCCTCACATTGCGCGCCAGCCGCCGCTAACACCGCTAACACCGCCGCCGCGCTCTATTAAACTGGCGAGGGAGGGAGGGGGGGGCGGCGGTAACCAGGTTACGCACGTTTCCTTTGATCAGGACACGGGGAGCCCCGCCGCGCGGCTTTAATGCCGCCTCCGGGGGGCGCTGTAATGGCTCCATTAGCACGCGCGGCTGCTGCTGCGGCGGCGGGCGGTGAGGCCCCTCCCACCCGCCAACCGCCACCCGCCACCCGCCACCCTCCCCCTTCCAAACAGTGGGCTTCTGTGATTAAGGAAAGGGGGCTTATTTAATGTGTGTGTAAGGGAGCGGGGCTGGGGAACAGATGAGCGCTCTCTCTCTTATTAATCGCCTCCGTGTGTCCCGGCAGAACGGGCAGTAACGCACGTGCGCACCCCTGGGGGCACAGGACAGGGGGGGCTACTGAAACACAAAACCAAAAAAGAGGCGAGACTCCAGCCAAGAGGCGGGCAGCACACTTGAGGATTTCTATTAAGCGTCTGGATGTGTTAGGGGGCTATTGTTAAGGGGCTGGTGTTAGGGGACTGGAAGTGAGAGTGCTGATTATAACCTCTTCCTGGGGTAACTCCAGAGCCAGATCCCTTTCACTGGCTGTGTGCAGACCCCCCAATCCCCCGCCCCACCTACCCACCACACACACACACACACACACACCATTACACTAATGTAGTGTTACAGGAATTTGCATGTATAGCCGCGTTTCCACCGCAGGAACTATACCCCGGAACTAGGAACCTTTTGAGGAACTCAGTGCGTTTCCACCGCAGGAACTAGGGTCTAAATGTAGTTCTGGGGGCTTTGTTTTACCCCCCAAAACGTTCCTGCTCGGGGGGTAGTACTTTCCGAAAGTACAGGAACCTTTTGGGTGGAGCTTGCAGCGCTGAACATTTCTGATTGGTCGAGTACTCGTAGCATTTGTGTTGTATTTATTTTCCGCCATTACCCGCCATGTTTGAAAATATGCAGCGGCAAACCAATTTATTTTCATAATAACTTCAAATCAAACTTGTATGTTATGCGGCGCAGTAGCCTACTTTTGGTTATAGCCTGTCAACGTCTTGGAATTATAACGTGTGCTCTTCTGTTCTTTTCTTGCTTTAGTATTCGTTTTATACAATGCTAAGCATTCGTTCTGGGACAGCATATTACGTAGGCTACCAAAACATTCAAACGGATTAATTCGGTTGCTGAATATTTTCTTCCGGATTTTCTTTGTTAGCCCGTTGTAATTGACTCAAAACGTTTGATACAGTTATGTGAGGTATGCGGTAGTTCTGCATAATTAACATTGGTGATACAGTACAAGCAAACTGGAAATCACCTTCCGCACTTTTTATCCGGGTAAAATAACAGGTTAATTCTAGTAATCTTCCCTTTAGCTTTTTCAGACTGCCGTAATTTTACTCAATTTTACTGCCATTTTTCAATTCCACGAAAAGACCAGGAAGACTATGGACTAATTTATGGTGCATGGTTCGCATCTGGACGGCACACTTCGCTGCTCGGCTAGCAGTAACTTCGAAGGAAAGCAAACGGTGGCTGTACCACTACTAATTTACATTTTCACGCAAGTCCGAGTTTTCGTTCTATTCTTGTCATTTTGCCATTAGCCTATATGGAATTGACGACGAGAAAGTAATCAAACAGCAAATTGTTTACAACGTGTGCATGTTTTCTGCTGTTAATGAATGTGTTTGAGAGGATATATGAAAATCAATAAAAACAAAAGTAACCATATATAGTCATTGTTGGTAACCCGTTGTATATAAGTGGAATAAACCCCTCCGGGCTGTCCCGGTTATTAGAAAATAATGTAGGCTACGTCGGTGGTAGTATGGGGTTACAGAAGAAATATGACAGATGGACCGACGACAACGTCAGTGGGCTAATTTGCCTAATCTTCGCGGTACTTTAGACCCCGGTGGAAACGCAGACAACCATTGGCTGAAGGAACCTTTTAGTTCCTGGTAAAGTAGTTCCTGGGACTGAAAGTTCCGGGTAATTTTGGTGGAAACGCGGCTTAAGTGGATGTAATATATATGAAACACCATATAATGTACTACAGAAGATTCAAATACATGTCACAGCCGGCCTTGATTACATAAGATGTGAATTAGCCCTTCATACCCCTTTGTGAAACTGTGCACGTGATAAAAGGGTGAATCGTAAGTAATGGCGCTGCATTACGCTAAACGGCCAGAGGGGGGCGGTCTTACCAGAGTCCGCAGCCAGCATTCCTCACAGTGAACGTGCCAGCACTGAATGGAGGCTAGGGGCATGGTGTAGGACTCCTGTCAAAGGGGAACCAGAAGATAGAAAGACAGAAAGAGAGAAAGAGAAAGAAAGAGAGAGGAAAGGGGAAAAAAAAAACAAACGTCGTTGATTTGATGCCGCGCGACAGGCCCCAACGCATGCTAACAACTCACGGTCACGGTCACGGTCACGGGCACGACACGGGGACGGGACGGGACCACAGAGAGAAGCATCCAGCACGAGCGCCAAAAAAAGCCACAGGCAGCCAGCAGCCGGTGGCCACGGCGGCACACAGAGGCTTACCCTCCGGGCCGGGAGCGTCCGCTTCCTCCCGCCGCAGCTGACTACGTAGCCTCTATACAAACAGTAAATGCTGAGCGGGAGGGGCTTGGCGCTCTCCCGCCGCTCGGGCTGCAGCCACGCCGGGCCCAGATTCTTGTCTTCAGCCCCTGTTTGGAAACGCTTCCTCTGGAAGGAATTCGAAGAGCGGCACTGAGCACAAGAATGTGGCGGCTGAAAGCAAACACACACACACACGTACACACGCACGGACACACAAGCACGTGCATACACACGCAGAGGACACAGGGTACACCCACGGGCACATGTCAAGAGACAGGTCGCTACGGGTTACCAGGTCGCTATGGGTTACCGGGTCGAGTTCCTGCTGAAGCAAGTTCTCGGCTTTCTCAGATTTATTCTGTTCTGAATTTTTCCTGTGAGTGTAATTTTTAATGGTGAATAATCGCTGCGTAATCACTTTTGGATGAACCCGCCATTTCTGTAGTTCTTTGGAGGAGCAATCTGGTTAATCCGTCGGTCTGAGATGTGATAGAGGTGCCTGCAATACACCAGGGGAACACCAGGAGGTGGTAGAGATCCACTGATGACCCAGGCCTGCTGAGCAGATGGTTTCTCATGTCTGGAGATTCATTCATGAATAAAAAACCCTGCTTTTGAAGGTTTTGTAATAAAAACTACGGCTTACTGGTATTTCTCGCGCTTTGAAGGGAATGCCAGGCTGTTGCAGTTTGGCAACGTCTTGGGGGATGAGCCAGTAGATCAGGGGTGGCCAACCCAGGTCCTGGAGAGCTGCAGGGTCTGCTGTTTTTCTTTTTTTTTTTTACTCAGCATTTAATTGATCAATTAAAGCAGTCAATTACACAGATAACTCATCGCACCTGGTTTCTTTGGTCTAAGTGGCTGTTGTACTTTAGGTGAAAACAAAAACCAGCCAACCCCGCGGCTCCCCAGGACAAGGGTTGGCCCCCCCCTGCACTACTGCAGTAGACCCTTGCCAGGCATTCAGACGGACACTCCATCCAACTTTCAAATTGCTCACGACTCACAACAGACCCAGAGGGACAAGAGAAGGGTCCTGTGTCAAGGTGCAAAGATGATGGAAGATCTGAGATGGCTGCTGTCCACTCAGATGTTGGTGGTTTCCCGAAAAAGGGTCCACAGGAATTAGTCGGCGGGGCCTTTAGTCCCCTTCATAACGCTTACATTCTGCAGGCAGAGGCAGCCGCGCTTTCATATGGCTCAGAAATACAGGCCCCGCGGCGCGCGGGCCAAGCCAAGAAGGACTCAACAGGAAGACTCTGCCGTCTTTTCAAGTTTCAACAGCAAACCTTCCAGCCTTCACACACCGTCTGTCTCTCTCTCTCTCTCTCGGCCTGAATGAGAATTCCACAGCCTGCACAGAAAACACGGCTCACTCGCTGTGCAAACTCTGGGTCTCCATGTCTGCATGTTGTCAGACATTAATCATACTTTTCCCATCGTGACAAAGCCCCACTTGGAGTGAAGTGTAATTTGGTTCAAAAGCTGAGCTGAGGGATTTTAGCTCACACAAGTACTGAAAAAAAAAAGAAAATGTTGGTCTTCACTCCCAAGCACTGCTTTGAGTTTTCTGATTTTAGAGTAGAGAAAATGGCAGTTAAAGAGCTCAGGATTTAAACGTGGCTCTTGGCGTCGTGTAGAAAAGGCTGTTGCAGGCTGTGAGAGGAGTTAAACTGTGAAATCTCAAAGTCTGCCCACGGGCTCATCCTGCAGGCCTCATCTGAACAGCGTCAGTCATCGGTACCGTTAGCATGCTGAGGGCCCTCCGACTGTGCTGCTTTTACACATGAACGGCCGCCATTCGGGCTCTAGTATCGCACAGAGAGAGACAGAACGGTCGCCATTCGGGCTCTAGTATCACACAGAGAGCCACAGAACGGCCGCCATTTGGGCTCTAGTATCGCACAGAGAAACAGGCAGAATGGCCGCCATTCAGGCTCTAGTATCGCACAGAGAGACAGGCAGAATGGCCGCCATTCAGGCTCTAGCATCGCACAGAGAAAAAGACAGAACGGCCGCCATTCGGGCTCTAGTATCGCAGAGACAGACGGACAGAAGCATAGGCGTGGACAGAAAGACGAGCACTCAGACGGTTTAACACACACAGGTAGAATAGAGAAGGGATTCTTACCATGCAGATTAGACACTTATATCGGTCCCCTCTGAGGATCTGCTTCTCCAGCTCCCGAATGCGGGCCTTTAGTGCTTCTAAAGTGGTCGCGGTCGAGTCCTCCGTGATCCTGCCGGGACAGAACACCAGTTACAGGACGTCCAATTTCATTCACAAAATCATCTCATGAAACCATAATCCTGTTGTTGTGAATTCCAGAGAGGTTTGTATCACACATCCACAGAAATTTGTGTAGTTAGTTAGTGCGTGTATAATAGCCCCACTCTTCATGTAACCGTTATGTGACATGCATATTCAGAAGATTTACAGGCTTTATACAGCGCATAAGTAGTGTTCAATAGAGACTGGCACTGTAAGTAGTGCTCAGTAGAGACTGCCTCTGCATGAAGTGTTCAGTAGAGACAGGCTCTGTAAGGAGTGTTCAATAGAGACTGGCTCTGTAGGGAGTGTTCAGTAGAGACTGACGTTGCATGAAGTGTTCAGTAGAGACAGGCTCTGTAAGGAGTCTTCAGTAGGGATGGGATCTGTAAGGAGTATGCAGTAGACTGACTCTACAAGAAGTGTTCAGTACAGTAACTCCGTAATAAGTGTTCAGTTTACTAATTTTGTAAGGAGTGTTCAGTAGAGACACGGTCTCTGTAACAAGTGTTCCACAGAGACTGGATCAGTGAAAAGGCTTCAGTAGAGACTGGTTCTCTAAGAAGTGTTCAGTAGAGATAACCTGTGAGCGCAGCTCAGTACGTGAGCACAGCGCGTTCAGCGCTGCTGGGGCCTCTCCCTGACCCCGGAATAACAGCTGTCGCCTTCCCGCCGCTCTCCAACCCCTTACTAAATTTTCCCTGATTAATGCCCCCCTGCTAGTAAATGTATATTTAACACTGTCTCCAGCATATGAACTTGCAATAACTAAATCAATACCCCCCGCCATCGATTGTCGGACAAAGCAGCTGGCGAGATGCTTATGGTGATCGGGTGATTTTCCAGCCAGATGGAGCACTGATCTACAGTCCCCTATTGATCCGCCATCGCCCCGCCGCTCTCTGATTAGCCGCCATGCCGTTCCGCACGCTAGCTTTTTACTACCTGCTCGCGCTCCGTGACGAGATGGAGGGGAAAGCCGGCGAGCCCCCCCCCCCCCGACCGGGACGGGCACGCGGCTACGAGCCAGCCAATCAGGGCGGACACCTTAAAGCTGGAGAACTGCACTCATACAAGCCAGCCTTCTCTGAAGGAGATGGAGCGAGGCTGCATTCTGTCAGAGAGGTCCTGCGGTCCCCCCCCCCCCCCCCCCCCCCGGTCCCATTCGCGGACGCGCCGCTCCCCGAAGTCGCGACGCAAAATGGCAGAGCCCTCCCCGAGGCCGGCGGGACAAAATGTCAGGTCGCCGGTCCTCCAGGGCGGACGCACAAACAGACGTAACCCGCGACGACGCGGACCGCATCGCTAAAGCTCTCCGTGCGTTTCATCAGGAGCGCAGGACCGCGCCCCGCGGAACACAACCAATCACCTTTCATTAAAGTGACGGGCGACGGCGGTCTCCCCGTTGCCTATAACGTGCCCCCCCCCCACCCTGAAAACCAATATCTGCTCTTACGCTAACCCGCGCCGCCCCGTCCCGCAATTTACTCACTGGTCCCCCCGAAAACACCGCCACTGAACCCGCCATTTCTCAGTGAGCGCCATTAGCTAAGGGACATTAATTAGAAAAAAATAATTACATAAAGTATTCCTCAGGGAGGGAGGGGAAAAAAAATTAATTATGAGAGCGGGGACGGTCTTGTGTGGACGGCGGGGTCCTGCGTGTGATGGAATCCATTAACACCGATACGCTGTAATTACTGCATCCCGGAACCATCGCGTGCGTGTGCGCGCGTGAGGGGGGGAGCCATTTGTCAACGCGCGACTGAAGGATGTCTTGGGGGGGGGGGGGGTAGGGAGCTTCTTTTGTGTTTGGCCCAGACCGATGGTACACCTGTCACCTAACTGCCAAGCCTAATCACGGAGGCGTGAGAACACACACACACTCCATTAGGGCCCCTGACTCAGACACACACACTCACACACACACACACACACTCACACACACACACTCACACACACACACACACTCACACACACACACTCACACACACACACTCACACACACACACTCACACACACACACACACACACACCTCACACTTAAAATACTGGAAGAGGCTGTAGGAAAGCCAACAGTGGAGTTGAAGCTAGTCTTAGATAAAGGGACTTTCCTCAATGGCTACCAATGGTGGCACCATGGAGATCACAGACATGCACTACAGTGAATTTGCCTGGTTTCCAATCGCATTCAAAGCTATTCCTGCCATTTACCAAACTGCACTTACACATCTTATTTTGAATTCCCTTTTAAGTGGTTTATTATAATAACATTTTAATGTTTTAATTTTAATATATATATATATCAGCTATTTGTTAAATGTACATCACCAAAGATTCTGTGATAACATTCTGAATTAGCGCTCTCAGTACCTCACCAACCCCCAATCAGATCCACCACATTACACCTCCCTCCACAGCTGGGGGCGTTCGAGCAGCTGTTTCGCCCCCGCGGCGATGCGTGAGGGATGCGATGCGTTCGCCCCCGCCCCTAATGCCCGAGGGATCCAGGTTATTAACCAGCTCCTTACGGGAGGGTACCGCGGGGGGGGGGGGACGGGGGGGGGGATTTTTAGCGGCTGACCTCACACGCTCCCGAACACGCGCCGCACCGTTAAAAAGGCGGTGAGACGCCGGGGCGGGGTCCTTGGCCAATGACAGAGCAGGGCCACTACCCCCGAGTCCAATCAGCGCCCCTGTCTGTAATCCTTTTACATCGGCCCTTGTTTGCGAGGAGCTCGTAAAAAAGCATTTAGCGCTGATTAGCGTGCTCGCTTACGGAGCCGCGGCCGCACTGTCCCCTGCGCTCTGCGCTCTGCGCTCTGCACTCCACGCTGGGCGCGGTGGAAGCTGCCGGACTTTACGGGGTTCATAAATCACCGCTGGTCCGCCGCGACGGGCAGCGCAATAAGTAAACTTTTCCCGTAAACAAAAAGCCAGCCTCCCACTCCAGCTTTTTTTCTTTTTCTGATGAATATTCATCGCTCAGGGATTTATAGCAGGCCGCATTCCGAATGTAATCTCATTTCCTGAAAGGGGGGGGGGGGGCTTTCATTTACACCAATCAGGAGGAGCAGGTAACCCCCCGTTTATGTGGACCGGTTTGTTAGGCGTTCAAGCAAAGAGGGGAGATGAGGTGATGTCACTGCCCTGGGATGCATTCTCATCTACACTGAGACTCAGGGCTGACAGACTGGGCCAAGGATGACAGTCTTGTGATTCAATGGCAGTCCGAGTCTCTAGAACAGAGTTTGGTTTGAACGGGCAACAGGCGCACAGTTCCCCCTCTTCACCTCATACTGAGTCCAGTGGGTACACAAGGTGGGGGGGCACAACTCCTGGGAGTGCCCTTACAGGACAGTGAATCGCCTCTGCACACCTTCTCTTCAACAACACCGGGAGCTCTGAGAGTCAAGCCCAAACTTTAAACCCATTACAGACCTTTCAGAATAAATAAATAAATGAATGAATAAAATCTCCCGTCATATCCCTAAAGCCAGCCTAAAGAAGGCCCGGAATCCCAGCGGATTTAGCGTTCTATTAGCATCGGACGTCCTCTCGGAGCAACGAGGTACGCCCTGCTGTCCTGCTGTGGATGTTTTTGGGCATCAGAGGGCCGAGGAGGCGTGAAATCTGACACGCGCTGCGGGCGTGGCGGGGTCCGGCGGGCGCAGAGATCCGATACGGTGAAACAAAGAGGCAGCCGCGGCGCGGCGCGAACGCGCGATGCTAATCTGGCGCTATGATGCTAATCTGGTGCTACGCCGCCGCCGCTCACCTCCCGTCCGTCTCCATCAGCCCCTGATCCTAATCTGCGCTGTGCGGCGCTCTGGCCAGCGCTCCCCGCTCCTCTCTGAGCTGCCGGGACTGAGAGAGAGGCGCCTGAGAGCTGCCTGCCTGCTCCTCAATCTCTGGACCCCGGAGGCTAACCCTGCGGCTGCTAAC
This sequence comes from Anguilla anguilla, assembly GCF_013347855.1. Classification (NCBI taxonomy): domain Eukaryota; kingdom Metazoa; phylum Chordata; class Actinopteri; order Anguilliformes; family Anguillidae; genus Anguilla; species Anguilla anguilla. The sequence goes on along the minus strand of NC_049206.1, from coordinate 8,808,666 downwards.
CCGGTGTACGCTAAGGCTGCGTCTGCTAACCTGGGGCCACGAAACCCACGTCTGCTTAGCCCACGTCTGCTAGTCCTGGAACGTAGTTGAGCTGCATCAGATCCGTGCAGTTCTGCATCGATGCCGACTAACAGCTACTTTAGGAAATGGCAGTGCCAGACTGCCATACTGCATTTAACCTTCTTCACTGTAGAAAATCGGAATCTGAAGTGCTGAATTTGAATTTTTTGGTTCACAGTTTTAAAACTCAAAGGACATTTAAAAAGACAACAGGCGCTGTTAAAAGTCCACGAGAGTGTATAATTACGTTTACGTTAGATTGATCGCACCAAGCCAACTCTATGATTAAGCTGTATTATTTTAGCGAGAACTCTTGCTACGTTGCAGTGGCCCTCTAGTGGCGAAACGTCATTACTACCAGAGCTATTCACTCACTCGGTGAGCGAGTGGGAACTACTGTTTCTACGGCCACTTCCTACCGCCAGTCACAGCCAAAAGCCAGCTGACACCTCTTAATGAAGATGGAGCCCTACAGGAGGACAGGAAGAAGACTGAGACGCAGGGCTGGATACAGCTTTAGAATAAAGGGGCCCATCTTTCACAGTAGTTTCTGGGAGATGGAGCGATGGGAGAGGAAGCCAGGGAGGAGGGGAGTGAGTGAGGGAGGGAGGGAGGGAGGGAGGGAGGGAGGGAGGTTGAGATTCATCATTTAGAAATTGAGGACAGATTCAATTATTCGCCGAGCCACATCGAAATCTCGGCCATTTTTTTCAAGCCGAGCACGAAATTTAGCGGCAATCACGCAGCTGGCACAGGAAGTCTCATTCATCTTGTGGGGAAAGAGCAGGGGCCACAGAACAAGCCCAGGATGAGGAGATCATTAGACACCTGGGATACCACACAGACGCACACACACACAGAAACACGCACGCACGCACGCACACACACACACACACACACAAACAGACACACACACCTTAAACACACACTTCACTGACTCCCGGCAGCTTTTTTCAAAGCACTGAAAATATTTTTTTCTCACTCTCAGTGTTTTAAAAAAGCCTTTCACACATCTGAAAAACAAATGTAAGCCCATTTTTTTGCAACTCTACCATATGGACTAACTTTCGAAAATGATGCACACCAACCCAGCAAATGAGAAAAATAGTAAAAAATAAAAAATAAAAATGTTGGAGTTGCCAGCTTGTTTAAACTTTAATAATTTACAGTTTTCAGTATGGAAGCGGATTGTCAACAATACCTTAAAACACCATTGCGCTTCTGACAGGCTAAATGAAAATGGCAAATGCTGGACTTTCGGTCCCCACAACAAGGGTGTGTATTCTGCAAATATTTCTCTATTAAGACAAATAAAAACATAAAAGACACCTTTAACAGGTATATATATATAAGCAAACATGCATCCAAGACGATTAATGCCCCCCTCCTAAAAAAGATGCATCTGCAAGCGTGGTGCCATAAATCACCCCAAATCTGATTAATGATGTCATCGCGCGTCGATGTCATCACGCATTTATTTAGCCCTCCCATACATAATTGAAACATCGTGTCCAATCCGGCGCTGGATGGCGAAACCCGGGCTGACGTGGGAGGGGGGGGGGGGGGGCGGCGTACCTGAGACGGGGCACGGGACCGGGGGGAGAGAGGGGAGAGGGGATGCGGGACGGGGGGAGCCGGGCCCCGCTCGGGAGCGGCATTAGGGCAGATATTAAATAAAAGCGGGGGTGCGTCACGTCTGGGACGACTCTAATACCGCCGAACGGGAGCCCCCCCTCCCCAGGAGCCCCCCCCCCCGCTCCTTTGTTTCCTCTCTGTCAGACAGCGCGTGGCCACAGTGAGTCATGCCCCTGCAGGCTAAAACACTTAGAGCCCCCGCACCGTTCTGCAGGGACTCTGAGCGGCTGGGGAGGGGGGACGAGGGGGGGGGCTCTGAGGGAACAGATGAATCAATCTGAGCTGTCAGGCTCCTGTAGTGGAAACGGTGGCCCCAGCAGTGATCACCACACACTGGAGCTTATCTACCACACACACACCTACAACACACACACATCTACAACACACATACACACACACACACACCCATCTACACACACACACCAACAACACACCTATCTACACACACACATATATGCACACACTTTCACATACACAACCTCTCTCTCTCTCACACACACACACACACACACACACTTTTAACCCCCTCCAAACACCCTACACACCCCGGGCACACACGCGGGAGGGGGGCAGAGCGTGCCCACAGCGCGCTCACGGCCAATCAATAAATCCCCGGCCCTGCTGCTCATTTGCCATCCTTTATCCTGCCTGCTATTTAATATGGGCCTCACTAATTGTGGAGAAGGTGCCATTGATTCATTTAAATGACGCTCCCCAGGGTCAAACGGGGGGGGGGGGGGGGGGGCTGGAGTGTGGGGTAGGGGGGTAAGTGGGGCAGTGCGGGGGGGGAAAGGCCGGATTGGGGGCTTTAAATGTCTGTGGTCCTCTTACACGCTAAATGCTCCAAAGTGTGCGATACTGTTTCACAGGTGCACAGTTCGGGACCAGCTCCCTTTATCCCCCCAGCCGAGGAGGGCCAATGGAGCCTGAATGAAAATCGATGGAGGAAACGGCTTATCGGGAGCCGGACGGCGGGAAAGGGAAATCGCGCGACAATAAGCTAACGGCTTATCGCGGGCCCCTCGTTTACCGCCCCTCGTTTCGGGAGTGGCCCTACGAGGCGGGACCTGGAACGGTCGGGACCGCGCAAACGCTCGCTCGGTCAGCACTGGTTACGGATCCCCGGCCCGGTTAGAGGCCAACGGAGGATAAACGGAGCCGGAATGGAGGCCGGGCGGGGGGCAGCGGAGCGCAGTCGCCGACCTGTGGCCTGCAGGAGATGGGAGGATAAGCGGAGCCGGAATGGAGGCCGGGCGGGGGCGGTGGAGCGCAGTCGCCGACCTGTGGCCTGCAGGAGATGGGAGGGGGAGACGGAGCCGGGGACGGGGACGGGGACGGGGGGGGACGGGGACGGGGGGGAGCCGTGGCAGCGGCAGGCTCGCCGCGGTAACCGACCAAACAACACATTTGGCCCCCGTCCTCGCCCGGTCGCTGCGCTCTGACCCCAATTACCCGTTCGCCGGGGCCGCGGGGGCGCAGAGGGCCCGCGCCGGCTCCTGCACACCCCCGCCCCCCCCCCCTCTCCTGGAAATTGTTTTGGGCGCGCGCTTGTCAGCGAATATGGATGAGGACGGGGAGATGAGGGAATGAGGGGGTGCCCTTTAACTCGCTCAGGTTATTCAAATGTTATCCGCTGCAGGCGGCTGCCAGAGACCTCCCCCGCGGGGGGAGGGGCCTGTTCCCAGCGGCGACCGCCGGCTCTCGCCAAACTGGCAAAGGCTCCCTCTGCAGCGTGACGTTAACACAGGGTAGGCAATGCTCACAAACAGAGCACAAACAACAGACTGTTCAGCCCGTCCTTACTCAACATTCACCAATGCACTACACAGTACCTAGTGCACCATGTAATTACTAACTACACAGCACCTAGCAATCGCCATTTACTTACAAGCTAGGTGAGTATCTAGTGCTCATCATTTCCCTACACAGTAGACAGAATCTAGTACAGAGTATATACAGTATTTCATATATACATACTTCTTTTTTTGGCCTGAGTTCCATATGTAGCTACATAAAGTGACTCACAAAAGCACTTACACACAGGCTCAGCTGGTGAGCACAGTGGATGCCAAGCCATCGATACCACAACTGATAGCAGCAGTTAGCATGCAAACCTACAGCACACTGCTGAGTGCCACAAGAATAGATTGAGGATGCAGTGGCTGACCCAGAATGCTCAGGGGTGCGGGGGGCGGTGGAGAGGAGGGGGGGGGGGGGTGTTGTGGAACACCTAAAAGCAGGCGGGTGTTAAGATTCCTGTAGCGCTCTCTCCGGGTGTCAGGGAGACAGAGCGCTGCTGGGGATCGATAGCGGCAGACCCTCCCTGTGATCAAACCCCAGAATGAGGCGCGCTTCCTCTGCAGGCAGCACAGACGCCGGGGGGCGGGGGGGGGGGGGGGGGGGCAGACTACACAGAATGCATAATTTATGAGCCCAGCAAGCTTCCGCTCAGCGCCTGCCAATGAGGCTCCAGCTCGGACCCGCGCGGCGGGGTAGGGGTGCGAAGGGAACCGCGGGGCGGGGTAGGGGTGCGATGGGACCCGCGGGGCGGGGTAGGGGTGCGATGGGACCCGCGGGGCGGGGTACGGGCGGGATGGGAACCACGCGGCGGGATGGGGAAACGCGTCAGCGTTATTCTCCTCAAAGCAGCGTTCTGAAGTTCCTGATGCTTCCGCTGCGCTTCCATTAGTCTGAACATCCCCTCCAGGCAGCCTGGGTGAGCGTTTGTGCACAGGAAACATGCACACTGTGTGTGGGCATGTGAGGCTTTGAGTGTGGGTGTCTTAGCAGCACACATCTGCGTGTGGGTTTGTGTGTGTGTGTGTGTGTGTGTGTGTGTGTGGTTGTTGGTGGGTGTGTAAGTGTGCGTGTGTACACATATCTCCGCAGGTCTGCGTTTTACAGAAGGTCACTGTGCTCACTTCTCAATGTCGCTGTTTTTACAGGTCCTCTGTGTGGAGGCTGAGGAACTGGCGCTCGCGTCCTGCTGGCTGCTCTCCCCATTACTCGTGGAGGGCATCTCTGCACAGAGAGAGAGAGAGAGGGAGAGAGGGAGGGGGACGGAAGGAGGGAGAGAGAGAGAGAGAGAGAGAGAGAGAGGGAGGAAGGGGGGGGAGAGAGAGAGGGAGAGAGGGGAGAGAGGGAGGAAGGGGGAGAAAGGGGGAGAGAGAGAGAGAGACGGAGGGAAGGGGAGAAAGAGAGAGAGAGAGGGAGGGGGAGAGAGAGGGAGGGAGAGAGAGAGAGAGGGGGGCGGAAGGAGGGAGGGGGAGAGAGAGAGGAAGGGGGAGAGAGAGAAAAAGAGAGAGGTGATCACAATCAGCTTTGCTTCCTGAACACTTCCTCAAAAGAGTCAACACTTGCAAACCTTGCAGTGACAGAAAATAACAGAAACAATAGAAGAAAAAAATCTGTCTCTGAATTATGTTCCCTCTCTTAAGACAAGAGTGGAAGAAATAAGATAATGAAAGCAAAACAATACTTTACACACACCAGGTCTAGCACAAAAAGAGATCAAATATCATTTGCATATTAGCCACTAATAAATACAACAAAAAAAAAACAGCCAAGCTTTCTCCTATTCTGCAGCGAATAGACACTGAAGGACTGTTTTGTATTCTGATGCCAGTATAATTTCTCGTTTGGTCCTACGGCTCCAGCTGAGGAAGAGCTGCCATCTTGTACTCACCATCACTGGCCCACTTGGAGAACTCTGCCGCTATCCTGTTGGAGGGAGTCCCACCGCTGTAAGACAAAGACGGGCAGGTTAGCGTAAGGTCTCTAACGTGCCGGTGGGAGAGAGAGGAGTAATTTTGGGGGGAGGGTGAGGGGCGTACTTTAACACGGCCCCCCGCAGGGCCTCCCGCTCGCGGGCCTCGCCCTGGTCCTCTCCGGAGCAGGGGATGATGTCCGCCTCGGTGTACCTGCGATCGCCGCGCTCAGGAAAAACACCTCGTACCGCTCTATCTTTCACCACAACTCCCTGTCTGTATGAACACTGAAACACACGCACCACTATGACCCAACACCACTATGACTCAAATGGGGGCGGTGTGCAAAGCACGCCAAAAAATACATAAATAAATTTTAAAAAATCAATGGACTGTAAGTTTGTAATGCTAAGCACATGCTGCTTGGATGTCTTACATAGTACCACCATCTTTCATAGGCACTGCTCCACACATAAAATAACACTAATATATTGACCTATAAGAGCAGGAAGGGTGGTCACTGGGGGCGGTATGCAGGGTCATAGGTCAGAGGTCAGAAGTGAAAGGATACTGCGCCTTCCCGTACTCCAGGGTGTCGTCCCCGTCCACGTCCAGGTCGGCGTCGCTGTCGTGGCTCTCCTTGGTGCTGCAGGTGGCGAAACCCGTTCCTGCGTGGGACGGAGAGGGGGGGGAGGGCACGGGTGAGCGCCACGCTCTCCGAACACAACACAACCGCGCCCAAAAACACCAAAATCTCTGATTTAAAACTCTGAACCAATGTAGGTTTCACAGCTCAAAGGAGGATCCTTTTCATAGCGTTACATCTTTTCTGCAGGATCAAGATGGCGGACGCCACTGTGGGTGTACAGAGTAGCTGATCAGCCCTCCGATGGTGTTGGTGCAGGTTCCGTCAGAGTTAGTGTGGAGAGACCCTTCACATGCGATTGTATCAATTCAGCAGTGCTACACTGAAGGTACCGCGATTCCATCACGCTTTGTAACCGACATCAGAGCACGTGTCATCGCCACGGACGCACAGGCCGCCTGGGAAGAGCGATCAGCGCTCGCTACGCGCCGGCCATTGACGGACAGGTGTAAACAAGCCAATGAAACGAGGCCGTGAGACGACGCCCAGGTCGGGCGGGTCCGGAGTGGAGTGTGGAGCTGTCCCGGGCAGGCTGGGGGCTGGCGGGCGGGCGGGGGGACGGGGGGGCGGGGCTCTGGCGCAGACGGCGGTAATGGATGGGTTCCTGGCAGTGTCAGACTGTGGAAGCTCTGCAGTGACAGGCAATCCCAGCCGGGCCCGTGAGTGGCACCTCTATCAGCCCGGTGATGACCGGGGAGACAAACTCCCCTCCGCCGCCAGTCCGCCTTTCAGCTTTACTTACGGCCCGGCCCGTCTGAGGGACACACACACACACACACACACACACACACACACTGCCTGCCTCGCTCCGTCACACACACACTGCATACGCCGCTCACTCACATAGCATGGGACGGCCGCTGTGCTGAGGGACACACACACACACTCTCTCACACACACACACACACACACACACACACACACATACTGCCCACGCGCTCAGTCACACTCACACAGCACGGGATGGCCACTGCACTGAGACACACACACACACGCCGCATCTACCCTAAGTGCCCTGTGTCAACAGAGCACGCCCGTGTCACAGTGCATCACACTGGACAAGCTACAGGCCAGAGAGCTCTCACTCTGCATGGGCTGTCAGTGTGTGTGTCTGCATGTGTGTGTGCATGTGCGTGTGTGAGTGTGCGTGCCTGCGTGCGTGAGTGTGTGCATGTGTGTGAGTGAGCAGGTGACTTGGAGGCCTTATTGGAATGGACAGGTATAATACAGATAAGAGAGAGCTCTGTATGTGGTGTATGTGTATGAGTGCGTCCCTGTGTCCATATGTATGAGTGTGTATTTGACCTTATTGGAAGGGACAGGTATAACACAGATAAGAGAGCTCTGCGTTTGAGTGCTCTGTGTGTGTGTGTGCGCGCGCGTGTGTATCTGACTTAGAGGCCTTATTGGAATGGACAGGTATATTACAGATAAGAGAGCTCTGTATTTGAGCACTCTATATATGTGTGAATGTGTGAGAGTGCATGTGCGTGCGTGCGTGTGTGTGTGTGTGTGTATGAGTGTGTGTGTGTGTGCGCGTGTGTGTGTATCTGACTTAGAGGCCTTATTGGAATGGACAGGTATATTACAGATAAGAGAGCTCTGTATTTGAGCACTCTATATATGTGTGAATGTGTGAGAGTGCATGTGCGTGCGTGCGTGTGTGTGTGTGTGTGTGTGTATGAGTGTGTGTGTGTGTGCGCGTGTGTGTGTATCTGACTTAGAGGCCTTATTGGAATGGACAGGTATATTACAGATAAGAGAGCTCTGTATTTGAGCACTCTATATATGTGTGAATGTGTGAGAGTGCGTGTGCGTGCGTGCGTGTGTGTGTGTGTGTGTATGAGTGTGTGTGTGTGTGCGCGTGTGTGTGTATCTGACTTAGAGGCCTTATTGGAATGGACAGGTATATTACAGATAAGAGAGCTCTGTATTTGAGCGCTCTATATGTGTGTGAATGTGTGAGAGTGCGTGTGTGTGTGTGTGTGTGTGCGCGAGTGTGTATGTGACTAAAAGACCCTTATTGGACTGGACAGGTATAACACACAGCTGTGTGTCTGAGGGCCAGAGGGCACTGATCAGACGGGCAGGAGCAGCCGAGACGCTCTTCCTCTCTGAGCAGCAGCAGCGAGCAGCAGCAGCAGCAGCAATCCCGCCATTACGGGATTCCAGCCACTGGAAAAAAGGGCATAAAATGCGCCACAAACGCTAAGGGCTTTTACAATGCACCGATGGCTTTTAGTGATCAAATAAAAGGGACCTTTAAGGTTTTATTTGGTCCCCGTGGCAGCGAGGAGCGCACGCCAGCGACGGCGGGGCCCGACATAAATCAGGCCCCGCTCGCGGCTCGCGGCTCTGACACCCGACAGCTGGGCATCAGACGGGCGCCGCCCGCCGCTCGGGAGCCCGAGCAAACAGCCCGTCAGTCAGGGGCCCGCCTGCCCGCGAAGCCTGGGGCCCCCGCTCGCTCAGGCGTGGGGGCCGCGAAAGAACGGCTCAATCAGAACCCGGGATGAGGGGGGGGGGGGGGGGGGGGGTGGCGCGCTCTCAGCCTCTTGTAAAGCTGGCTGCAGTTGGAGGCTCAGCAAGGTGTAGAGGCAGGATGGGGCCTGGGTGCTTATTACAGTGTGCGGCATCACACTAAGACATGACCTTCCCTCATTAGCATAGCTACAGAATGCTGGGTGCTCACCCTACTAATAATCTCTCACTATGTGGACTCTGAATTGAGCTAGTGATACCCACAGACGCAGTGATGTCCGTTTCATGCACAGGGATTCTGAACTGAACAAGAGCCCCATTACCTTTAGGAAATAATCTCTAAAAAACAAAAGAAAAAATGGATGCTACGCAAAATGTAGTTCTTGTTCGGTGATTAAGAGCTAGTTTTACATGTGAATGAACTACATTTCCCATGGTGCACAGCTACACAAATTGACACATTTCAGCAAGGCATCGCAATGCATCAAGTCTTTTCCAAATAGGTCTCAGAGAAGACAGACTATTTACGCGCACTGCCAGTTCAACAAATTTTTAAGGCCTTTCCTCCCCTACACCATGAAAAAATCTCTAGCAAAGTCCGCCTTGTACCCCGCAAAAAAAATTGCTAGCTAAGGGCTGAAGACTGGAAATCAGTCGTGCTGGCCGGACTGGAAATCAACAGCGGCGGGCCGCAGCGGGACGCGGGAAGGGCCGGGGGGCAATCCGTCACCGGGCCGGGGCGGGGCAGATAAGCCATAAACTGCAAACGAGCCGATGAGGCTGGAGAGGGACCGCGGAGGAGAGTAGGAGAGAAGGAGAGAAGGAGAGCGATGAATAGGTCCTCCTGACCGCTAATGGCGGGAGGGACGCGGCAGGCCGTGAGCGGAAAGAAAATCACTCTTAATTTAATCAATTGATCACAGTATAGATTCTGAGGGGGGAGGGGGGGTTTGGGGGGGGCGTGTGGGGGAGGGGGGGCGGGGACACCGCCGCGGTGTCCAGCCACTCAATCGGCTGACCGGCTCTCACCCGCCAGGTCGCCGAACAGTTGACAACGCAATTATCGGACAGGGAGGCAGCGGGCCGGGCGCGTGTCCGAGCTGGTTAGCGAGCGGCGGGCGGACGCCGTGTTTTCGCAGCGATCCGGCGCCGTGTCAATCTCGCAGAGGGGGGGGGACTGTCACACTGGGGGGGGGGGGGGGCGGGGGGGGGGGCTGACATCGAGCAGGAAATTAACTTAAAGGAGAGGTTCCCCCCCGCTAAACTGCAGCGTGTTCCTTCTCTCCTCGGTTCAATTCCAGAAAGGGAAAAGCGAATGCTATTAAACAAGCCCCAGAACCAAACACCACCCTCCCTCCAAATGACCTCATTTATGAGGGCCAGCCGGGGGAAGCAAGGCACACTGCCTCTTTAACCCTACGAGGAGTAGGTGTTTTGGAATGTTTTTCAAAATTCTAAATCGGTGTTCTAGAACTCCAGTAGTGATTATTACACCAGCATTAGAACGTTCAGCTAAGAACATTCTAATCACGTTTTGTGATCTCACACCTTAAAGGTGTGAGGGAAAAAAAAGGTTAAAAAATGTTCTTGGCCTGACAGATAATAAAATTTATATGCATATTTTAAACAAACACAGGCCCGCCCGCATGCACACACACACTCTCTCTCTCTCCATCTGTTACAATGGGACTTCGCATGCTTCACATGCAGAAGCTTCTCCACCCTTCTATGGCTGGCCTGTGCATCACCCCCCCCCCCCCCCCCTCCCTGTCCCCACCTCCCTCATCCTGACACCCCTCGGTTGAGGACAGTGTCTCTCTGATGCTCTCCCCCCTGATCAGCTGCTCCCGGTCCTTCTAACCGGTCTTGGCAGGCAATCTAATCTCTGCTGAAAAGGTCAGCGCCACTTTAACTGCCTCTCAGTCACATTATGCACGGCGCTCTGCTCTGCTCTGCTCTGCCGCCGCCCCGCGCGCTCGCGCACGCTAACGCCCGCCGGCCCCGCCCGCCGCCGAGCCCGACCGGATCGATACCCTCCCCCGACACGCGCCGCGCGGTCACGCGTTCGCTCGCGCCGCCGCGGTGGACGCTGGAATAAGACGGGCCGATGGTACGCTCAGTAAAACTCAAAACGCACAGAACCCGTCCTCGTATGCTCTTCACACCGGCATACAGCACCTAGAGTACGCTACATAATAACACCTAATGTATGGTAAATAAAGCAGTATGGCCAAGCATACTCATACACACACACACGCACATACACACACATACGCACACACAGACATACATGCACACACACACTCACACACACGCACATACGCACACACAGACATACATGTACACACACTCACACACACACACACACATGTGGATGAAACATAGGGCCTGAGACTCAGGGTGTGGAGCAGGGGCACATGAAAAGCAGGCCCAGTTGATCCCCGGCTGCTCTGATCTGTGCACCCATCAGGGGAGGCGGAGGTCAAAGTGGCCCGTATCGGGATGGCATTTCCCAGACTAGAGAGGGGTGGGGGGGGGGGGGTGAAGAAAGGAGGCCATCTCAAAGTGAGCTGACCACAAGGACGGGGGGCTCAGCAAAACAGCACCGCCGTCTTCACAGGCCCCCCGCCACCCCTCCCCCCCCCCCCCCCCGCCCACCCCCCAGCCCCCGCCAGGCGGGCCGGATCTGAGGACGCGCTGCGGGCCGCTGGCGTCGATACCGCCGCTGGGCCCCCCGGCCCCCCGATAAGCCGTCCCGACATGAGAGGGACCCCGCGCCTCGCGCCCCTGAGCCTATCACTGTCCCCCCACCCCCCACCCCGTCTGTGCTCCTCCGTTTTTGGAAGTTGAAAGAGTCTCTCCAGCCTCTTTCTTCCCCCCCCTCAAAGAGGAGAGAAGCGAGAGCGCCTCTTATCCCATTAAAGGTGCCTCACGCGCCCCCCCCTAACCCCCCCCAAACCCACCCCCCACAGGGCGAGCGCTCCTCCAACCGCCTTCAGAACAAATCCTCCTTCTGAGGCTGCGGGGATGGGGGGTGGGGGGGGGGGGGGGGGGCGCCGCGCGCCCTGTCCGGATTCATCCGCGCCGCGGCGTTCCCGCCGGGCCTGGAGCCGGACCCCCGCTGAGTCATGCCTCAGACGGCGTCCGCTCTGCTCACAGTTCAGTCCAGATTAAAAATCGATCGGCAACGGCTTTCTACTTTTCTGTCTAGCCGGGGTGTTAGAACACCAAAAAAAAAAAAAAAAAAAAGGGGGAAGGGAGGAAAAAAAGAGAAAAGGCACGCCGCTTTCTGGCTTTGTGATTCGTTTTTTCTTGTCGAACGAGAGGACTTGTGTAATATGTATAAAATGCTTTCACAGAGCTGCCTGTGCCATCCAGAGGGAAACAGAAGAGATAACAGAGTGATCTGTGAGCACACAGGTCCGTATCCCAGAGGAGGTTCGTTCATTCTCAGGCAAAACAGCCCCCCCCAAAGCTCTGATCATTAACTGGCTTCCGCATTTCATCCATCGCAGTGTTCAAATGTGTAACTGATATCTTCAGTTGGGGGGGGACAAACAAACTCCAAAATATGGATTTTAGAAATTCCAATCGTGAATGCGCCAAGAGCTCCTCAGCTGTACACGCAGGGCTCTGTTTATTCCAGAACCTTCTGAGGAGCACTCGGACGCCAGGACTCGTTTTCTTCCGCGGTTTTGGAATTTCTTTCGGGCGCCCGCTCTCCGAGCGTCCTCCCCCCCCTCCCGACACGGCGGCGGGTTTAACCGCGCTGACCGCGCGCGTTGGCGGGTGGATTCGCCGAGCCCGCCTCTGAAGCGCGTCTAAGTGAGAGCTGAACTGCGCACTCAGGGGCACGAGGGCCCAGAGATTACACACCGGGGGGATGAGTTTGGCCTCTGCGATGTGGGAACGCTCACAGCCAATCGCTGGGTGCGTTTCGTTTTTACTGCAGGGTGCTGACCCCCCCGTGACCAGAGGACCTCTCTCCCTCTCTCTCTCTCTCTCTCTCTCTCTCTCTCCCTCTCTCTCTCTCTTTCTAGGGCTGCTGTCGTACGGAGGCTGTGGCTTACCCATGATGCATCACTGATTTCACGTCGAACTTGCTTTTCACCTTTGGAACCACTGTATTCATATTATTCTTTGAACGTTATTTAAAAGGAGTCTCTTTTACAAATACCATTTCAGTATTATGTGAGCTATTGCGATTTATCAAGAAGCCTTTTGCTGGCCCTGTATTTAGTCTCTACTTAAGACAACAATTTCAAGAAAGAATTTAAATGCCCAGGTGTATTCATCATCTTTCCCTATAAGGAAATAAAACGTGTTCTGGAGTGTCACCATTCCCCCCTCTAAAACTGTCCAGGTGTGTATGACCCTTTCCTATACATTCAAATGCCCAGGTCTGCTTAGCATCTTTCCCTAAAAGAGCAAAATATAATAATTAAACAACCATTGACCTGTTTATTATATTACATATAATTAACCCATTTCCTGATTTGATAGAGCAGCAGATATTTGGGAGGAAAATGCTAAAGTTTCACTCCCAGGTTACTTTGTGAGAGTGGAGGGGATCCGAGCTGTGTTGTGAATTTTTTTTGGGGGGGGGGATGGGGGAAGGGAGGAGCCAGCTCACCTCTGAACCCCCCCTCCAGCAGGGAGGTGGCGCGCACCCTCTTCTGTCCGCACCACTCGTACTCCTCGAAGGGCGTCCCGTTCTCGCCGTCCACGTCGGCGGAGTCGTCGTCCGCTCCGCACGCGCCCTCCCGCTGCGGGACGAAGGACAAGCGCCTCAGCACCCGGGAGATCGTCCCACCGAGAGGCGTGACAGCCCCGGCGAGCCAATCAGACTCACCACAGCACCCGCAAGATCCTCCCACCGAGAGGCGTGACAGCCCCGGCGAGCCAATCAGATTCACCACAGCACCCGAGAGATCGTCCCACCGAGGGCGTGACAGCCCCGGCGAGCCAATCAGATTCACCACAGCACCCGGGAGATCCTCCCACCGAGGGCGTGACAGCCCCGGCGAGCCAATCAGATTCACCACAGCACCCGGGAGATCCTCCCACCGAGGGCGTGACAGCCCCGGCGAGCCAATCAGATTCACCACAGCACCCGGGAGATCGTCCCACCAAGGGCGTGACAGCCCCGGCGAGCCAATCAGATTCACCACAGGAGAGTCACATTCACAAGGTCTACAAAGAGCCCGGAACCTGGACTAGAGAAAAGTAGGGATTCTGTCCACGTCAAACCCGGCGCGTGACAGAACTCCGGAAATCGCGCGTTGTGTACTGGCCTTTTCAGCCGAAACAGATTCACACCTCTGGAGCGGGTCATTGGACGCGCGCGAATTCCGCGTGGAAACGCACGTTTTTTTGTAGCGGTTTTATCGGCCACAGAAAAGCGAACCCGCAATAAAAAGCACAACCTTCTCACATCTGCTCAGCAGAGAGAAATGAAGGAGAAACGATGGCATCAGTTTAAGCACAAGTACACAGAGCAATGTTTATACAGCTAAATGGTTTCTGCGCCCCCACCTACCTCTACCCCTCCCCTCCTCCCCCCGCTTTCAGGGACCTGTACAGACCTGTCTACTCCAGCTGTCAATCACAAGTGCTCGTCTCTACCCAGCTGAACTTCAGCAGGAGGAACAAACGCCTTTCACACTTGCTACTCAATAGCAGTTTGGCTGTGAGGGAGCACAGCGATTACACCACAGGACTCTGAGCCTTAGGGTCCTGGGTTCAAATAATCAGTTATATCTTCAATGGTATTTTCCCTACAATTCTCCCAATAAAAACCTTCATAAAAATTATTCAAAACATTTAGCACTGTGTGGAAACAGGACATAAATAACGCAATTAAGATTACTTAATCTTCTTAAAGATATGATAGCGAGGCTTAATAGGACAAGTGGTGTCAATCACTGACCGAATAAGAAAGGCTCTGAAAAGGAGAAAGAAAAGGAAAAAAAAAAAACTGAAAGTATTAATCAGTGCCAGGTTCACCCTGTGCTACCCACAATGCCCTTCTGCAGAGCTGGACTCAGGCCAACACAAGCCGGAGAATACACTCACTGCCCAGTACCTCTCTATAAGCCCCCTATATTCAGAACCGGATCTGTACATAGCACTAACACTAAACATCTGTATCTGGATTGGTAATGCTGAACGAATGTGGCGGTAGGCCCTAATGGTGGAACCTGCAGGAACAGCACAGTGTTCTCTGTTCCCCTTCTAAACCCCACCAGAAGGGAAAGGGCTATGCTGCTTGCATGCACCTAAGAGCAGGCAAGCAAACCCTTACTTAGCCAAGTGGATCCTAGTCACCCAGCCTGGTTCCAGCTCTACACTAGCACAGGGGTGTACTGGCCCAGTGCTAGTTCTAGTTGAGATCTACGCGGAGCTACAGGTTAGAGGAAAGAGAGGACCCCATCAGGAGAGAAGTGAGCCTGACTTTCACACCCTCTCACACCCACTGGATCGAGCACTAGTCGTTCTTGCCAAGGAATGTAAGAAGAACATCAATGCGTCGTGACTGCTGGCAGCTGCGTACAGCAGAGGATGCCAGACTTAGCTGACAGAAGTCCGAAGACTACATTTTAACGTAATGTGTTTTTCTTACTGATAAATTGGCACGGTTTGTAACTGGCTAAAAGCAGTAGCAACAGCTGTGTTGGTTCATTGGTTGCCTGATTATAACAAGGCCCATATGCACAAGCGGCCAGTGGGCCTTTATGCAGTGTTTTTTCAAAATGGACTCAGACGGAGTCATTAAAATGGTTTGCTTTTTAAAGACCGGGCACAGTAACAGACTAACAGCCCTGTAAGAGTACAGGCCTGGATGCAATTTAAGAGAAACAGCTTGTAAATAATCAGAGAATCGACCAGGTGCATGCTATTCCATATAATTGATAGATAATGCAAGATTCTTTTGTCTTCGAACCAAGTTCTGACATCTAGGCTCGAACCCAGACCTGGAAAAAAGGCTATTTCACGCGATCACCGAGGTCACCAACAAACAACACGAAGCAGGGGCAAGAGAGACTGGGCTCTGGAGCCTGAGAGGGGAGCTCAGTGACTGGGGTTAGTGAAGCAGCAGCGCCAGGGTGGGGCTCAGCAGGGCAGAGAGGGGGTGAGTGTGTGAGTGCGTGAGTGTGTGTGTGTGTGTGTGTGAGAGAGAGAGAGAGAGGGTGTGTGTGTGTGTGTATGTGAGAGAGAGAGAGAGGGTGTGTGTGTGTGTGTGTGTGTGTGTGTGTGTGTGTGTGTGAGAGAGAGGGTGTGTGTGTGTGTGTGAGTGTGTGTGTGTGTGTGTGTGTGTGTGTGAGAGAGAGAGGGTGTGTGAGTGTGTGTGTCGGATGGCCGGGGCTCTGAGGCTACCTTGAACAGACATTGTTCCACATGCCTACTCATCTCCTCCTCCGTTCCTGCCAGTGGGGCGCTGCACAGGGGACATACCTGCCCGTCCTCCGGCTTCCTGCGCTTCATCTTCCCGATCCGGGCTGGAAAACACAACACAGCAGGGCGGGGATTTAGAGAGGAGTGTGACCCCGCGACCCCACGCCCCGCACCCCGCAGCAGTGAGGCTAGGAGCCACCGCACCTCAGCACCTGGGCGGGACAAGATGAGGAAGCACGCCTCTCTCCTCAGCCAGACTGACCTCAGATCAGTCCTTAGTGAGGAGTCACTGAGGGTGTGCAATGGGCTGGCCTGCACAGCACTGGCTGCAGATCAGAGGGAGCTCTTTATTCCATTCATATCCATTTAGCCGTCTCTTCTACCCAGAGCAACTTACACTGTGGAGTTGGCAATGTGGTGAGACTGACTCAAAATAAAGCATCATCGTACCAAGACGTTATATCACCATACAAACACACGTAACAATGCACAAGAGTAGTAATCAGTGCATGAACACACTTCTAGCAAAATATCAAACTGCTGTGCATCATGGGGTAAAACCATGCAGAACAGGTTTTCTGCACCAACAGCAGAAGCTACCTTGGTACAAGTATGAGCTCAGCCCAGACAGGTACCCTATGCTGAACAGCACTTTGCATCGCAGGCTAGATCAGACCCCATCCGATCTGCTCATTTTACATAACCGCAAAACAGCGCTGTCGTTATATAGCCTAATCGTGGCATCTAAAGAGGTAACAGAAGAAAAGTCAAAAAGCCACTGAGCACTATTGACAACGTCACCCTTCGCATGGAATCGTTAATCGTCCAACACAAAGGGCACTTATCAACGCTGATTATCTCACGTCTGCAGCACACTCTAAACCCAGAGGCGAGGTGCACCAGAAAGCAGAGTTCATTTCCCTCAGCTCTGGCGCACCTGACTGTTATAAACTACAACGATCGCGTCGAGTTTATCTTGCTCAACGCGGGCCAATGAATCACTCCTCAAACAGCGAGCCGAGGGACGGAGCTGGCGTTCTGATTTTGGCGACGGACGGGTTTTAGTGCTCAGAGAATTGAATTTTTACTGGCTGCAAAGTCCATCTTGAGTTGTCTTTCGTTTTACTTTCTGAGCACCAAAAAAAAAAAGAAAAAAAATCAATGGCGGTGGGAACTGGGAGTTCACTACGTAAAAAGCAAGAGCGCAGATCCAAAACGGGACGATTTCCAAAAGAACACCAGGCGAGGCTGTATATCTATATATACATTCCACTGGAATTTATATCCCCAGGTCCTGCGCCCTGAACTGCTTTACAAACACGGCCACTGGCCTGTGCCCTGAAACGGGGACGTTAGCCCAGGCTGTGTGTGAGGGGAGTGGGCGAGCACCTCGCTAGCAAGCTAACGGTGCAAATCTCCCATCTCACTTTACAGCCCCCCCCCCCCCCCCCCCGACCCCCCACGCGTGCGATTAGGAACTTAACGCGGCAGAACGGCGACCGCCGCGGCGTCAGTCTGACGCTTTCCGTTAGCCGCCAAAACGGAACGAGGGGGGCGTTTGCTTTTTAGGGGGGTGGGATTGTTCAGGAAGGCCGATGTGCGTGGGGGGGGCTGGGGGGGGGGGCTGGAGAGGAGGGATGGAGGCGCAGTTACTCGGAGAGAAAGGACCCGTTCCTCATAACCTCCTGGATGAGACGATGGCGGTAACTGAGGAAGGCGCCATTAAATGGAGGAGAGGAAAGGCGGGTTAAACAGGTGCTTCTCTCCCGCCCCCCCCCCCCCTCTCCCGCCCTCTCTCCCCCTCTCTCTCTCTCTCCGTTGAGATGTCCGACGCGGGATCGTGAATCTTTACGGCGGCCAGTGAGTTCTAACGGAGCCGAAAATGCCTTTTTTTAATGGAGCGGAGAAAGAGAGGGAGCAAAATGTCAGCGGAGCGGCCCGGGCAGTCCGACGGGAGGCGGGACATCAAGGCGGGGGGAACGGGCGGGGGGGGTTTCTGACTGACGCGCGCAGCGGGCGGTCTCCTGGGCGTGAACCTGCACGCCCTCCGCGTTCCGTCTCGAGTCAAATTCCCCCCCCGCTTTACGTTGGGCGATTTAGCGCGCCGAAGCGTTCACCTGGCCTTTACCGCGCGCGGCTCGTCTGCCGCTCACAACGCTAATCTCCGCTACGGTGCTACGGCTCCGGAGCTGGCCGGCGGCTAATACGGGCTTTACGGGAGACGGCCG
Organism: Anguilla anguilla; assembly: GCF_013347855.1. Taxonomy (NCBI): domain Eukaryota; kingdom Metazoa; phylum Chordata; class Actinopteri; order Anguilliformes; family Anguillidae; genus Anguilla; species Anguilla anguilla. The sequence goes on along the minus strand of NC_049206.1, from coordinate 8,790,514 downwards.
CGATCTGACGCCGTTCAAATGTCAGGAGCCGCTACGCAAACGCTTAAAGCCCCGCTCGAACGCGCCGTGTCAAAAGAAGTCAACGCGCCGCACGCGCGGCTGGAGGAACTTTTGGGATTAAGGCGCGCTGCTTTAAAAAAAAACAGCTTTTCAGTCGCCGACAGCAGCTGAAAAGTTGTGCTGCACCTCGCTGCTACTTTGGGCCAATTAGACGAGTCTCCTTCCAGAATCGGTAACAGACCCCCCGGCTAATTTCAATGGAGGACCGCACTGGCAGTTCTGGCAGGTAGGGGGCAGTAGTGAGCGCGAGGGAGGAGACTCTTACCGTGTCGAATGCAGCAGGGGGCAAGGGGGGCCCCGTTGAGCGACGGCAAGGGGGCACTTTTGACACTTTCCTTGGTGTAGCGCCTGCACCAGCAGAGGTCATCGACTGTTAACATATCAAGAAGTCAAAGGGTTAATAGATCCTCTGCTTGTGAAGGCGCTAAGTCAAGGGACAAGAAGCAAAACACACAGGGCTCCCTCGCTACCGCGGAGCTAGCATTCTGGGTCCACACAAATAGGCCAAATATTTCTCACTTTCTCGCAATATGCAAATCCAGGAAATGGCGGAAGCCAGTATTTTAATATTTTAAGCAGAGCGGCACTGTTCAGAAGTCAGGACACTGCATTTGTAGTACCTCAGCCGGACCCAAGCCGCCAAAAAGGACACGAAACCAGGCCTACGCTGCTCGCTCGCGGTCGAGCAGGTGCGACTGAAATGATTCTCGGTGCTGGAGTCGCCCGGCGCTCAGAGCCAGAAGGGACGCAGACGGCCTTCCACTTCACGCTGACGGAATACACGAGGCAGCGGCCTGGTTTAAAAATGCGAAGATTCCCTGTATGTAACGCGCCCCTCACGCTCCAATCAGAGCCGTCCTTAACCTCCAAGGGGGGGAAAAAGGGGAGCCTCTAATTGGGCCTGCTGGATGGGGCTACACTGGGAGAGCCCAAGCAGCCCGGCAGTAAGCAGAACTAACGCAGCCTGTGGCCGTCTGGCTCCTGTTGGCTTTCAGGGCCACCTTCTCTGGCATTAGCCTGGCACTGCCCCCACAGGTCAAATCGCCCAGGCCAGACGACGTGCACCGGACTGGGGGTGGTGGGGGGGTTGGGGAAGGTGGGGGGGGGCGCTGCTAATTAAAGCTGAGAGGCGTGATGAGCGCTAATTATCTCTGCTGGCTTTTCCTGCCGCAGAGCCAGGGACTGGACCCCGTCCCCACACGGCGACAGGGCCAGGGGCTCGCTGACAGCTCTCATTTAAGTGAGGGTCGCCTCCAGCGCCGCTCCAAAATCGGGGGGGGTGGGGGTGGCGGAAAACCGTGGAAACACGCCGACGCTCCGCGGCCGCCCCCCCCCCCCCCCCCCCCCAGCGCTAACTGACCTCGCCGCGTGGGCCGGGACCGGGTCTGACCGTAACCGCAGTCAACCCGATGACATCACACGCCTCCAGCTCCACCCCAGGGCCAGAACAGTTGCTCATTTCAGAAACCTGGAGGCGGAGGGTTGGGGGCGGGGCTACGTGTAAGAGAGCCACACCCCTTTCCAGGCTAAGGGCTTCCCGACCGCGAGCGAAAGGACCGACGAACCTCACAGCGGGGACGCGTCACTCACTGGATGAGTCCTGGGCCTGGCAACATAGCCTTAACATGGGGGGGGACTTTTATTCACCTTTGACCTCCAACCAGGAGCTAGAAAACATGTCTGGAGTGTACAGACACACCCCTGCTTACGTAGCTTTCAAAGTGCAAAAACTCAACCCGATACACCACTTTCACTGTTTTTTTTCTTCTTTTTTTTTCTGCACACATTCAACATTTGCTAATAGGTGTACAATGCTGTCACTCCACTGATGTAATGGCATACTGACACACATCTATACACAACATCCATATAATGCTGGTGGCATTAACTACTTATGGGACAACTGTGATGTTATTTTGCCTACGTGCCATGCTGGACAATAATACAGTCTGGATTATATTTGTTGATGGAAACAGGCGGGGCATTGGGATGCTCGTGTGCATTGATGACAATTGGTTAACAGGTGCTTAACTCTCACTAAGTGAGTATGTTGCTGCTACATGCATTTTGGCACAATATTGTGCACACTATGAGACTGTGCAGAAAATATTGATCACTTTCTGAAACAACTACAAAAAAATTTACTTTTTAGCAAATAAAGTTTTCCATTACTCCAGAAAGGAAACAAAAAATTACAACATATGCAATATATTATCATTATTATTATTAGTAATAGTAGTATTATTGTTACAATTATTAACATTATTATTATTAGTTTATATTAACACCACAGTAATATTGAGGTGTAAAATATACAGTCAAATAATAATATAATAATAGCCAACTGAACAGTAACATGAGGAAAAAGTAATGGTTCGTGTCCTGAATTAGTTAAAATGTATCACAACAATTAACTGATAGCAGCAAAAGGCACCTATGAGTGCAACGAGTGCTATGTAAATACAGGTTTTGTATTCAACTGAGTGACTGTAACAGGGCATAAAATTACACATTTCTGAACGATTGCATTAAAATGTATGTGATTCTAAACAATGGAAAATATATAAAACAATAAATATAACAGTATTTCAACAAAAATGTACATACCATTCAATCGTGTTTGTCTGTTCGCTCGCACTCGCAAAAATGTCTGGCAGAGGGAGAAAATGAAACAAATAGGACACAAATTAGTCAATGTATGTCGCATTTGAAATGCTACTGGCTGAAATCGATTCTTTCTACACTCAGATTGCACTGGATTCTACGGCACGTTCAAATACGAGCACCAAAATCAGACTGTAAACAAAACCTACTTCTCTTCTCCCATTGGTCTGTCTCTCTTCTTCCATTACAACAGGCGCCCCTACTTTTGTTATAAGGCGTCAAAAGTTGCTAAACTCACTTGTGCTGCTGATTCATTAAAGCCGCTCGGTGCCCGACACAACTGTAAACGGTAGGCTGTAATTTGATTTCTGGAAGGATGCAGAGGGATTGAAAGAGTTGGCGACCCACAACATCCTTATTCAGCTTGCCGCCGCAGCCATGTTTTCTTCCGTCACATGACCCCACGTCAACGTGAAAGCGCAAAACAGTGAACGTAAGTGCACTTCCACAAGAATCCAGTAGGGTGCAGCAACACTTCGGTCGCTGATACACAGAGCAACTTGAACGGAGAAAGTAACACAAGCTAAGTACTGGGACAGGGCGATCTGCTACCTACATGGTCAAAGTCAAATAAATCATATATAAACAGATATATAATTATTTATATTAATACAAAGACGGTAAATAGTTCAATACTGAAACCGAGTAGACCTGCATGCGGCAGGTTGGCATTATTAATGCAATTAAACTTGATGCATTATAATGCATTATAATAATAGGTCTGCACTTGTTTAACGACGAGTACACTTGTAAAATTAAATAATGACCAGACGTCATTCTGTACTGCATTCAACATAGTGAAAATGTTAAATTAAGAATTAAGGCAAAACGAATGCATTAGTTAAGAGCACTCAACCTCGACTAAACATATTAGTACACATATTATACATATTATATTACAGTGCATACTGTTGAGCCAATTTTGAGCAATTTTCCCGCTGGATAAAAGGTTTTTTTTTTTTTTTTTTCAAGGTGAGGCAGAACGGGAATCATATCAGTTTTTTTCCCTTTTGCATGGCCATTTCCGCCTGCCGTGCTGACTGCAGCGGCCCAGTCAAGGCGATGGATACGCACTCATTGACATAAAGACCGCGGGCATTAGTTAAGAACGCCTCGGAGCCAATCATATGTCACGCGCAAGGACAGCTTCTTTAGGAACGCTCGACTCGCGGTCATTCTCTGCGGGGTGAGTTATGATGATGATGTTATCTAAGTGGTTTGGGCAAACGATGGATAGTGTTCCAAAAAAAGGCTGATTAAGAATTTTAGTTAAGAAAAGCTTAATTTACTTTCCTCCCTAAATATGTATGCAATGGTTTCTGCAATTTTGTTAATGAACATGCTTCAACCTCTTCGTCAGAAAATGTGATTCTGAAATGAATTTTTTTTGTTAATGATCTGGGTTTGTATACCTGGATCACAATCATTCTTTGGTCACAAACTGACCGCTGCGTTTAGCCATCAAAATTATTCAAAATGCCAAAAACGGCGATCGTCTTTTTAAAGCGCCAGAAATGTGAAATAATTTTCTGAAAAGATTTTCCCTCTTGTATCCAAACTGCAAGCCAGTAATTACACAGCTTGACCTCCAGCGGGTCAGGTGCAGCACTCTCGTCAAGGGCATTGGGAACTGGAGATGATGGGCTGTGATTCGCAGCATTATAGATTAGCTTGGGGGTAAACTGGGAATGATTACATTCCTGAAAACACCTCTCAGCCGGGCAAATTTTTTTTCCTACAAATGCTGAGGATAAATCTAACAGATCTACCCCATCTAAAGGAGAAATACACCCATTGACAGATAAGAGCTAAAACATATCTCCCAGAATTGTGTGCATACAAATATGCATTGAGCAAACAAGTTCAGTGTATCACATTTCTAATATTGACATTATCAAGGCTAATGTTCCATGGATAAGTTTCACTCCCTCCATCAACAGCATATCACATCAGCTATGTGTTTTCAGATTTATTCATATACTTTTTTTATTTATTTATCTGGAGACAGAACGCTTGGGATATATATCTTCCTCTGTGTGTCAGTCAGGCTTGGTGTACTGTGACATGATAGGTGTCATGGTAACAGTGTGTAAGGTCAAAAACTTGCGGGTCAAAACCTCAACGCTGACCCCGCCTCCCCCACCTCCCCCGCCTTCCCCCCCCGCTCACCTGGTATCGGTCAGAGTGGTGGAGGTCGTCCGAGGAGAGGGGGGAGACGGTGGGAGACCCCCCCTCGCGCTTGATGTGCACGGACAGCAAGAGGGACTGCAGAGACACAGGGGAGGGGACATCCGTCAGGCGCTGCACTGACCGCGTGCGGTCGCCACGGTCACCACGGTCGCCACAGTCGCCACGGTCACCGATGCGGCAGGTGGACAGGGACCGCTTACACGCGATCACCACACCTGAGTCCCCGGCCATGCCTCAAACGGAGGCTCAGAGCAGGGGGACACGGGTTCAGACCCAGCAATCACAGTCTCTCACTCACTGTCAAACTGCAGCACGACCTACGCTACCAGGAAAGGCTAACTTAATACATACATTTTTACTTTGCGGGGCAATGATTTCTGGAGGTATGGGGGGGAGAGAAGTCAGGGTAACATCAGTGCTCGCCTCGGTCATCCATAAACCTGCCAGCATGCCTTGAAAGGCATTATGGGTCTGTCTGCCCCGAAAACTTAATTGACTTAATTTTTCAAATGAATTAGGGCGGGGTTATTGCTCAGTCCACGGCAAGGCCAGGTCCACACACAGCTTTTTATGAGCCCGCTATAAAATATTTGTATTTACAATCTGGCCAAATTAATCAAAGCGAGAGGGGGGAAATGTTTTAGTGGAACACAACCGTAATCTAATATTAATACGTGAAAAATGGCGGACCCATTTTCGAGAGACAGTAAATTAAGCATTATGTATGGCTCTTAATGCCTCTGGATAGCGGGGTCAGGGGACTATTTATTTGTGCGGGCAGAGGCTTTCGAACTGTGAGAGTGCTGAGGTGTGTGTGTGTGTGTGTGTGTGTGTGTGTGTGTTTGTGTCCAGGGCTAGGAGTAGCCAGAGGGAGGGTGGTTCATATATTGAGCAGTATATGGACAGAATGCATAATTTCAAAGCTTTAGCTTAGACTGTGAGCACTAAATACCAAACTTAAAACTGTGCAAACCTGTGCAAGCAAAAGGGAGCATTTTGCACCTGGAGGTAGTTGTTTGGCATCAGGTGTGGGACACGGCAAACAACACAAAAGGGTCACAGAATACTTACTACTCATAGAATAATATGGAAATAGTCCACATTTCAATGCTCCTCCCACTTCACCATTATAAGAATGGAGGATGCAAACGGGTGCGTGCGGTAACAGGAGTGTCCACGCGCTCCCGGGCTCTGGGTGGCAGAGGCAGGCATGGTATCACCATGGCGACCAACGCGGCGAGGGCAGAGGAGTGGGCGGGGTTAATCCTCCGGAGCCGGCGTCGGGGTCGGGGGGGGGGGTCTGGCTGTTGAGCACGGCTTAGGCCGGTAAAGCGTGCGCCCCCTCGATGGCGCGGGGGCCTCTCCGAGTTCCGCGCGGCGGCGGCGGCGGCGGCGGCATATTAAACGCCCGTCTGCGGAATGCTCAGTCACGCGTCTCGGCCCTCCGCCGGCCCGCTCCCTCACCCAGCCGCGGGGCCGGGGTAATTCCCCAGGCGATGGGGCCCTTACCCCTGTGCCCCACCGAGAGCGCCATGAATCCAGATGAGCCTGGCCACGCCGCGGTGCCACCGCCCGGTTAATCTCCACACCGGAGCGCGTTCGAAAAGGTTAACTTTAAAAGAGGCAATTACTCCTCCTTTCTTTTTTTCCCTTTCTTTTCTCTTTGTTTTTTTTTCGTCAGGAGAAACGTCTCCCGAAAAAAAAAAGTATGACTCACGCTGGCAGTTAAAATAAAACAGAAAAAAAAAAATAAAATAGCGATGGCGATATTAAAGGGCGACTTTTTGAGTTGTTCAGCTCATAAAAAGTGGCCTTTACAATGTACAATGATCATCAGGAGGAAGGGGGGGTGGATCTTTGAGAAAATAATTCATGGCTGCTTCGCCCTCCGTGAGGAGAGCTGCCTTTGGCGAACCCCTGCTTTAATGGCAGAGAAGCCATCAATCCTGCCCCCACCCCCCCCCCCACCACCGCCCCCCCCCCTCCCAGTGCCAACGGTTCCCTGCCACCCAGCTCTTTCCAAGAGAAAACATTAGCTCTCTCCTCTCCCCTCCGCACCCCCTGGGATCTGCAGAGGAAAGGGCTCCTCTGGTCAGCGTGGAGAACGTTCTCTCAGCGTTGTCTGAACGTTTCCTCAGCACTGTGATGATGTACAAGTTCGCAACTGCCTTGAAAGCTAACGCAAAAAATGCTCTCACAAGGTTGCTGCCATGTAGTGGCAATGTTATAACACTGACAAAACATTTCGCTAACTCTGCGAGGACAGTTTGTGATAGCTGGGCTGTCTGTGTGGTGTGGAGAAGGGAGATGGGGAATGTCATCAGAACCTCGTGTGTCCAAAAATGGGAATTTTTAGGGAAAAGCAAAAAAAAAAAAAAAAAAGAAAAAAACATTTTTTTTGTATTTGGATGTTCTTGTCAATTTGCAATCTTTATTATAGCATGAAGTTATTTTTACTTACATTTACTTTTTGTGTCTAATATATGTCGTATTGTATTGGGCTCTTGCACTTTGTAATGTGTCAGGCCTAATTTATCTAATTATGTTTCATTGCTGGGTTTGCTGGCATGTGTTAACCAGGTCCCTCTTGTGAAATTTAAATTTAAAAATTTAATCTCATTAGACAAACCTGGTTAAATACAGGTTAAATTAAAAACTAACATGTCCTTACACGATATTACGGATCAGTCAGAATGGTTCTGAGTGAATATAATATGGTGTTGAGTTGTATGAGACAGATCACAGAGCTAAATAAGACCTTTCACATCTATCATTGTACTCAAAATAAAGGGCCGAAAATTGACAATCACGCCGTGTGACAGCGACAATATCGGAAATCTCAGGAGGAGGCAGGCTCCAAAATTAATCTGCGGCTAATTTAGTGCCCCGCTCCCCCCCGGCCCGCTGTCTGCCCCCCCCCTCGCCCCCGGGACCGGGCCGAGGCTGACAGGTGGCGGTAAACAGGGCGGCCTCGCGTTTCAGGGGTCGCCGGGGGCGGGGGGCCGTCTCTCCCGCCGGGGAGGGCAGCGGGGGCCCGGTTACCGCCGGCGATGGCGGTTTGGGATGCCGGGGTGGCGCGGGGGGCGGGTCGATGTGCCGGCGGTGACCCGGCTCAAGCCGCAGCGTCTGAACGGCGGCCCCCCGGGGTGCGGGGGCCTCCGCTACCGCAGGGTTTTGGGTTCCCTCCCTCCCTCCCACAGGGAGCCCCAATGTCAGCTGGAAGATCATCCTGGCCGAGCCCTCTGCACAAACCCCCCTCTCTCTCTCTTTACCTCTCGCTGTTCCTTTACCCGTCTCTCCCGTTACTAAATCAGGATAAGACAAGGCAAGCACTGACAAAAAAAACGACTACCTGTAAAAGCAATGTTATAAAAGGGGAAACAATATGCCATTTTGAACCCTTTTATGTGATTAGAACTGTTCTTAACTGAACATTCTAATGCTGATGTAACAGTCGCTACTGGTAACTGAATGCAGTGGAGTTCTAGAACACTGACTTAGAATTCTGAAAAAAACATTCCCAAAACCTACTCCTCAAAGGGTTAAATTCAGTGTCATATAGTAATATGCCACCATGACCATAAAACGCTCTCATCCTGTCTCTTCAGAATCGTGCTTTCCTTCCCTCCCTCTGTTTTGCAGGACAAACAGGTGCTTCTTTTTGTTTGACCGAAGGGAGAAATCATAATATTATATCTGTGCTTAGCACATAGAGGTGTCACATAAACCGCACAGTAACCGTGAACAGTGAAGTTTTATTACAGCGCGCGTTTCAGAAAGCTGGGGCTGCTGTAGTACTGCTGCGTGCTGCAGGTCAGTGCTGCTGTGTGCTGCAGGTCAGTGCTGCTGCGTGCTGCAGGTCAGTGCTGCTGCGTGCTGCAGGTCAGTGCTGCTGCGTGCTGCAGGTCAGTCCTGCTGTGTGCTGCAGGCCAGTGCTACTGTGTGCTGCAGGTCAGTGCTGCTGTGTGCTGCAGGTCAGTGCTGCTGTGTGCTGCAGGCCAGTGCTACTGTGTGCTGCAGGTCAGTGCTGCTGCGTGCTGCAGGTCAGTGCTACTGTGTGCTGCAGGTCAGGGCTGCTGTGTGCTGCAGGTCAGTGCTGCTGTGTGCTGCAGGTCAGTGCTGCTGCGTGCTGCAGGTCAGTGCTGCTGCGTGCTGCAGGTCAGCGCTGCTGCGTGCTGCAGGTCAGTGCTGCTGCGTGCTGCAGGTCAGTGCTGCTGCGTGCTGCAGGTCAGTGCTGCTGTGTGCTGCAGGTCAGTGCTGCTGTGTGCTGCAGGTCAGTGCTGCTGTGTGCTGCAGGTCAGTGCTGCTGTGTGCTGCAGGTCAGTGCTGCTGTGTGCTGCAGGTCAGTGCTGCTGCGTGCTGCAGGTCAGTGCTGCTGCGTGCTGCAGGTCAGTGCTGCTGTGTGCTGCAGGTCAGTGCTGCTGTGTGCTGCAGGTCAGTGCTGCTGTGTGCTGCAGGTCAGTGCTGCTGCGTGCTGCAGGTCAGTGCTGCTGGGTGCTGCAGGTCAGAGCTGCTGTGTGCTGCAGGCCAGTGCTGCTGTGTGCTGCAGGTCAGTGCTGCTGTGTGCTGCAGGTCAGTGCTGCTGCGTGCTGCAGGTCAGTGCTGCTGTGTGCTGCAGGTCAGTGCTGCTGTGTGCTGCAGGTCGGTGCTGCTGGGGCTGCCAGTGCTGCTGGGGCTGCAGGACATGGCTCTGCGCTGAGGGGTCTTACCTTGGGTGTGCCAGGTACCACGCTCAGGTCCTTGTGCGCTGGATTCTTACTGTGGGAGAGAGGAGAGAGGCGGTCAGAAAGTTCCAGAAAGCGCTCAGGCTCGAGGGGGCAGCCATTTTGATAACAAACAGCCACACGACAACCTGCCACCACACAACTTTGTTAATTAAAACCAGCCCGAGTTAAAGTGTGTTTGTCTCTGAACAGCGATGAACGTGGAGCGTGTCGCTTTGACGGAATCTTTCATACGCCGTGCTCGTGTGTGCGTGTGCACGGCGTCCCGTTTGAAAGACACGCCCGAGTCCCAAAACCCAGCGCCCTGACCCCCCCCACCCCCCCGATCCGGCGGGGAGCAGACAGGCCCACCCCATACCCTCTCCAGTCCTCTCAGGCCTCGCTCTTCCCCTGCTCGGGCCGGGAGAGAGAAAGAGAAAGAGAGAGAGAGAGCAAAGAGGAGAGGAGAGAGAGAGGGAGAGAGGGAGAGAGAGAGAGCAGAGAGGAGAGAGGAGAGAGAGAAGACCCGGAGAGACACTCAGAGGCTCGTTCAAGAAGCAAAACAAATGACAGATTTAATCGTCTGCAGATTCAATCCCCACCCCTCCCTCTGTGCCACTCAACCCACCCGGCCTCGGGCCACGCTGAATTTCAAACAATTACTGTCCAATGTATGACCACTAAGCAGATTTGGGATATAATTTTTTTATTGAAGTAATCATTCTCATGGTTGTGCACCCCCTCTCCCCCACCCCCCTCGCTCGCCCCCCCCCACCCCACCCCCCCACCCCATTCCGCTAAGGGGCAAGTGGCAGGAGGAAATAAATGATTCGGCTGTTATTTGATTTGTCAGTGAAGCGCCGCTGGGCATTTAGGAGTTTGAGATATGTTAAGAACAATGCGCCGGCTTGTAAACATTGTATTAAAGGGGCGGAGGAGAGGGAGGGAGGGAGGGAGGGGAGAGGAGAGGAGAGGAGAGGAGAGCCGGGGCAGCGCTCCCTCCCCAGGGCCTGTCCGTCCGGCGGGGGCTAATGACATCAGATCACAAGCACATCGACGGGGCGAATTGAAGATGACTGATTAAGAGCCAGAAAGTATTAAACGGGCGGGCTGAATCGCCCCGGCAACAATGGGGAGAGACATATCAAATCAGATCTGCTCTCCCAGATATTAGTATCCCCCCCCCCCCTCCATCCACCCCCCCATCCCCACCTAACCCCGCTCTCTCCCTATTTCTCTCTGTCTCTGTCGTTCCTTCTCTCTCTACATCTTTTTCTTTCTCTCTTTCCCTCTATCTTCCTCTCTCTCCCTCTCCCTCTCTCTCTCTCCCTCTTTCCCTCTTTCCCTCTCTCTCCCTCTCTCTCTCTCTCTCTCCCTCTTTCCCTCTCTCTCTCTCCCTCTCTCTCTCTCTCTCCCTCGTCCCTCTCCCTCTCTCTCTATCTCTCCCTCCCTCTCTCTCCCTCTCTCCCTCTCTCTCTCTCTCTCTCTCTCTCTCTCTCGCGATGCCCGCCGCGCGGGTGCATTTTTATGAGCCCCGGTAAAGACGGGGGGGGGGGGGGGGGGGTCGGAGTGACAAAAAAACACGGGTCCTGTCATGTTCGCTTTGCGCCCCGTGCGCCAGACCCAGGTGTCAAACGGCCGCGGCGGGGCACAGAAATTGAATTTGCCCAGGTCCTAATCCGCCAACGTGATTTGGCAGGCGAACGGATCCCGGGAGTGGTGGTGGGGGGGGGGGGGGGGGGGGGAATCAAGGGAAGTGGAGAGGGAGAGGGAGAGGGGTGGGGGGGTGGGGGGGGGGTGCGATGCGAGAAAGGAGGGGAAGATGAGGTGACACGGGGGGCACGGAAGGAGAGAAAGAATCAGAGCGGAATAGAAGGAGGGAAATTGTGAGGCGCCGGGCTGTTGGGGATGGGATGAAGGACGAAGACGAGGAGAGGGAGGAGAGGACAAAAGACAAATGAGCAAAAGATGGGAACAAGCGGGTGGAAAATGTGTCGGCTGGCCGGGAAAACAGCCTCACATAAAACGCCTGATTTCACTGTCCTGTTAAAAAAAAAAAACTTTATTTATAAAGAGATTATTCAAGGGGACAAAGACACGGCGCGAAATGTGATTTTCTTTTTTTAACAAGCGTTGTTTTTAGCATACGAGCAGAGGGAAAGCACGGTATATCAAAATAAGAACCGGGCGATTCCGTGAAGAATTGCGAGTTGAAAGGAGCAAGGCGGAGAAGTGCGCGTGAATCGCGGCGGGACGGTGTTTATTACCGCCTGCGAGCCGAGCGCGCTCCACGGCGACTCCCAAAGACGGCGGAAAGGCGAAGAGGAAGAGGTGATCAACCTGACTCGATTAGCGCTGATGTCATAGAGAGGGAGGCGCTGTGGGGATAGGTGAGGTAGGGTTTAATGGCCTTTTGCGGCCCCCGCCCCCCCGCCCCCCCGCCCCATTCTTTACGCTGCGGGTGACGCATCGGCCCCAGGCACCCCCCCCCCCCCCGCCCCGCCCGAAGGTGCCGTGATTGAGCCGGTGGTGTTGGGGGAAGAGGCGACACAAATCAGGGACGGGCCCGGGATCCGGGGGGGGGTGGGGGCGGGGGGGGGCCGGGGGGGGATAAATCCGCGCGCGGGCAGCTCACTATTTGTGAGATAATAAACACACTCCCCCGCCGCCGTAAATCCGCCCGGCGACACGGCCGCCGCGTCCCGGCAACCAGCCCTCGCGCGGCGGGAGGGCCGCCTCTTAAAACACGGTAACTAACGCACCCCGCCATTCATCTCCAAACGGGACGGGGGGAGGGCGCCCGGTGATGTACTGTACTGCACGCGGCGGGTCAGAAAACAGACGGGGGGGAGGTCAACAGGTTAAAGGGGGGGGGGGGGAGTCGTGGCTTAATTCCCCAAAACAAATGCCGGGGGTCTCCAGGGGTTCTGTCTTAATAACTGGGCCACTCAAAATGAGCGTGAGACTCTCCTCCGAAATAATCATCAGTCCTTTAGCCAGCGTTTGTCATTTTATGACTTTATTACATCTCTAATTGGAGCTTAAAATTAATTGAGTTGTCTTCTGGCGAATGGCAACAGTTATTTTATAAAGGACGCTGATTGAAAGTGATTCGAGGGACGCACAGCGCCAAGTCAACAAGACGGCTGGCGCAGGTGCGTGCGTCTAAAACACACCGCGGGGTTATTTTAGAGAAGGCCGCTAAAAATGGCTTTTAACAAGACCGCAGCCAGGCTGCTATGAGCCAGCAGGCTCTGCACTGACACCGTCGAGGAGCTCTCGCTAAAGATAGCGGAAGAGCACTCTCCCGTTCCCATTTACATTTGGGAGCCTTTCTGAGCCGCGCCCGTTCCGAGCTACGCTACGCTCACGGCTCTGAACCAATCAGGTCCTGAGGCACGGTTGGCTGGTGAGGTGCCTGCGCGGTCCGGCATTTTTACCCGGCGACAAGAAGCGGCAGGGAGGAAATAAAAGGCGGGGCTTAGAGAAAACCACGGCGGCCAAGCCGGGGGCCCCGCGCGCTCACATTCACACGACGGGAAGAGAGATGGCGGGAAACCAGCCAGGAAACAAGGAGTGAAGGAGAGAGAGATGAAAACAGACAGGGAGGGGTAGGGGGAGGAGGGGGTGCGTGGGAGAGGGGCGGCGGGCAGCGCCGATCGTGGGGGCCGCTTTTTTTTCGCGGGATTCGGTGGCGCGCCCGTTTCAATGAATTTTGATGTGTGTGCTTTGGCGGGGGACGCCTGCCTGTCTCGTCAAACAAATGAAATTGTTCTGAAACGAGCAACAAAGCAAGGAAAGGAAGCAAGTGGAGTGAGATGGCGGGGGGGGGGGGGAGTGGGGAGTGGGGGGGGCCTGGTGGAGGGGGGAGGGGGGGCCGTTGAGTTGGTGGGGGTGTGGGTGTAGAGAGGTAGGAGTTCAATTTTGTTTCCTTAATAAGATACGTAAACAAGGAAGGACAATTTAGCGAAAAAACGCTGCTTACCAACAAGTCAATATGATTTATTGACTAATCAGTTTGACTGCCCTGTTGCCGCAGCAGCTGAACTCACCGCTTGCCAGCCTCCCAGCCACTGCCAGGGTCTCCTCATTAAAACAAGATGGCTGCAATTTTCGTGGCCATTACGTCCGGACTTAATTTTCTCTGCGGTGTTTGACAATATTACCATATT